>NC_049254.1:4998048-5303048 GCF_011100685.1 Canis lupus familiaris | reverse complement strand
CACGGTGCTTGTCTCTGAGCCAGTCCTTGATGAGAAGCAGCACTTTTTAAAAAAGTGGGTGTTAGGCACCTAGTAACTATGAACAGAAAAGGTCAGGGAAGTTAATTATATGTAATTTGGTCACAAAGCAGTAGAGAGTTATTTGGCTTACGTGTGCTGTCCTTGGTGGCTGTCGTCTCTGGGCTTTGGCATCATCTTGGGCCTCTCCCTGCACGCCTCTAAGTGCCGCGCGCTTCTCCTCTCTGATTCCCGGTGGACAAAAATGTATTTCCTTTGCCCTATTGACTCCGCTCTCTGGCGGGGTTTGTGAAAGGGAAGGGAGAGCTTTCTCAGCCTAAACACAGCCCCCGGTAGACTGGGATGCACCCTGCTTGTTCTCTTTCACCGCTTGAGAGACCTGGAGCAGCTGTAGGGGCTCACCCCCTCACAGGGGGTGCTGGGCTCTAAATCTTTTATTAGGAGGTTTTGTGGTGTCTCTGTGTGTGTGTTTAGGAACGTGCATATCAGGACACCTGGGGGGCTCAGGGGTTGAGCATCTGCCTTTGGCTCAGGTCCTGATCCTGGGCCCAGGGATCGGTCCAGATGGGGCTCCCCACAGGGAGAGGCAGGCTCCCTCTGCCTGTGTCTCTGCCTCTCTCTCTGTGTCTCTCATGAATAAAGAAAAAAAAATTTTTTTTTTAAAGGAAGGTGCGTGTCAGCATCACGATGGAAGAAGCCTAGAGGCAGTTCGCCAGGGCCAGAGTACGGGGTGCCTTGTTTACTGGGGCTCAGAATGGCACAGCCTGTTCTGGTTGGTCTGGAAGCGAATAAGGAGGTGATCAGGGAGCCGGAAGCTGCTCCCCACCTCGGGATGGGCCATACGTCAGGTCTGGGTGAATTTACCAAATACACCTGTGCTCACTTTTGAACCTTCTTTTTATTATTATGTATTTGAGAGCATGAGCAGGGGAAGGGGGGCCCTGGAACAGGGGGAGGGGGGCCCCTGAGCAGGGGGAGGGTCCACCCCCAGCAGGCCCCCCACGGAGCACAGAGCTTCATCCAGAGCCAGAGGTCGTGACCTGAACCCACGAACCGCGGGTGCCCCACTTTGGAACCTTCCCAGAGACACGTGAAGGAGGGCGCTCCTTGCGGTCTCGGTGTCACAGGTGAACAAGCTGGAGGTCGGAGCTGTGACTTGTCCCTGCTGCCAAGGAAGGACTTCCGACTCCAAACTCGAGGTGTTTTCCTACCGACTCTTAAAGACCGTGATGGAAACGTAGCGCGGCCTCGGCCAGTTTCGGCCTCTCCGTAGCTGCCCCCGGCTTCGGGTCCTGGCAGACGGGCCAGGTCTGATTTCGGTGGCGGGGCGGGAGGGAGGCTGCGCCGGGCCACTGCCCTGGGGCCTCCGTGGCACCCCGCACCGTGGGCAGCGGCCCTAGGAGCCCCGCGCGGGCCTGAGCCCGGGGTCCCCGTGCGCTTCACGGAGGTCGCTCTGCGCTGCGCCCCACGGGTCCCTGGCCCAGGCCTCATCTCACAAAGAAAGAGCTGAAGTCGTTCCGTCTGTCACTGCGGCTTGGGGCGGGGTGGGCCGACCTCTGCTCTTCCCGGCCGGCCGTGCGCGGCAGCCTCGGAAGCCCGGGGACGGGACGGGACGGGCGAGAAGCTGGGTAGCGGCGGCCCCAGAGGCCTGAGCTGGGAGCCCCGGGGCGCCTCGGCCCCAGCGGGAGAAGCCCTGCGCCGCTGCTGGCCCGGGTCCCAGAGCACACGCGAGGGCGCCGCTGGTGGCACCGCCCATGGCACCGCGGGCCCTCCCTGGGGGTGCGCCCGACCCCGTGCGGCTGCTCGGAAGCCAGGGAATGTTCTTCCCCTGTGAAGCACAAGCCGCCACCTGCCGCTGGAGTAGCCCCGGCGTCCCCCCAGCGTGTCTCCCAGCGCTGCCTTCACCCCCCATCCTGCCCCCTGATAATACCTTGAAGACCGTAGACCCTTCTCCAGTTAAATGGCACGACTGAGTCCCAGGCTCGTTGGTCATCGGTTTCCTCCGCACGTTTTATTTATTTATCTATTTCTTTATTTTTATTTTTTAAAGATTTTATTTGTTCCTGAGAGACACGCAGAGAGAGGCAGGGTCACAGGCAGAGGGAGAAGCAGGCTCCTGCGGGGAGCCCGATGTGGGACTCCATCCCAGGACCCCAGGATCAGGCCCTGAGCCGAAGGCAGACGCTCAACCGCTGAGTCACCCAGGCGTCCCTCCTGGGCACGTTTTTAAAGATCTGCTTCCGTACTTGTGTGTGGCAGGCGCCGTGCGTTCCTGTACTGCAGACTGAGCGTCTGTAAAACCCGTTAGCGTCCTCGTGGGTGACTCGCATTTTCTTTAACATGATTCCCAAAGAGGCCACAGAGAGCCCAGTTAGCTGCGTGCTCCCCTGCTTCGGGTTCCTCGTCCAGACAGCAGACGTCGTGACCCTGCGCCCTGTGACCAGGGCTGGGGGCGGGGGGCATATAACCAGCAGCCAGAGGTGCGGCCTGGCAGGGAAGGGGTGCTCATGGGCCTGAGGCCTGTGCCCCTCCCCTCCCCTGCGATCCTACCTCCCCCAACCTGAGGAACTACTCTAGAGCTCCCCCTGCACCCCCCACCCTGTAAACACTTGTTCTCTAACAAGTCCCCCCCCCATTTCAGTAAGTGAACCAGGCCTGGACCAACCGCCCAGCCCAAGCGTCCCTGCCCCTGTCGACACCCCAACACCCCCATGTACTCAGGCTGCTTGGCTGAGCCAGTGCTGCTTCCAGGGTGCATCTCATCTCCCTGTTCCCCCACCGCCCTGGCCACCCCTCACCTGGGCTCCCGGCCTCCCCCTGATCCCTCGCTTTGCTCCAGGCCCCTTCTCTACACCGGAGCCCCGGTGAGCATTCAGAAATGTGAATTCGCTCGGGTCGTTGCCCCGCTTCACACCCTACGCGGCTGATCCTTGGGTTTTCCGTGGTGCTCGGTGCTGGGCTGGAAGCTTCCTGAGGGCAGAGGTGCCGGCTCTGCCGCAGAGTTCCCGGGGCCTGGAACGTGGCCTGGAACGTGGCCGCTGTGCAGCGAAGGCTCGCTCCAAGGCAGCATGCACTTGCCCTGGTTTCTGAGGTGTCTTTCACATCCTCTCCCCACTTCTTTCTGTTCTTTCTCTTTCAGGATGAGCTTTGGAGGATCCAGGAGAAGCTGGAATGTTACTTCGGCTCCTTGGTTGGCTCCAACGTGTACATAACCCCTGCCGGGTCCCAGGGCCTCCCGCCGCATTACGATGACGTCGAGGTAAGAGGGAGGCGCTGCGCCCCTCTGGATAGATGTCAGGGTTCAGTTCGATGCCCTGTCCCTGCTGTGTGGTCCCAGAGATCCTGACCTCACCCAGGTGTTGGGCCCGGTTAGTCCCGCCAGATGGTTTCCTGCTCATCCTCAAAGGGGAGACCTGGTTTCCAGCCTTCTGCGGAGAGCTACACATTCCCACGAAGCAGGTGTTGATTGACTTGGTCTGCAGAAGGCCGTGATTGGCTTTTTCTTGAAGTCATAACGTAAGGGCTTTAGGAAAGTGAGGTCACAAGTAATCCTTACATCTGCTTTCACTTGGTTCTTTTTTCTGGAGCTTCTGAAAATAGATATTTTTTCCGTTTGTGAAAATCTTGGGGCAGCTTGAATGAAGGTCACGGTGTACTTGAACGAGGGCACCTTGTCAGGTGTGGATTCAGCCTCGTGTGGCTGCCAAGCAAGTTAACTCTTTGGCTTGGGTGTTTCATCATTTTATGTTTATGCTAATAAAAGGTCATGAACACAGTTATTAGTCAAAAGTCCCTTTTCCCCCCTTTGAAAGCAACTTGATACCAATATGTTGCCAAAACCTTTTGTTTTTGTTTTTAATATTTTAAACAGAGCTTTCAAATCTCTTTTGGCTGAACTAAGAGTAAAAAACTTGACATTTTCCTGTCTGCCAAGGCCAATATTAGGGATTTTAGACCCTGAGGAATATCTGAAACTTGGCCTTTCCGTCAGAGATTCTGGGCTGTCAGCTGTCCGATGGAAGGAGGTGGTGGGACAAAGGAACCCCATGAGGTTTTATTACACTGAAGAGAGAGAATTTCCTCCCAGGAGCACGGTTCACGATTACCTGTTTTTAAAAGTGGACACCAGCCGTGGCAACTTTTATTTAAGTGTAGAGTGACATGCATCCCTCCCTGATCTCATTTTTATTTTTTATCTGAAATTTGGGAGGGCTAGCCGTCTAGAACCGCCGTGCCCGGTGGTTGTCAGGAAGCTCTCTGACACTCGGGCCCGCGGCTCCCCGTAGGTCTTCATCCTGCAGCTGGAGGGACAGAAGCACTGGCGTCTCTACCACCCCACCGTGCCCCTGGCGCGGGAGTACAGCGTGGAGGCCGAGGAGCGGATCGGGAGGCCGGCCTACGAGTTCACGTTGAAGGTACGCGACTTCCTCTCGGCTGGTGCTCCCGGGCCCGGCTGGGGCTTGGGGTGCAGTGCTTGGGCCGTGGCCCCTGCGGGCGGGCCTGCAAGCGCGGGGCAGCGTGGCGCTCGCTCCTTAGCACCTGAGCTTCCGAAGGGCAGTTGGTGTCCGTGCTTGTAGAATGGAGCTGCAGAAACGGGAGATGTGTTTTCCAGGCAACCCGTCTCTAAGTATAATCCGGGTTCAGCAGGAGTGGATTCTGAATCCACTGACCGCTGGGTTCTCTGGAGAAGAAGCGGAAGGGTTGGCTCGGGCAGCTGCACCAAGTCCACGTCAGCCGTCAGGGCTGGGCTGCCGCTTGCGTAGGCCGAGCACAGCCAGGGACCCCCCTTGTTCCGTTGGTATAATTCTCCTGATTAGACCATAGACTCGGTCTGCAGCTCCCCATCCTCCCCGAGGGTGGCCCCAGAAAGA
The DNA here is from genome assembly GCF_011100685.1 of Canis lupus familiaris. NCBI lineage: Eukaryota > Metazoa > Chordata > Mammalia > Carnivora > Canidae > Canis > Canis lupus. Next base: position 5,298,159 of record NC_049254.1, on the reverse strand, counting down.
ACAGTAATCGCGCTGGGTGTTAAGGAATCTTCCTCTGGGAAGCGGGGGGCTCGAGCCTGCTGGGTTTGCTGGCTCGCAGCGATGGCGCAGGGGGTCGGGTGGCCGTCCGCTAGGCGAGGGTGCTGAGGACAACGCCCTATGGGGATAACAGGCCTGGAATTCAAGTCCTTATGTTAAGACCTAATAGCTCAAACCACTCCACGCAGTCTTCCGACCTGATGTACTTGCGAATAGGGATTTTTGCATTTCTTGTGTCTTGGTTACCTTACTCGGTGTCATGAGGCACTTTCTGGATTTTAAGGACTTTGCCTGCTTGCCTGTGACTGGGACAAACCCTCTCCTACTTTAGGACGTGTGTTGTTCATGTTACAGGATTTCTGAATAAATGGGGTCAAGGTAGCCCTCGCGGTTTTTAAGGTCTTGGTCAGTGGTCAGCAAACTACAGCTCGTGGGCCGAAACTATGCGCCGTGGCCGTTGGGTTTGTCCGTGATCCACGGCCGCCTGTGTCCCCGTCCCGCCGGTGCGCGCCCAGGCCTCACGCCCTGTCCTAGGATGACCGGGGACCGCAGCCGTTGACCCGGGGCCTCAGAAGGGCCTCAGCAGCCCGTGGCCTCGGGGCAGCGCCGTCCCTAGGCCCTTGGTTGATTGTTCAGGCCAAAGCTGAGGCGTCTGTGGTGCCCGGGGCCATGGCTGTCCCTCGCCGGGGCCTGGCCTCCTGCCGCCCGCCTTCGGGGTTGGTCTTGGTCTGGGAGGGGGGGTGACCTGCAGGTGTGGGTGCTGTGCTTCTGCCAGGGGTGCAGGGACAGCTGGGCGGGGGGGGGGGGGGGGGCGACGCCCATCCTCATCTCACCACATTCCGGCGGCCCTGGGTTCCCCAGAGGAGGATAGACCGTGGCCTGCCACCTCTGCCCCATCTGGCCCCTGTGTGGACCCCGGGGTATAAGTCAGGGGAGCTCAGGCCCCAGGCCCTGTGGCGGGGTGGGCGCGGTGGGCACAGAGGCCACCATGACGGGCAGGGCACCAGGTCAATGCCCCGGGTCAGGGCACGGGGTCAGGGCACCAGGATCAGGGCATGGGGTCAGGATGCAGGGTCAGGGCACCAGGTCAAGGCCCCGGGTCAGGGCACCAGGATCAGGGCATGGGGTCAGGGTACCAGGATCAGGGCACCAGGATCAGGGCACAGGGTCAGGATGCAGGGTGAGGGCACTGGGATCAGGGCGCGGGGTCAGGGCATGGGGTCAGGACGCAGGGTCAGGGCACCAGGTCAGGGCGCGGGGTCAGGGCATGGGGTCAGGGCCCCAGGCTCCTACGGGCCGCACCAAGTAGCCTGGGACGCCGCTGCTGCTGCCCCCTCACCTGCTGCTGTTGTCCGCAGCTTATTCATCTCCGTGTCCCCCGTGTGGACCGGGGTCGTGGTCCCCGTGGGCCGCAAGAGTCCAAAAGGCCGTGCTGAGGGACACGGGCCGGTGCTGAAGGTGCCCCCGCCTAGGCCGTGAGCGGGCCCTGGGGTCCGGGGGTGCTTCTCCTCACCCCCCACCCACCCCGTGTGCTCCTAAGGGCTCCCAACCCCCTGGGGAAGATCTTTCAAGAAAAGTTAAAATAAATGCGGGAGGAGGGGGCTCCAGGCGGCCTACTTCCTGCTGGGGCTCAGCGGCCCACAGATGCAGGGCCTGGGCAGGCACAGGCAGCGGGGCCCCCGGGTGGGCAGGACACGGGGCGCCCGGACACAGCCCAGGTGACTGGGTGGCTCCTCCCGGGCTCAGGGGACCCGCTTCCGGCCGCGCTCGGGCCCTTCTTCCAGCTGCAAGGCCTGCGCCCTGTGCCCAGGCTGCCTCCCGCCGCCCGGTCCGCTTCCCTCCACTGGTCCGCTCTCCACTAGGGGCCCCTGATCCCACTCTACCCGCCGGTGGTCCGGAGGCCTCGGCCTCCTTGCCGTGTCCAGTGTCCTGAAGATTCACAGGGGCTCCCGGTGAGGACGCCCCGGCTTCCCACATCTCCGGGCACCTGCCGCGGTGGCCCCACTTCTCTCCTGCCCTTGGCTCCAGGCCCAGCAGCTTCCTCCCCCTCCTCCCCCCCCCCCCCAGAACACTCCCCAGGTTCCCTCCCAGCAGCTTGGTGTCCCCAGCCACCCCCCACCCATGGGGGGTTAGTTCCCTGTCCCTGACGTGGTCTCAGTGCTGTGTCCGGCCTCCCCCCGCGCCTCTACACCCGAAACTCCGCTCTGGCTGCTGACTTAACGTCTCCAGGAACAAGGTACAGGGAACTGCAAGTGGAATATTCCGAAACTGCCATTTCCTGCCCCAGCCTCCTGCCCTGTAAATGTGTCACCATCTCCTTCTGTTGGGGACAGAGCCCTTGGATGTGGGTCTGTGCCCGAGCCTCCCAGTGGCTCCCCCGCTGCACACTGCGACGCAGCCGTGCCCTGTCCCTCCGCCTGGACCCCCAGTGTCAGTCCCCAAAATCCAGAATAAAAGCCAAAGGCCTTCAAACAGCGCAGAGGCCCGTCCTGTGGCCCCTCCGCTGCCCTCCCGCCTCCCCCTCCTTCGCACTGACCAAGGCTTCTCAAGTGTGCCAGCCTGTTTCCCACCTCAGGGCCTTTGCACGCTCTTCCCTCTGCCTGGAATCCTTGCTGCCCGGTTGGGGGTTGGTCGGGGTTGGTCGCAGGGCTGGGAGCTCCTGCCTGAGGCCTCAACTCAGGGGAGTGTAGCCCAGTGCGATCTGAGTGCCGCCCTCCTGCCCCAGGCACACCCAGCCCCCCACACCTTGCCGTGCTCCTTTCCTCTCCTCCTTTTTCTTTTGCCCTCGGGCATTTCCCACCACCTGACCTTACTCATTCACGCTGTGTCTGCCTCTGCCTCGACTGGCAACTGGCGTCTCCTCCTGTTTGCTCTCGTCTCCCATGAACCACAGATAGGCCTTTGCTTCTTGCTGGGGGCTCTGTGCCCAGCACGGTGCCTGGCGGGGGTTGGGGGCTGATCCGATTGTGCGGTAGGAACCCGTGAGTGCATGAAGGTCCCTTTAGCCGGTGGCGCCCAAGGCTTAGCGGGGTCGTAACTGGGGGCAGAGCATTTCCCTGAAGCTCCGTCCCTGCCGTCCAGGGGTCCAGGGTGAGGGAGCCCCCGGAGAGCGCTCAAGAATATACTTAATCCTGCTTTAAGGAAAATCTTAACGTTGAGAAAAGGTGCGTTTTTTTTTTTTTTTTTTTTAAAGATTTATTTATTTATTCATGAGACAGAGAGAGGCAGAGACACAGGTAGACCCAGCGCCCTCCCCTGCAGGGAGCCCGACGTGGGACTCCATCCCGGATCTCGGGGTCACGACCTGAGTGGAAGGCAGGCGCCCAACCGCTGAGCCGCCCAGGGGTCCCAAGGTGGTTTGTTTTGTTTGTTCTCAATCTACGCATCAAGCTGCGCGGGGGACCCGTGCTCGCGGTGCCGCTGTTGATGTTTTGCGCCGGGGGACAGGGAGGTGGCAGCTTCAGGAGTGGTTGAGGGGCGAGGTTTGTGTCGCCTCATGGCTGGGGGGACACGAGGACTGGTGGAGGAGGTTCACCTGCCCAAGGGTGCGACTGACGGCCCGGGACAGGCAGGGTCACGTGGTTTGTCTGTCCGTCTGTCCGGGAGACCACCTGTGGGCACGGCCTGGACCTCTGCACCGGCCTCTGCACGTGGCCTGGCCCGTGATCCCGTGTCAGGCCCTGGCCTCCGTTTCACAGGGGAGGGGACTGAGGCTTTGGGGGCTCCCTGATTTCCTGGGGCCCCTAGCCAGTCGGTGGCAGCACCCGGTCGCTGCTGGAGGGGGTGCAGGGCGTTGGGGTTGCCACCCCGATCCGTGGGTGGGGGCCCAGATTCACCTGCACCTGGTCTCAGCCGGTGAGCCAAGCAAGTGACTTCGGGTCCCCGACCTCGTGCAGACTGGGGGCTCGCAGTGACTGGCCCCCCAGGGTGGCGTGGCGGCAGGTTCTAGATGCGGCCCGACCCTCGGAGCCTGCTTCGGTCCCCGGAAGACCATGAGGGCTGAGCGGGCGCCTTCCCTGCTCACCCCAACCCCGTGTGTCCCCCCTCAGCCGGGAGATGTCCTGTACTTCCCCAGGGGGACGGTTCACCAGGCAGATGTCCCTCCGGGGCTGGCGCACTCTACCCACGTGACCATCAGCACCTACCAGAACAGGTAAGCCGCCCGCCCCCCAGATCTCCGATCCCCCTCGGGGTTCTTCTCTCAGGCCCCTGGCAGCCTCGGAGCCCTTCGGGTCGTGCCTGCACCCCCGGGACACCCTGCGGGGACACCTGCGGGGACATCGGGAGCCTTGGGGGTGGTCCAGCAAGGCTCCCCCAGCCTGGGCCAAGGGACCACAGCCGCGGCTTAGTGACCACCTGCGCCTGTGCTCGCTCGCTCTCTAAAGGTGTTTTTTTAATTGCAGTAAAAGACTTAAGAGAATATTCCACTTTCACCATTTTTAAGTCCACAGTTTGGTGACACTAGTTGTGTTCATACCGCTGGGCAGCCGCCAGCGCTGTGTGTTCCAGCAGTTTCATCTCCCCACGCAGGACCTGTCTCCCCTGCGACCTCTGGATCTTTGTTAAGGTTTCCACTGTAAAAAAAAATTTTTTTTAATTTTATTTATTCATGAGAGACACACAGAGGCAGAGGGAGAGGGAGAGGGAGAGGCAGGCTCTCTGTGGGACTCGATCCCAGAACCTGGGATCACGCCCTGAGCGACCCAGGCGTCCCGGTTTCCACTTTTTATTACAAGTTCATGAAATGACGTGGGAAAGGAAGTCTGGAGCCGCGGGCCCTGAGGGCGCAGGTGCTGGAACCCGGTTCCTCGTCGGGGAGGGGGGCGGCCCGCAGGCCTGGGCGGTGGCACCTCCCCGAGACTTCCCCCTGGCAGTGACCTTGCCGGGTCCCCCTGGGGCTGCCCGTCGGGAAGGCGCCAGAGCCGGTGTGGGTGCTGGGCCCGCGGGCAGGGGCCCTGGGCTCTGGGGGACGTGCCCTGTGCCCCTGGCGGTAGGAGGGGAGGCGCCTGGGGGAGCAGCCGTGGGACGAAGCCCGTCGGGTGGCAGAGGCTCGCGCTGGCCGGCAGGAGGCCCCAGGATCCCGCTGCCAGCCAGGCCCTGGCAGGTCCTGGTCCCGGTCCCCTCCGGGGGACCACACCTGCAAAGCGGGTGTGGCTTCTGCAGGGATAGGGGGGCACAGGTGTTGGCTGACCTGCCGCCCAGGGCGGGTTTCCATGTGCCCAAAGGGCGACGGGAGGGCAGGGGCCGTCACCCGCTGCATGTGGTACAGGGAAGGTGGACCCCAGTAGTAGCGCCGGGGACTCGGACCCTCCCCCCCACACCCGCCAGTAGTGCCGGGGACTCAGACCCCCCACCCCCCCGCCCCCGCAGACTGGGGTCCTCCCAGCAGCTGCCGCCCGAGCTGGACAAGCGCATGTGGGGGGGCTTGGAACTTACCACCGTTGGGTCGTTCCCCGGGGGCACTGCCCTGCTGGGGGGACTGGGGCACAGGGAAGGCGTCACCAACCCCCAAGGGGCGGCGCCCAGGACCCCGTGTTCCCCGGAGCGGCTCTGAGCAGCGACCTGCCGCAGGCCCGGGCGTGAGCACCACCCACAAAGCCCACCTTCCATCACAAACCCTAAGTTGGGCCCCGACCTTCCTCCCTGACGGCCTGGGGGACGTATGGGGGCGCCCCCCCAGCTGCGTGTCCAGGGGCGGGGGGGGTGGGGCACAGAATCCCCTGGGATTTCCTGGGCCCCTTCCTCCTGCCCCTTCCTCCTGCCCCTTCCAGTTCCTGGGGAGACTGCCTTTTGGACACAGTTTCGGGGCTTGTGTTTGATGCGGTGAAGGAAGACGTGGCGCTCCGGGCCGGCATCCCCCGGCAGCTGCTCCTGGTAAGGGTCATCCTGGTGAGGGTCCGGGTGGGGGGGCCACGGGGCCAGCGCCAGCAGCGCCTGCCTGGGCGCCCCCAGGGTGGTCCCTTCTGCGAGTCCCGCGGGCCTGCCCGGGCTGAGTGCAGGGCTGGGGGGTGTGGACCCAGAGCCGGTGCGGCACCCCCTTCCAGGTGTCGCCCCCTTCCAGACGTCCCGGTGGCAGGGCCGGTGGGAACGCTGGCTGAATGGAGGAGCCACGTGGCCGGAGAGGGGGTGCCCCTGGAGACCTGGTGGTCGCTCGGGCCCTGCTGGGCCCGGCCTGGCAGGAAGCGCTCAGGTCCGTGTTTCCAGCAGGTGGAAGGCACAGCTGCGGCGAGGAGGAGGTTAGGCGGCCTCCTGAGGACGCTGGCCGACCGGCTGGAGGGCACCGGAGCGCTGCTGGCAGGGGGCATGAAGAAGGACTTTGTCACCCACAGGCTCCCCCCCTACCACGAGGGAGACGGAGCAGAGCTTTCAACGCCAGGTGGGGCTCGTGCTTTTCTTCTAGGCGGTCGGGGGCTTTCCTGGGTGGGCTCCGGTTTGGCAGGTGGAAGGCGGGAAGCACGTGCACCTGCGTGTGTGTGGCGTGCCCGGGTGGCACCTGCTGCAGCTCCAGGCGCCCTGCATCGTGGGCGTGTCACGGGCACACTGAGTACCGGAGGGATGGGCCAGCCTTTGCCATCAGCAGGTGACACGTAAAAACGCCCAAGTTGTCACCAAGCTTCCCCAAGTCCCCGCGAGCACTCTGTGACCGGTGTAGGCTGCCCACGACCTACCCCTTCTGGACAGTGGTGACGGCGGACCGTCAGCGCAGCGCCCTGCAGTGGGACTTGCTGCAGCGGGGAGGACCACTTGGTGTGGGGGGTCCTGGGCCAGCTCAGTGACAGTGTTGCAAGCATTTGGAGGGGTCAGGCCTGACGTAGGGGATTTTTCAGGAAGCTTGAGAAAGCAGGGCTCTGTGCTGGCATCCGGCGTGGACGCGGGCAGAAAATGGGGAGTGTGGCTGGGTCTCCTGCGGGCAGGAGGAGCGCGGCGCGCTGAGCGTGCGGTTAGGACGGCCGGAGCAGGCAGAGACCCTCAGGCGGGGCCAGCTGGCCGTTTCTGATGTTCGGACAACGTTCTCGCCTTTGCCGCAGTCCTGACGTGCGTACGGGGTGGCCGTGTGTCCCGCTGGCTTTCTGTGGAATCATCCACTCAGGACAGTGAGACGCGGCTGCGCCAGCCCTGCACCGAGTGTCTTTTTTACTGACATTCGTGGAAGCCGTACTTCCGGTGGGGAGCGCCACGGACGGTCGGGTCCCCTCCAACATGGATTCCAGTTGGTCTCAGTGTGACCCTCGGGGGAAGGTTCGGATTTGTTTCCGAATAGCAGACCCTCCCCAGCACGTACCGCGATCGTGAGGACGGTGTTCGGGAGTCCTGTAGTGAGCGGGCCGCGTCCCCTCAGCGCTGACCCTGTGAGGGGGTCCGCCGTTACTGGCTGCTTTTCTACAAAGTTAAATCCACCTTGCAAAAGACTTCTTCTTGGGAACTTTATTAGGTGGCTTTTGTGCCACGACGCTTGACCTGCACAGATGGGAGTTGCTGTGATCACACTAGTCCTGGGGAGAGGGTGCGGTTTGAAGTCAGGTGGTCGGTGCGTCCAGGGTCCGCGTGTAGAGCCGGGGTCAGCTGGCGGCTAGAGGGAGGGAGTGCTGGGCGCAGAGGGCGCGGCGGCGGGGACAGCTGTGGGCTCCCCGGGCGCATGTCCTACCTGATGCATGGACTGCACCTGTGCTTTGTCACACGTCCACACGGTCACAGTGAGCGCCGCAGCACCTAAGCTGTGCTGCAGGAGCATAGGTACAGGGGAGCCGACGCCTGAGTTGGAGGGCACCCCACGTGGGGTTCACCCGCACACAAATTTGAGCCCGGCTCTCTGGGTCTCCCAGGTGGACGGGTGCCAAGGCTGGACAGCACGGTGAGGCTGCAGTTCAAAGACTACAGCGTCCTCACGGTGGGACCGGATCAGAATCAGTCTGTGAGTACCCGGAGCGGAGGCGGCTCCCCCTACCCCCGGCAGCCATCCATTCTCCTAACCTAGAGCCCGGACTGCAGGCCACGGTCAGGGTGCTGGATCTCTGCTGGAGCTGCCTTCCCGCCCCGCTTCCCCCGTGGTGAGCCTCCAGGCCCGGGCCACACTACTCTCGCTCGCTCACACCCCTCCTGTCCTCTACGCTGCCCAGTCTGTCATGATTTGTGGTTTTGTTGATGCTCCTTCTCAAAAACTGTCTTCTAGATCATGGAGGAGAACAGTTGTTTCCCATTTGTATCCCGTGACCTTGTCCCCTAGCCCTCTGCTGCTCAAGGCTGGCTTCCTGATGCGATCCTGGGCTCATGGGAAAACTGCCAGCAATCCTCCATTCCTGGGCTTCCTCTGGTCTGGGTTGCAGCTCCCCTGTTTGTTACTGAAGTTCCCTGTATCGTCCCAAGGACTCTGGGAACTGTCCTGGGAGGAAGTCCATGAAGGACTCGAGGGGACGAGAGCAGCTAGATGTGTCCACCACCAGACTGTCACAGCGTTAATGCTGCGCATACACTCGTGTATTCGTCTCTAACCTTATCTACGTGGTGACAAGGACCGGGTGAGGGCCCTGCACAGAATGCCAAACCGCCCCGTGCAGGACAGATAGACGGGGAAGCAGCGGTTACTGGGGCGGCCACTCTAGGAGGTTTTGATAGATCCCACAGCTGGTATTTCTCAGGTAATCTTCACCCCATGGTGCTCACAAATAGCCAGCCTGTGTGTAACTGGGAATGTCCTACTCAGGATGTAAGAAACCAGTGCTGGTGGATTAAATGAAACTTAAGTCACTGACTATCTGTTAAGTGGTTGCTTTTGCATCAAACCAGGTTTCTGCTGATGTTCCCGCAGCTGTACTGTTTGTTTTACATACAAATAGTGACCTGAGGAGTGTGTACACCGTCTACATAGTTCGTGCCATATATCCGAACTCGGTGCCAAAAAGATTCTTGGTGTTGAAGTGTATTTTCGGAAAACCCTCCTAGTATTGACCTCAATAGTGTGTGTGTTTTTTTTTTTTTTTAAGGATGAAACTCAGGAAACGATGGTTTACATCTATCATTCCTTGAAGAACAGGAGAGAGCTGCACATGATGGGGAATGAGGAAACAGAGGTCTGTTCCAACCTACCCGGTCTTTCCTGGGGAGTTATGGCTAGGGCCTGCAGCGGGGGCTGACGTTTCACACACTCGACAGAGCCCCTGCACAGCGATGATCACGCCAGTCGGTTCTGTGACAGACACACACGTCCACCGGCTTTAAAAGATACGAGCTGGGACCTGTAGCCTTGTAGGAAATGTGTAATAGATGAGGCATCAGTGGTTTGGAATGCTTCGTATTATATAAACTAGGATATGGGAATCAGCAGTGTTAAAGGATATAAAAAACTGATATACTGAGACCCGGCTAAGTTTTTATGAAAATATCACTTTAACATTTCTCACCTGACTAGTTTCTCCTCTTTCAGTCTCACGGACTCCGCTTTCCTTTATCACATATGGACGCTCTGAAGCAAATCTGGGGCCACTCGACTATATGTGTCAAGGACCTGAAACTAACTACAGATGAGGAAAAGGAAAACCTGGTGTTATCCCTCTGGACAGAATGCTTAATCCAGGTAGTCTAGGGCCGTCCCAGAACCACGGTGACCGACTCAGCCGCACATGCAGAAAGAAGAGCAAACATTTACGTGCCAGGGAGCTCCTGGTGCTTGGAGCCCGCAGCTGGGAATGGTTCTACGACAGCTTTCCTTACGTGAGACCTGCCTGGTTCTGGGAGGCAGGTGCACAGAAGAAAGAGGAGACCAACAAAACTGTACTCTCGACAAACTCCTTTAATCCAGTGTGATAGAAAAGGCACAGCTCCAATAAATGTATCACTGAAATTTAAATGTTGTTACCTGGCTTTGTTCTTTGGAAGAAACAACTTTAAAGAGCTTCATTGGCTCTACAAAAATCTTTCAATTAACACAAAGAAAAAAGTTTTAAATTGGTTTTTTACAATGAAAATATACATACATACCTTTGTGTATACACAACCCTCCTCCCTGAAAATAAAGTTACCCCCATAAGTTTCATTAAATACTGCCACACTGTGAGGGGTGCTCACATCTAGGGCATACAGGACTTTTACAGGTGCTGCTTCAGAGATGACAAAGAGCCTGAGATTGAAGGAAAAATTTTCAGTATTTACATGGAAAGACCAAGTCTCTATTAAAAATGCTCAAAATAGTGGGTCTTTGTGTTTAAACAATTCACTGTTATTTTACATTCTAAAGTGCTTATAGGTTGATATTTAAAAATATCACTGGAGTATTTAATCTTTCTATATAAAAATAGATTAAGTTTCTGCTTTCTGGCAAAGTTCAGGATGAAGGGAACAGTTATCTCAATGTAAGTTTAAAACCAACTCAGGGAAAAATACTTAAGAACTGTATAAATTTTAAAGGTGGTAATGATTAAATGGAAATGAATAACTGAGTTTTCAGCCATTTCATTAAATAAAATGGTATATAGTCAGAGCTCAAATACTGCTTGGTTTTGATTAAACATTTGAAACTTCCCTTTACTACTTCGGGCAAAGAAAAATTTGACTAAATACTCCTTGAGGGCACATCATGCAACGTCTAGGAGGAGGTCTCAGCACCAGGGCAGGTGAGTCACCCAGGAGGGCGTCAGTTAAGGAGAGCAAGGATGTCACAAGGTTATTTGTGCTTTAGTTTGGCTACAGATAACATGCCAACACTTGAGCCTTTTTCCCAACGAAGCCGAGGTGCTTCCCTGGGGTCAGTTCCAAGTATGATACTTAACGGTGCGTTGGTTAGGTAAGCCTTAAAGGGTTCTTCACTGAGGCTTTAACAGAATACAGCAGCTTATAGGAGGCCCTATTAAATGTGTTCAGGCATTGCTATAAAATGTATTCTTCCTGCAACAGTATGACTTGACCTAAAGGAACGTCTCCCTGTGCTTAGCACCCACACCCCCACCTCCTAGGATGTGAACACCTAATGCGGGATGACAGTCCCCAGTGTCCCACAAGGGCCATCAGCAATAGGACGGGGGCCTGGTGGACAGGAGAGAAAACACACTTGGGATTTGCTCACCAAAAGCTGATCAAGCAGGAACAGAACCTTTTGCAGAAATCAGAACGTGTTTTTCACAGGAACACTAAACAACTGGCAAGAATACTTGTGTTTCCATGGTTAAGAGAAATGGTCATGGAAGCTGGGGGAAAACTTCATTCTGCTCAGTGATGCAGCAGTGTAGCTTCCTCTCCTTGGGACGTGGAGTTCCTCCTTCCTCTGCTCTTTCTGGAGATGTTGCAGACGCTCTCACAATATTTCAATGTCCCATTTCTGTGTCTCTTCTCCCTCCAGGGGCTGATTTACAATTACATGAGTCTTGTCATAATAATTTCCTCCTAAAATAGAAATTCCAAAAGAAAAGATTTGTTCACACGGGTGCTTGACAATGTTCAGCCCACCGCGTGGTGGATTAACACTTCATTTCCAGTGGGAAGCTGAGCTTAAATAAGCTTTTGCTCTAAATCAGACCTTAGAACGACTCAGACTGATGACCCAGGGGGGGTTGACTGCAAAAGCAGTGTGCACCTGCAAAGCGACGCTGAGAAGCACAGTGCTTGGGAGAGCGTGGGCAGGATGTCGGGTGCTGTTTGCGCACTGACCACGGACCATGGCTGTGACTAAGCCAATGAAAGCAACAGCCTGGACCTTGCTCAATTCAAAACAAGCTCGAACAATATCTGCCACAAAGTTTGTGAGGGCTCTTAAAGGACTACAACAGTTAATAGCAAAAAGAAGTTTCTAAGAAATGGGACACTTCATGGCTGATAAAGCTTTACATTTAGAATTGTCCTACAAGTTTATGTAGCAAATGAGAATTTTACAACTGTACCGATAAACAAAAACCTTCTCAGTGTCCTGAGGCCTTCCCTCCTTGATCCGAGTAGCTAATTGTTTTGTTCATTAAAAGAGTAAGTAGAAATGACTTAATATTTCTTTTATAAATCAGGATTTCTTTTACCCAGGAGGAGGAGGGAGAGGTTTGAAATTTAAAAGTCTATCTAGGGACACAAAGCGCTGGGTTTCTTCGGAGGCCCACCTTTAACATCGAGGACCAGCTGATCACTGAGATAGGAGCTGATGGTTCCGTTTCTGTTCAGCCTCCACTTCTGCTGGAACTGTCCGTGTTCCGTCCACAGAGCCACTTTGGCTCCCGGGGTGTCCCGGCCACCAATCACGTCCAGGCAAGTGTCACTGGCCTAAAGGTCAGGAAGCAAATTGGCAGTTCTGTGTCAGCTGCACTCAAGGGAATGGAGGCCCTCTTCTTAACATGATTCTGGTCTAGGAAAGGAAGACTACACAGCACGCCTGTCACTTCAGCTGTTTAAGTTGTCTTTATGGCTGAGGGGAGGAGATGGCCAGACACAGACCTACCCAAGGAGAGGCACGTCTGTTAAAAGGACACCTGCATCTGACCACAGAAGGTCAATGGAAGGTTTGCTGAGTTACAGCTGAATGTTAAGTCTCCGTTAGCATAAATGTATCAGATGGGGCTTGGTTTTCTTTGTTTTCAAGTAGGCTCCACACCCAAGGGGGCTTGAACTTACCATCCTGAGATCAAGACCGGAGCTGAAATCAGGAGTCAGACACTTAACCAATTGAACACCCAGGTGCCCCGAAAGTGAAAGTTTCAAGATGTTTAGAATCAGACACAGCTGATTGCACCTGGGCCACAGGGTAAGGAATGTGTCACAACAGCATGATGTCTAATTGGATCCAGGGAGTGGTCTCTGGTCTTATTACTTTTTTTATTTTTATTTTTTTTTGGTCTCTGGTCTTAGAACTTTGGATGTCCATGAGCTCAGTGTTTACTTCCAAACAGAAAACTGAACTTTCTACATGATAAAATCCTGAGTCCATTTCAGTTAAAAGCTTTAGTAATATGCATGGCAGTATTTATATAATCATGCAACATACTGTTTTTAGGGTGTTGCATTATTTTCTGGTGCCATTTGATCTGGCAAGATTCTGGTTTCCAAAAGAAGAAAAAAAGTCCAAAAGGTGGGGCACAGTGTCAGTGGGGCGCTTACCTTGGATTTAAAGAGTCCCCGACAGTAGTGCCAGATCTGAGTAGTCTTCCCGCTGTAGGGAGAAATGCACACCGATGTGGCTCGTGTGTCAGCAACATTGCCAGTGACCGTCAGATACTCGTCCTGGGCCCGGTTCTTGATTCTGATGTACACTGCGGGCTGGGACAGCCGAGAAACAGCCATTTAGGAAAAGGGACTTATGCATCTGGAAATCAAGCTTTCCAAAGGAAATTGAGCTTTCCAAAGAGGCAGGCTCGGAGGCAAAGGGGACGGGACGTAGCTTATGCAGGCACCTTCGCTTTCCTCCCTTTAGCCAGAATGTGTGAATTACTATTTTTCTACAGACAGACCTGAGATCACCAAACACAAACGTTACATTGTACAATAATCTCTGTTGTGCTTTTCTGAAAAACGCCCTTTTGTGAGGGTGAACGGTAACTTTCCTCCACAGGAATGCCATGTGGCATGGGGCAGTTGAAGCATTCCTGACTTGCTGAGTTTTTGTTCAGGAACCACGTGTCCTCGCTGTGCTGGGGGAAGACGGGGAAGAGCAGGAGGGCAGGACGCTGCTGACCCACAGACGCTCACAACTCAGCAAACTGCAGAAACCAGACACGCTGAGCTATGGTTATGTGGCCAGTGCCCACGATGGGAGGTCTCGGAGGACCCAGGTAAGCTGAGCGCCTGCGCAGCTGTGGTAGCGTCTGTTTACATTCAACCCCGTGGATCTTTACACTTCTTCCAGGGAAGAGGCCATGTATGTCTAATCACTGCATAGGCATTCCAAAATTGGGTAACAAAGAACTTTATCCCCTGGCCCTGGAATACATACATGAAGTTTTCAAATAAAATATTAAATCTAGGACTTGCCTCTAAGGGGAACAGTATTTACTGAGAGCTCAGTGTCTGTCACAGGCCGTGTGCTCATGCTTGCTGGGTCACGGTGTTATCTGTCCAGGTTAATAACCGGAGGAGCCCTCTAAGAAGGTACAATGGTGACCTGAAGTTTACAAAGTTAACACAGATGTGGAGAAGCCAGGCTGGCCTGCACCAGAACTGTCCTTCTTAACCAGGATGCTCTAGGGTTTGCTGACATGTACCAGTCACCCTCGGACACAGGGAGTGAGAGCCCAACTGCAGCAGTGAAAGTGTGAAGTCAGCTGATGAAAGGACACCGTACATGATGGAAACTCCCCAGAAACCATTCTTTCAGCCGTAGGCCTCCAGTCTTCATGAAATAAAATACAGGACATCCAGCATCCCCATCTGGGGCCCTATGTTGGCACTGACCAAGCTATTTACTACGGAAGCCCTTGCACTCTGAGAAACCGAAGTGCCAGGTAAATGCAACAACGTATTTTGGTGCTGCCATGTGTGGCCTTTCTAAGGAAATAAACATTGTGAGAACTTAAATAAGCAAATAGGACACGTGCTTATCTGATAATTTAAAGCAGGTAAAAAAGACCTCTACTAGGCAAAATGTCTGAAAGGCTTCAAAGCGCTACTTCCACGTTCATAATGTCTGACTGACAATAAGTGTATGTAATTCTAGAAGTCTCCCGCTGCAAGTATTAATTTGAGGCTTCAGTACATCTTTATTAGTTTCCTTATCTTGTACGTAGAAGAAAACAGGCGTGACCTTCACAGAGGACAGAATTCCAATTATGTTATTAGGACCAAACATCACAGTTTTAATCAATTAACTCAAGTGAAGTACTAATTACCCTTATTACACACTTGTAGTCTGACTCTTCTGTAATTATACTTTAAAATACTGATATGCATTTATAAGTGCCTTGGTGACTCCCTAATTCCCAAACTCAAAGAGGATGGCATTTTAATTACTGCATTTCCAAGCAAGAACGTGAACTACAGCAGTACCAGCAGCCTTATTGAAAAGGAGAGGACCCATAGTACCGTTTGAGAAACCCAGAACCTTTCAAAAACTGAGGAAAATACTCCCAGCATCCAGCTTAGCTTCTGAAGTTCCTAATGACGAGGATTAAGCATTATTATATGATTGGTAAAAGCTACCTTGCTTTTCCCCATGGCTTTTCGGTGCAATTCCCCATCTTCCCACATGACGGGAGTGAGGCCTTGGCAAGAGGTGAAGGTCATGAAATCCTGCAGCACAAACTGCCAGGAAAGCCTGCTGAGGTTGAGTATCCCTCAGAAGAGCATCTCTGATCTCTAAAGGGACACTACGAATAATGAACTTTCAAAATAAATGTGTTACCACAGTAAGAGAAGCCAGATGTGCCAGACTCTATTTTCTTATTAAGTCCTTGGAGTAATAATACGGAGAGATAAGCAGTGTGATCACTGTCGCCCCTGGAGGTCAAGTGGCTCACCCCAAGTCACACTGCTTCCCAGAGGCAGAACTAGGATCTGAACCAACAGAACCAAAGAGAATGGGCGTGGTGTGCAAGTGTGTGGGAGAGGGAGTAGGAAAGCACTTTGCAGGCTGGGCTTTGCCACAGCCCCACTTGAGAGGGAGGGAGGGAGGGAGGGGCAGCAGGACCACGGAGGTTAATGCTTTATTGGCTACTGTTTGGCACTTCATATGTCCACTGTGGACATCAGAGCCTCAGCACCTGTATCCCCTGTGCTACCCTCAGCTCAGTGCCTGGTGCTCTGTACATGTTGATCTTATTTTGGAGGAAAGTAGGGTGTTATTTGCTCAACACAAATTTTAGAAAATAAATCTGGGTTCAAATCTTGGTTCTGACACTTGGATGGATGACTCTCGCCAATTGGCTTTACCTCTCAACCCTTGTTTTCCCGCCTGGAAAACGGAGTAACAACTCCTACCGTAGGGCTGTTGCTGAAATCAAGTGAGAAGTGTTTATTTCTGTGCACCACACAGCTCGACGTGGGGTTCTCACCTTCTGTGAGACGGTCTACCACTCAGTACGTGTCCATACTTCCTTCCTGCAAACCGGGAGTAGCCTGTGGCTTTTTGATGGTTATACACTGTTTTGCATTTTATGGTACTGTTTTGAGTCCAACGTATTTTACCCAACAAACATATAAGCTCTGATAAAGCAGAGATCAGGTCTATCCCTTAAATCTTCCACAATTCTTTTTTTTTTTTTTTAAAGATTTTATTTATTTATTTATTCATGAGAGAGACAGAGAGGCAGAGACAGAGACAGAGGGAGAAGCAGGCTCCCTGAAGGGAGCCCGATGTGGGACTTGATCCTAGGATCCCGGGATCACGGGCAGACGCTCAACCACTGAGCCACCCAGGGGCCCAAATCTTCCACAATTCTTAGCACAATGTCAAACATCTATTCATCCATTTACACATTCATTTCTCCACTAGATAAACAGTGTCTGAATTTTTACAGTGCGCCAGACGTTGTGCCTGGTGCGCTGTAGAGCAGGGGTAGAGCAAGAAGCAAAATTTGCACAGCCCCTGCCCTCTGCCCTCCACGACTGCACGGTTATAAACCGCATGCAGTGTCTTGTAGGAAAAGTTTTAATTTAGACTGGGAGAAAGGGTTAAAGAGGCATCATGGAAGACCGGACACTTAAATTTAGGGGGATGAGTGGAATTAGCCAGGCAAAGAATGAGGGAAGAAACTGCCAGAGTACAGTCTGTGTTAGGGGCTCAAGTAGGAAAGCACTTTGCACGCTGGGCTGTGCCACAGCCCCATTTGAGTGAGAAGGAGAACCGTGAGAGAAGAGGCTGCAGGCCTCCAGGGGCCCGCACGGGGGCCACATCACACAGGCACATCGATGAAACCAGAGCCTACTCCCAAGGATACAGGGAGCTTCTCAAGGAGACTGACAAGCAGGATGTGTGTCATGAATACCACAGTCTATCCTGAGTTTTATGTAAGTAGAAAAAAAAAAAATCCAAATACTTAGAAAGTACAACTAGGGCAGACTCAGAGTACATTGTTTTCTCTGCTTCCCACAGACCTTATGACACTCATTTTTCCATTAAAAGTCAGTAAGGGGGAACCCTGGGTGGCACAGTGGTTTAGCACCTGCCTTTGGCCCAGGGCGCGATCCTGGAGACCCAGGATCGAATCCCACGTCGGGCTCCCGGTGCATGGAGCCTGCTTCTCTCTCTGCCTGTGTCTCTGCCTCTCTCTCTCTCTCTCTGTGTGACTATCATAAATAAATAAAAAAATTAAAAAAAAAAAAAAAGTCAGTAAGGTCAAGAAGACCCCGGACTCCAAAGCTAAAATCCACACTGACCTTACATACAACTTAATGAGCTGATGAACATCTCTAAGATTCTTTGTCCTAATCTGATCCCCCTGTAATATGCACGTCAAACTAAATGGTCAGTGTTTCAGATGCTATGGTTCATGACATTTCTACTAGAAAATCAAGCTACTTTGGATCTTCTAGGTTTCCCCCCCACCCCCTGCCTCCTTACCTGCTTCATAGGACGGAGGGAACCAATTGTTTTCCAGCCACTGAATGCTGTCCAATTTGGGATCTCATTAGGCTCGAGTAAGATTTGTCTTCCTAAGAAATTGGATCCTTCATAAGCTATCCACCTATATAAGAACAGGAAAAAAGAGTACTTAAAAATAAGAAAACAGAATCTTATAAAAAAAATACCTTCTTTTATGCTAGGCTCGTTCCTTAAAACTTTTAGGCTTATAGATTCTTTTTAAGGAAAGAAAAGTATAATTTTATTTTTTAACAGAAAAGGCAGGAAAGACTAGGTGAAAGCCCATGGCACTGGGGCTTGGATTTGCAATCCAGTGAGGATTCTGGTTTCTAAGCTGGTAAAACAAGGTTCCTGCCAGATCTAAAATTCTGTGTTTCTTTGATAATATTGTCTTTTTCATAACAATTGAGCATATATAATGTCTCACTATTTCCAGTTACACATCACTAGTTTCCTCGCCCACTCCTAGGCTCATCCTCACATGCGCTTCAGAGCCTCTCTAGGGGGCTCCAGTGACCTCTCAGACACACCTCCTTCTAGAATTTCTCTAAGGCCACCAAGGACAGCTTCAAATTATCCTCAGAAATTCCCTGTCTTGCCTCAAGGCCCAACCTCTTTTGCAAATCCTTTCAATACCCTCTGGCCAAGGTAAAGCATGTGGAAGCCTGCAGGGCTTAGAGGGGAGTCCTAAGACCTCTGAGTGGCCCACAGTCACATCCATCCCTTCACTGACTGACACTAGCTGCTCTCACTCCAAATGGCATGGTGAAGAGTTGTGACAGTGATACGATGGCCAACAAACTGAAATTGCCATCTGGTCCTTCACAGAAAAAGTTTGCTGAGCCCTGCTTTAAGTGGTTATCATGCTGAATAGCGAAGGGGGACTAGGCTGGGATTGCCAAGACCATCTGAAATGATCAGGACTCCAGGTCACCACAAACAGTGCTTTCAGAAAGTTAGGTGGGGAAGACGACAAGGCGACAATGCCTGGGTCAGACAGGGCACCCTGCTCCTCACAATCAACATGATCAATGGCAGCAGAGATGATCTTCCCTCCAACCCCTCCTGCCTACACAAATCTAAGCCACCAGGTTGGTGCAGAGTCAGGACAGCATGACCATGGAGATGCTTCTCTACCGCTCAGTTGTGCTGACTTTTTAAATCAGCAGGGAAATAGCAGTATAAAATCTAGGCGAGACTTTAATACACCACACCTCTCTATATATTAATTTCAATGAATTCCACAGTTGAAAAGCCTTAAAGCTCAACCCTCATTAGAATCACAAATCAGAGATACCAGATAATACGGGGATTAAACAAAACAAAACTAGTCACTGAAGGGAGCTGCCTGTGCATGAAGGCATATTCTGAGCCATCTGAAGCCTAGGAATATCTTTAGACAGCCTTCCCTATTCCTTACTCTGTGTTCCAGTTCTCTTACAGAGAATCCAGAACAGGAAGAGAAGGTGGATTAAGGTCAAGAGAAGAAAGAATGTTAATGTAAAACAGTACCAGTTTCCTACAAAAGACTAAAATAAATCTGGTAAGAAATTTTAACAAAGCGAGTCAATAATTATCAGTTCCACAAAGAAATGTAAAGAAACTAGTAAAAAAAAAAAAAAAATGCCGTGAAGGTTCTGTATCACAGGGACACAGAATTCAATTCTAACAGACTTAGGTGGTACATAATACTGGTATATAGTATGGGGATTAGTATGCTTCGAGTAATTTATGTTTAAGAAGCACCAAAGTCAAATGTGTTGAAGAAAAAAAATTAAATTGCTATACATGTGAATAATTCAAAAGCCATGTATTATCATAGTTGACTTAATTTTCAAATCAATTTATATTCTTGGCTTTCTCTTATCTCCAGATATTTATACAAGCAGAGTTGATTATCACACGATTTAAAAGTCCTAAGAAATAAAAACAATCATATTTATGTGAATCATCGAGGGCTGTGCATGCTCTTTTAGTTGAGTTTTGGTACCAAAACAGCAACAGGCAGGAGAAGGGGCAGGCGTACGTGCCCGTGCTCCAGAAACGTCCTGCCAGGCAGATCTCCCAGGAAGTCTTCGCATCTTAACCTCAGGGCCCCTCCCGGGCAAGGCTTGGTACCATTTTTGTTCTAAATAAATATGCAAGTTCCTACCTAACTTGTGTATCCATAACTTCTCATATCGTAAAGTAGTCTCCCCAACTGTGTAACGCAGGCCCACGTACTGCGGACCCACTCTGCCAACCTCAGTGAACGGCAACAGTGGTGGGGGGCCAGGACAGCCCAGATGCCCGGCATGGAAAGTGCCCTGGAACAAGGAGCTCTACTGCCAAGAGGACATCAAATCTAAACAAAACACAGCACTATCCGTCTTACAGTCAGTTTTCTGCAGCTGGCCAGTGTCAACCACAGCGGCTGGTTTCATTAGACAGCTCCCGATCAGGAACTGGGCGCGCCTGGTTATGGCCACCTGGTCACCTCCTCAGGGACACGTGCTCTACATGCATGGCAGCCCTTTCCTCCCAACCCGCCGCACACGAGAATATACTGGCCTGGTCCAAGGTTCTGGTCTTAAACAGGAGCTACCATTATTACAGTGAGAGAGTAAAGGAGTAATAGTATCTCTGATCACACAACAGCAGCAGCAGTGGGGAAATAAAAACCAACCATGCAACTGTCTCCTACAGCAGCGACTGAAGCCGGCCAAGCCCCCAGCCCATACTTACAGTCCACTCTTCACCCACACGGACTGGGTGTAGAAGTGCAGGTCCTTGTTCAGAACGGAGTTCACGGCCTCCTCTAGGTGCAGCTCTCTGCCCTCACAGTGTTCCAGGGCAAAGAGGCTGATGGAGGGTTCTTCAAAAACCTAAGAGCATAGAAAAGCGAAAGCATCACCCTATGCGGTGACCATCCTTCAGTGACCTCCTGCTCAGAATGCCGGCTGCTCTGGACCCCCTGTATTCTTGAACGCACGGTGTTTACCACTCTACCCTCTAGCAACGGTATAATCAAAACCACCCCAGTGATGTTACATCCTATGTGTGACTTTTGTTCACTTTTTTTTTTTTTTGTAAATTAGAATCGAAGTTTCAGAATCGCAATCAATCTCATCATGGAAACGGACATTTGGTTCCAATCCAGGTCTGGTTGTGCTGTGATACGGACATGAGGGTCCTGCCAATGCTTTCGGCTGCTAACAATAAACGTGGGAGGGAATGGCTCCCTTACTTCCCCAGAAAGCCATAGGGGAAGTCACGGAGAACTTGACACTCGATGGCTCTAGGCTCTTAGAAACATTCCTAGGAGGAAGAAAACGGCCTTTTTAATTAAACAGCAACAAAAAGCCAGAATGCACAGGGACAGGAGTGGTGGTGATCTCTACATTAGAATTCTTCAACTCCTTGCATTAAGAGAAGAACAGAATCGATTTTGTCCTTTTTAATGCCTTGGTATACGCAAGACACCATGCTAGAAAACACTTCAGGGATGGGAAGACAAAGCAAGGTGCCAACCTGATGTTCACGGCATTAATAACTAAATTAGGAGAATTGCACAGATGCTGAAATACATTTCCGGGGGAGAAAAGGGTATGATAAGGCAAACAAATGGATTGACTATATACAGAAAAAAGATGTGGCTGGGGGCATGGTGGTATAATTCATTATATATAAGGAAGCTTGAAGGCAAGATGTGCCCAGAAACTAAGAATTTCTATTTAGGAATGAACATTTTAATGCTGAGGTAGACACACAGGATAGTCCACCAAACATGGGACTGTGTGACCTGGGGCCCAGGGAACAAATCCAGAGTCAGCGGAGTAAGTGTGGGAACTCCCAGCATCTGCAACACGAGCCAGTCAAGGTGGGGAAATGGAGGACAGGTGTGCAGGGGCCAGAAGGCTACCAGGAGACGGGAGCCCAAGGGGAAAACACTACAGAAGGAAAAGGGAAAGGAAAGGATAAGAAAGAGTTGTCTGCAGTATCAAATACTGGCTCCATGCTAAGGAAGAGGGTGGCCGGGCCAAGGCTGCTGCCGTCTGGCCGCCAGGAGGCTGCTGGAAGCCTGGAAGAAAACTCTCTGGGTGGCAGGGAGGAGAAGAGGGTGTGAGGACTGAGGAATGAATGACGAAAAATTGTAGACTGGGTTCCTGGGCCATTTTCCAGAGAATTTTGGTGAAGAGAAGGAGGGTAATAGGCTAGCGGCCCGTGACAAAGTTCGCAGGCACGGTGGAAGGGGACAGTGGGGTGGGATAGAAGGAAGCTGACCCTGGCTGCAGGACGAGAGGGATGGCTCTAGGGATGAGGTGAGCAGTCCAACCCACTGTTTCCCAACAGGTTAGAACCTCTGACTGCAATTGGTCCACGAGGGAAAAGATCACTTCGAAAGGATGAAACACAAGGAAAGACAGACAAGGAACGCCAAAGAAATTTCCATCTCTGTACCCTTCTGCATGGTAGCTACCAGCCACGAGACCACTGATCATTTCAAACGTGGCTTGTGTGACAAAGGGACTGAATTTGTTTAAGTATTAACTATAGTATAAAATTAAATAACCACATGTGGCTCGTGCTATGGTAATGGCTGATACAGATTCAGGGATCCGAAGACACTCGAAAAGACTAACAAGCACTGTGTGCAGTGAGACCATAAGGTAAAGCATAAATGGGCTGCCCTGGAGCACTGATTTTCCTTCAGTAAATACCATAAACTGGGTCAGGAACAGAAATTCATCTCTAGACACTGAGAGACCACAGGCAAGAGGCGGCACCTCTTCTGTTATCTGCAAAATAAAAATTGGAAGCGTCCCAAGGAACGATGGAGGAAATGTCCTTATAGGAGAAGAGCAGAACCACAGGTCAGAGATGTAGCCAACGGCAGACTCTAAATTACCACCAGTGACTCAAGGCAGACCATCAAAATTCACAGATAAGCCCCTGACTTTATTGTTGGACTTTCTCCAACATCTTCACCCTTAAGCTTTAGATTAAGTTTCAGCTCACCGCTTTACACATCTTCTGGCTGAGTTACTAATTAGTAAAGACGGGCAGACAGGCAAGAAGGCCACACAGGGCTCACAATCAGCACGAGCCACGTTCTCTCCAGGAAAGAGTTTGCTGCGCTTAAGACTCACATGATGTAATTGTTTTAAACTCGAGAGGGAAAAAATTAAAAGCGTACTATGAGAATATAATTTGAATGCTAAACAATTATTCTGAGAAAAACAGAGCCTGTGTACATTTTTCTTCCTCCCCTTGTAACATGTCCACAAAGACATTGTTTTAAGATTGCTATTATCACTCAAACTGCATAAAATTCACTCCAGAATTTATTTTTTATTTTTAAAAAATATTTATTTATTAACAAGAGACACAGAGAGAGGGAGGCAGAGACATAGAGGGAGAAGCTGGATCAGTGCAGGAGGTATAACGTGGGACTCGATCCTGAGACTCCAGGATCACGCCCTGAGCCAAAGGCAGATGCTCAACCACTGAGCCACCCAGGCATCCCTCAACTCCAGAATTTAAAGACAATCTAGCAATTCTGTATCTAGAAATGTATCTTTAGGAAACAATGTAAAATTTGATGCCCAAGATCGCAGAAGACAGGTTTTAAAATGGTGAGGCAAGGAAACGGAGAATAAAATTACAGAAAATGACTGAGACAGCATTCTTTTATGAGTTTATATAAATCAGTCAAAATACCCCAGTGCTTCATTAACAACAGGATATCATCATGTGGTCCAATCTATCAGACTTTTCATCTGAGAACATCTATTACTTCCAAGCTTAAAGTCATCTACCCTCTAGAAGTTTGATATATGTATTTACTGGATCTTTCTCTACTTAAACTGTTTAAATTTAAATGGTTTTAATTTATAAACTTAAATGTATAAATGCACTTGATTTATAAATGTACTTAAAGGTTAGGAAGGTCAACATAAGTGCTAACGTGGACAGGATGGTGCAGGGTGGTGGACAGGTAATCAGTCAGAAAGAAAGAACACTGAAAAATTATTTTAAAATTATTTTTTCTGATATATTCTGCAGGCATGAAAGTAGGAATATAAACTATTAATAGTCTTCAAAACTGCACACAATAGAATAAGCTGAACTTTGCAAAGACAACAGAAAACACAAGAATTTAACTACAATTTGAACTCTACAAATGTCTTGGCCTCAGTCCATGTTAACTTAGGAGATGGCCAACCATGTGGGGCCAAAGGCTCTTCTTAGGTGTCAGCAGTAACAGGACATTCCTGCTGGGTCAAGTCTAAGCCAGGCAAAGATGAGACAGTTTCTAAAAGGAAGACATAGTTAAGAAAGAAAAGGAAAGCTTGAACAAATTGTATTAAAAGAACTTTTGATAAGAATAAAAACCCTCTGTCATTCCTCTTAATCTCATCAGCTAAAATACATTTTATTTATTCATTTTAAACAGTATTTTTAAAAATTTTTATTTATTCATGAGAGACACAAAGAGAGAAAGAGAGGCACAGAGACACAGGCAGAGGGAGAAGCAGGCTCCATGCAGGGAGCGGAGCCTGACAACATTTTAAATGACAATATTAGTAATAGCTAAGATGTATAGCACCTTCTTATGTGTCAGGCATTATAGATACATATATCCACCTACAACCCACTATCCATAGTTCTGAAATCCCAAAAGCTCTAAAACCCCCTTTCCCCCTAATTCAATTGGCAACAGAACCTGATCTAAGTGGAAGGTTACCTATATTTCTCCAATATGTGTAGATATAGATTTTGTACAGTAACGGGAATGTGTTTAACTATGAAGGTGCTACCTAGAAGCCTTTGGGAGTGTTTCCTTAAAGGCTATATGTAAAGCATACCACTGTTTAAAAGGGGAAAAACCCCAAATTCCAAGATACATTCAGATCAGGGGATTGTGAATTTATTCATTATTTAATCCATACAACTTCCCATTGAGGTGGGTGCTATTTTTATCTTCACTTTACAGATGAAGAATCAAGGCACAGGGGACAGTAAGTGGAAGAGCAGGCATTTGAATCGAGACCGTATGACCTCGGAGGCTGTATTCTTAACCCCTATACTGTGGCACTAACATATTCTAAAAAAACCAGTAATTTTAATGTAGAATATTTCTAATTGGCATATGTGATGCTGTCTGGAGCACTTGACTCCAACTTGCTCAACTGGGGAATATATATATGACCCTTATTACCTCCCCTTTTGGCTTAAACAGTGTGTCCGCCATCTGAGTTTAAAGTTCCGAGATCCTGGTGCGAGTACTCTGCTAGAAGGACCACATTTATGTCACCATCTTTTTAATATAATTGGATGATTTTTTAAATGTCACTGATTTTTTACTTAAAAAAAAAAAAAAAAAAAAAAACTGTAGGGCAGCACTGGTGGCGCAGCAGTGTGGTGCAGCGGTTTAGCGCTGCCTGCAGCCCAGGGCGTGATCCTGGAGACCCAGGATCGAGTCCCACATCAGGCTCCCTGCATGGAGCCTGCTTCTCCCTCTGCCTGTGTCTCTGCCTCTCTCTCTCTCTCTCTCTCTCTCTGTCTCTATAAATAAAAAATAAATAAAATAAAATAAAAAATAATAAAATAAAATGAAATAAAAATTAAAAAATTAAAAAAAAACTGTAGACCTTTATTTTGGCAACTGTATAGTCCTTTGAGTTTCAAATCATCGTTTAAATGGGAAAGGTGTTGATAGTACCTCAGGATTACATTAATTGGTTAGATTCTAAATATAACATACACCTTTCAAAATATTCAGCAATCAGCCACTGAAAACAGCCATATCTGTACGGCCTGACAAGCACGCTTCATCTCAATCTTTGCTGAATGAACCGTGGCTAAAACACTAAGTACAACGGAAACAGATTTAAAAAAAAAAAAAACCATAATGCATACCTCTAATTCCACTGCAGAGCATTACCAAATGATGTGCTGGCAAAAAAGTTATGTGAAATGAAACAAATTTAACAGAAGGCTCATTAACTTCTCATTAGACTCTAACCTAGAATCTTTTAAGTTCAACCTATTAAAAACAGAAACATAAAAATTCCTTCACCCTATCAGGTTCACAGGAGCCTTGATCTTGCAATAACAAGTACTATTGTCTGTAAGCTGCTCAATTACTCAGTGCTTATCATCAGCTCATGGTACACATGTATTGGCATGCTTAAACCTCACATTTTATTAGATGAGAAAGTTGAGGCTCCAGGTAATCAGAAATCAGAAAACCAGGGCCACTCAGCTAGTAAGTAAGGGTCTGTCAGGCTCCTGGACCAAATTCCTCACCAGTGAATTATAATTCTCCTCAGAGAACGGCTTTCATTTGGAAAATCAGTTCATTAGATTTAGAAAATCAGTTTCATTATAGATCCACCTTTATAATTCTTTTTCTCTTTAAAAAAATTTGACATATTTTAGAAAGAATAATGTATAGATAACTATGTACCCAATACCCAAATGTAATATATTTTATTATATTTGCATTAAATTTATAAGTCCATAAAAGGTAACAGGTACAGCTGAATCTGAACCTCTCCTTCTCCATAAAGGTCACCACTGTGAAGATGTAAAATATGAAACTATGAACTGGAAGGCTTCACTAATGGTTATGCATCCTTTGTTTTTATTTTATTTTTTAAAGGTTTTATTTATTTGACATTGAGAGAGCACAAGCAGGAAGAGCAACAGGCAGAGGAGAGAGAGATGCAGACTCCCCACTGAGCAGAGAGCCCCATGCAGGGCTGGATCCCAGGACCCTGGAATCATGACCTGAGCCAAAGGCAGACGCTTAACTGACTGAGCCACCCAGATGCCCCGCTCCCCAACCTTTGTTTTTAAATATCATTGAAATGTATCTTGCAGTAACATCCTTTAGCAATACATGGATCTCCCTTTTTCATCCATCAATGCTGCAACGAACACTCTGACTCTACTACCCTGCCCCATGTAACTGACATTCCTTCCAAAAGCTGTGTAGGAATAATCCCATTTCTTTGCCACCCAATCAAACCTTAGTGATGTCAGACATTCAAATGTTTGTATCTAAAGTAAGGTATTGTTACCTAATTGTTGTTTTATTGTGCATTTACTTGATCACTAGTGAGGTTTAACACTTTTTGTGTATCCTTAGCCATTTTTCTCTCTTCTGTGAATTGCCTATTTGTGTCCTCTTGCTAAGTTCTGAAATAGGTTGTTCTCTTTTCTCAATTGATTTGAAAGAATTATTTTTTTGATTCTGTACACTAAATCTTCACAGGTTGTATAAGGGCTGCAAGATAATTAATATTCCCCAACCTCTATACCCGATTCCCCAAACATTCACATCCTAACCCCTGGAACCTGTAAACAAATTACCTGATGTGGTAAAAGGGACTTTGCAGATGTGATAAAGAATTAAGAATCTTGAGGTGGGGATATTAGGCTTGATTATCCAACGAGGTTTAATATAATCACAGGGGTCCTTATAAGTGGGAGGCAGGAGGGTCTGAGATAGAGGAGAGAACTGGGGGTGATACTCTTTGAGGACAGACAGTGGCCATGAGCCAAGGAATGCTGAAGCCCCTGGAGAAGCCGGAAAACGTAAGGAAACAGATTCTCCCCTTAGCACTTTCCAAAAGGGATGCAGCCCTGCCAGCCTCTTAATTTCACCACACTGAGAGCACGCAGACCTGACCTCTAGAAATGTAAGCCAGTTTGTTGTTTTAAGCCTCAAAGTTTGTGGTCATTTGTTAACAACAGCAACAGGAAATGAACGTCCTTGCCTTTTACGTTTCTCTTGCTGATGTGCACATCTGGTTTTAAATCCATCCTACTCCAGTATCATTAGGTGAGTTTCCATATTTTCTTCCGAGTTTGCTTTTCCCATTTAGGTCACCATGGTCCACCTGGGACTTATTTTTGTGTTTGGAGTAAAGCAAGATTCTAACTCTTGTCTTTTTCCACGTAAAGAGCCAACTGTCCCGACTAGTTCATAATTACAAGCTCATAATTATCCCAACTATCATGCTACTTAGGTCACCTTCCAATTCCATTCATTATTCACATACGTTAGTCTCCATACAATCCAGTTCCCCTGTTCCGTTGTCTCTCCTTGCACCAATACTCACAATCTTAATTATTTTTGCTGTCTAGTGCAATATCTACTTGGTAGGACAAGTGATCCTGCCTGTTGTTCTTAAAAATTATCTTGGCTAACTTTCGATCCCTGTCTTTTCCAAATCTAGAATACGCTTGTCATGTTTTACCATCCCACCCTAAAAAGACACTCTCCTAGAAAGACAAAAGATTCCATGAGCATTTTGCCTGAAATTGTATCAATTTGGAGAGCACCACAGCTTCACAATATTGAGTTCTCAACATATGAAAGGTTATTATATCTCTTCATCTTTTATGCCCTTCAAAAAAGTTTTTAAAATAATTTCCCCCATAAGGACTTACTTGCATTGTGTTAGATTCTTAAGTACCCTGCAGTTTAACTGGTATTTACCTTATATCCAGAAACTTTTTAAAACTTCGTATTAACTCTAACAATTTTCTGTACATACTTTGACAATTTTGTTCTTCCTTTACACATTATTTTTTTCCCCTTTGGTTTTAATCTTATTCAAGTGGCTAGGACTCCAGAATAATACTGAATAGAAATGGTGATAGTAGAGATCTTTGTCTTCTGCCTGAAGGGAAATGCTTCAAAGGTCTCACTAGGAAGTGTGTGATGTTTACTCTGCAGGGCTTTGCTGGCCTTTATTCTTAAAATTTACACAAGTGTTAATACTATTAACTAAATACAGATTCAGCTGGAAAGTTTAATAGTAACCAAACTCTTCTACACTTTATGAATTCATTACTTCCTTTCATTCTGCGGCTGGATTTACAGTCTTCTACTATTTATAGCTGTGTCCCTTATTCAGCACCCTTGCGCTGCCCTGCCAATTCTTACCCTACCTCGTCATATCATTTATGTCATCAAGGTTATAATTTCATTTGAAACTTTTCCTGCAGCCTCTTGTTACAATGTTTCTTTTGCTTTGCCTGCTGATAGCTGCCAGGATTGGATTATTACTTCAAAGGAGGCGAACTTCCATGCCAGGCCACCATGGAGACACTAAAGAAGCAAGGAGCAGAATGCCGCTCCCATGGAAACACAATAAAAGCAGGTTACCCCACACACTACTGGGCCAATGCTTGCAGCATTTACGTGGGCTCCCCACTCACCTCCAGCTCCTAACCAACGCTTCTGGGGACTGGATAGACTTCCTGAGAGCTAATGTACTATGTTATTCCCTCAGATCATATGAGTCCTAATACTAGATATCCTGTTTTTCAGGTCCAATTAGAAATAGACCCAGGATGTTTATTTGTAACAGAACTAAAGGCTGTCAAAGATTTGAAAATACCTGTTCTAACAGTTTCTTTACAGATGAGTTAACTGAGGTACAAATAAATTAAGTGGTTTACCCAATGTCACATTAGTGGGAAGTAGATCTATAAACTATGCTCCCGAGGTCCTTGCGCTGCAATATGACTGCAATTATCCATGGACCTCTAGAATGTAACGTATGTCTAGACAAATAGAAATCAGCCTGAAGCAAGCTGTCATTTGCAAAACCTACTGATTTTGTATGAAAATGAAGTCTTTAAGACTCCTCAATATTATACCATTAAGACTAACAGTAAGTCACAGTATGTCTGGAAATGCCAACTACAGGCAACACCTTTAGAATTCTTCAGTTGTCACTAATTAAAGCAAAATCAAGGGGTTAGCTCCTATACATATGTAAAGTCAACCTGACAGAAACATTTCCCAGAACTAATCCAGAATCCCAATGGACCATGGCTTACACAGTAGTATTAACAAATCCAGAGAAAAAAGCCAGGGGAAAGGCGATTGAATCAGAGAAGCAGAATAGGTGGAGTGTGTCAAACATTTTCCAGGGAAAGATGACACAGAATTTGGAGAATGCGAGCAACTGTGACCCTCACAAGTCTCTTTTGTGGGGAATGTTAGCTGAGTAAAGTAATTTCAAGATACCTAACTTTATTTTACCTAAAGCTTACTTATGCTCAACAAATAACCTTCTGAAGACTAATTCAGTTTCCCCTGTTCTTCTAGAGAGAGGGAGAGAGGGAGAGAGAGAGAAATGCTCAGGACAGAATTCTCAAGCATTCCAGCCATGAGAATCCACCTGTTACAGATTATTGTATTGACCTAGTTCACATATCTATCTCCTAGGTCTGATCAACTCA
Organism: Canis lupus familiaris; assembly: GCF_011100685.1. Taxonomy (NCBI): domain Eukaryota; kingdom Metazoa; phylum Chordata; class Mammalia; order Carnivora; family Canidae; genus Canis; species Canis lupus. The sequence continues at coordinate 5,268,413 of NC_049254.1, read as the reverse complement.
CCAAGAAAATGCTACCTGTTAAGGCCTCTTCATGGTCAATCTGGGTATCTCTGCTGGGATGCCCACCCTCACCACACATTTCCTCCATTTCAAACCCAAACCTACTGCCTAAATGTATCTTTGACAAAGGCTTTTCAAAGATTTAAAACACACCATGTGAAGGTATTATGAAGACAAATGTATGCCGTTAAGAAACAATATATTCTTTAATCAGTTCTTGGAGTGAAAAGGAGATTAATCTAATCTAATCTAATCTTATCTATCTATCATCTGGGGACTGGTCCTTCCCAAGAGACATCTTCACTTACTACTGCCCTGGTTCCACAGGACCAAAATAGTGACCAGCGACTGCACAGTAAAACATAAAAACATTTTTTCTATTTCCATTCTTAACTATTGACTTTTTTCGTGAATGTATAAATTTAATTCTTCAAAGAAAAAAATAGTAATACTCTATTAATTCTGTTTCTAAAACACCCTCCCTAGAAATTTAGTTGGTTTAGCTTTTTAAATTAGATAGAAGTCCTGCAAAATCTTTTCAAGATGGTACTTTCATATTTAGAACTATGTATTTTGCTTTCAGTTAACACCAAATCAGTATCTGTCTGCTGGTCTGACCTCGAAAATTGCTAAGAAAATCCCTTTCCTAGGAAATGTGGACTGCTTCAGTCAATACTTGGTAGAGACTGGACCACAGTCTTTTTTTTTTTTTTTTCCCCTCCACTGGTTTTTGTCCAAGAGACAGGAAGTATCAGTAGTCACTTAGTCTTTCCCAGTTGGTGTCTAAAGGGCCACTGTGAGAGACCACAGACTGTTTCTATTCTCGTTCCTCACCCAAGACTCTATTCTTAGCTTGACACCAAGAATACTCTATCCAGGAATGTCTTGTGAAATAAGACTACATTGCTTAGGTTGGGATCAAAGTTTCTGAGTTGATCATCACCTTTGGGGTGTGCCCTGGTTGAAAAGGTCTTACTCGTACCATTATGCAGAGCTTCAAATCATCTCTGTGTAAACCTCTGCTTTGACCAAATGCTCCAAGGGAATGATCATAATTAGATATTTTGAAAATATCCCAGATCCTCATTGCTTCCTCTGCATCTTATAAACATGGAGCACTGATGCTGTAAAATACTGATCCTGTTTTGCTCCAATTTAAAATCCTGAGTAAATATGGCAGAAAGGAGAAACTACTTACTCTATAAATGTGGGTCTCTAAGGTGACCCAGGTAACTCTGCACACACCAGGCAGGAAATCCCTAGTTCCCCCAAACAAAGGTTTGAAATCAGTACCAGTGGCCATATCAAGACGCATACCATAAAGTTAACACTGTACACCTGAGTAGCAAATTGTCATGTGATTTATTTTGTAGAATAGTAAGATGATCAGGTTATTATTTTTATCAAGCAGCTGCAACAATTATAGCCAACATTTTAAGCTAATTAACTGCTAACATGCTCATTATGTGCTGGGCATTTTATAACCATTATCTCATTCGATATTTCAGTGGCCTTACAAAGTAGTATTATTTTTCATAGATGAGGAAACTGAGTAACTTTACTAATGTCTCCAAAATGGTTAAAGTACCAACCTGGTATTTAAAGCCAGGTAGGTCTATATGTATTCTAGCTCCTGCGTTCAGAATTCTTGCTTAAAAAAAAAAAAAAACAAAACAAAACACTGGACGCCTGGGTGGCTCAGTGGTTTAGTGCCTGCCTTCAGCCCAGGGCATAATCCTGGAGTTCTGGGATCAAGTCCCATATCGGGCTCCCTGCATGGAGCCTGCTTTTCCTTCTGCCTGTGTCTCTGCCTCTCTCTCTGTGGGTCTCTCATGAATAAATAAAAATAAAATCTTTGGGATCCCTGGGTGGCGCAGCGGTTTAGCGCCGGCCTTTGGCCCAGGGTGCGATCCTGGAGACCCGGGATCGAATCCCACATCGGGCTCCCGGTGCATGGAGCCTGCTTCTCCCTCTGCCTATGTCTCTGCCTCTCTCTCTCTCTCTGTGACTATCATAAAAAATAAAAATAAAAATAAAATAAAATAAAATAAAATAAAATAAAATAAAATAAAATAAAATAAAATAAAATAAAATAAAATAAAATAAAATAAATAAAATAAAATAAAATAAAATATAAAATAAAATAAAATAAAATAAAATAAAATAAAATAAAATAAAATAAAATAAAATCTTTAAAAAAAAAAAAAACCCTACATTTTTGGTTCAATTTCATGGTGAATCCCAATTTTACAGTATGTGAATAAATGATTCATATTTTTATATTTACCCAGTATCACTTCTTACAACATCACACCTTTCATGGTAATTAAACTAGATAAGAAAAAGTCTTGTAATTATGCATTCAAAGTACTTACATAGTCAATGGGCTTGAGAGATTTAACTCTAGATGTTGGGCAGCCACAGGAAGTAAGATCAGCATAGAGGCCTTCTTCTAACACACACTGATTACAAGAATTGTCCTCTTGGTAGTACAGGATCCAGCTTAAAAACAAGCAGTGAGACATTAGTCAGATTGCATTGGTTGGCAGTGTGGGCTCATCATCATGCTGTGGGAACTGGGGGAAGAGTAGGACATGAAAGTCATGGTTCTGACCGGCAGCAAATTCACAGCATCAGTCTCAAGCCACAGCTACCACTATCATTTACCGACTGCTTACCATGTGCTAGACATAGGTTAGGTACTTTACCTAATGTATCCTTATTTTTACAGGCAACAAAATGAAGGACTAGAAAGGTTAGGTGATTTGCCCAAGGTCTCCTCAACTGTTAAATAAGGGAGCTAAAATCTGAAACAAGATACCTGCTTTAGGCTCAAGACATTTGCTTCATTTCCTGCCTTCAAGTACAAAACCCTGGGATCAGGTTATAATGATTAAGCACTTGAACAGATGAGAAATTCTTTTAGGAAAAAAAAAAATCACTTGTATCCTTATTTAATGACGGGCTTGCCATTAGTCTAGGTAGGGGAGGGCAGAAACTAGACTCTTGAAATCACACCACAGTATGTAAAATCTGCCACCTGTACACCTGCTAATGGAGATTATTTATTTATTTATTTATTTAGATTTTATTTATTTATTCATGAGAGACACACATACAGAGGCAGAGACACAGGCAGAGGGAGAAGCAGGATCCATGCAGGGAGCCTGATGTGGGACTCGATCCCTGGACTCCAGGCCCAGGCCCTGGGCTGAAGGTGGCCCTAAACCACTGAACTACCCAGGCATCAAAGATTTTTTTAAAAAGAAATAAGCCCACTAGAAACTTTGATGGTGATTATCTTAGATATATCACTCATCAAAAGTTTGGTTAGGAAATATGTCCTTTCAGATAGGAGAAGCCCAGGGGAGAAATGAACCAGGTGTTAGGACATCACTTCCAGTCCTTACACTCAAGACCACCAGAACTGTATTCTTGCTCGACCAGGTTTACTCTGGGTAAGCACACCAAGGCTTTGTGACATTATAATTTACTGCCAAATCTTCTATGTAATTAGGCACTTTATCACATATTTTCAGTGTGTCATATGCATCATTTATTTAGTCCTTATTAAAATCCTTTGAGGTAGGTACCATTATTGTCCCTCTTTACAGATGAAAAAACTGATTCTGATAGTAATCCAATTTGTTTAGGGTTATGCATCTATGAAGTGGTGGAACTGGGCTGAAATCCAGGTCTGCCAAGCACTCCAGGTACTTAATCTAGTGCCAGGGTTCCTGTATTCTTTTATTAAACTGCAGTGTAATAAACTACACACACACACACACACACATATACATACATATATATATGTGTGTGTGTGTGTGTATATGTGTGTATACATATATACACACACATATATATATAATGTATGTTCCCCACATAAAGTGAACATATGACTAATTTGTCCTGGATTAAACTTCAGTATAATAAACTACACACACACACACACACATATATACATATACATACATATATATGTGTGTGTGTGTGTATATATATATATATATATATATATATATATATATATGATGTATGTTCCCTACATAAAGTGAACATATGACTAATTTGTCCTGGATTTCAGTGTCAAGAAAAATCTTTCCTCCAGAAAACCTTCAATACTTCCCTTTATGAGAAATGAAAATATATTTTACAAAATAATTTCTTTTATTTTAGTGGAGAAGAAAGAGCCAAATACTAGTAACAAAATTATTTCAGGCGCCTGGTATACATTTCTCTCTCACAAAAGGTTTGCAGAAAATTTAACTTATTGGGTCCTATTTTATGTGTTTTAATATTATAAAACCCTTGTATCCTTTTCAAAAGTATAAAAATAATAATATACACAGGTAAGTTCAAACTAGTAAGAGCTATAGAAAATCCAGGAGGGAAAGACTGGTGGAATTGTGGTTAATCAAGAAGGTTGACAGAGGGAAGGGAGATGGACTGGTCCTTAAAGATATACATGGTTTAGTATTAAATGGGGGCTGTGAGCCTACATACCTATAGGAGGCCAGGCAGGTAATATATGTGAGCAGTATACCAGGTTAAAAGAAAAACAAAACAAAACAAAACTGGGAATATATCCGATGGTACACTAGGATCGTATATGCCATTTACTCAACACTAGCTAATTACTGCCAAAGGTGCTTCTCAAAGTTTTCAAATCTTCTGATAATCCTTAAGAGGTGAAAAACACCCTGAATGAAAATATTAATGCATACATTTTTTTTAACACAGTGTGTAGGCCTAACAAATAACATCTGCTGGCAAGCTTTACCTGAACCCTAGAGCCTTTCATGTAGAGCAGGGGGTTAGCAAAATACAGCCTGTGAGCCATCTGTCCCACCTCCAGTTTTTATACAGATCACAAGCTGAGACTGCTTTTCACATGCTTAAATGATGTTTAAAAATTAGAAGAAGAGCTTGTGATATGTGAATATGCTATGTGATTCAAATTTCAATGTCCATGAACAGTTTTCACTGAAACACAGTCATGCCCATTGATTTATGGGCGGCTTTTGTGCTCCTAAGGGCTTTTGTGTTGAGTAGTTGGGAATAGAGCCTGTATGGCTCACAAAGCCAAAAATCCTTACTAACTGGCCCTTACAGTCAGGTGTGCTGACTGACCCCTGGTACAGAGGGTGAGGCAGAAAATACTCAGCGGAGTAAAACGTGAGACAGGGAAAGTAGGGAGACAGTGTTAAGGGTGGAATGGGGAATGGGTGGAACAAAGGACACTAGCTGGTGGTAAATCCTGGAAAAAGAGGCATTTAAACTTGATCTGACTGGTACTAGAGGATGACTGTGGAATTCACAGCAGAGTAATATAAATAGTAAACTGGATTTGGGAACAAATAACTGGGCTATGACTGGTTTGTGCTAAATGATGGCAGTAAGATAATACTGGAGTGGAGTGAATACAGAGACTGAAGGTCCTCAAGTGGAGAACAGATTCAAGAGGAAAAGGAGAACTGACAATGCAAGTTATCTTGAAGAATGAACACAGAGGTTCTGGATACTTGAAGCAGACCTACCACTGAACTGCGCACTTTAAAATGGCTAAAATGGTAAACTGTATTTTATGTGTATTTTACCACAATAAAAAAAATTGTGAAAATATGTATTAGCCTTGGGAATCACATACAGTTCATTTACATCTGAAAAAGATTGAGTATATGGCTATAGCTCAAAGAACAAAAGATTTAATTTAAATTTATTAAAATTTGGGGATCCCTGGGTGGCTCAGCGGTTTGGTGCCTGCCTTTGGCCTAGGGCGTGGTCTTGGAGTTCCGGGATCAAGTCCCCCATCAGGCTCCCTGCATGGAGCCTGCTTCTCCTTCTGCCTGTGTCTCTGCCTCTCTCTCTCTCTCCCTCTCTCTCTGTGTCTCTCATGAATAAATATAAAAATAAATAAATAAATAAATAAATAAATAAATAAATAAATAAATCTATTAAAATTAATTTAAAGTTTTAAAAAAATGACTAAAGAAATCCTGGGTCGGACATTTGGTGTGTGATGTTGGGAAACCCTAACTCTGAAATCAGCAGTCTTCATCTATGAAATGAGATTGATACATACTTTAAACAAAATTTTTTAAAAATTAGGAATAATAGGTCTCATCTGGAGAGCAACACTAGTTTTATATAGCATTCTATTATGCTATCCAATAAACATACAATATATGTATTCAAAATATTTAGGAAACAATCTAAGATAACAGTGAGAAAATAAAATGACCACAATGCTCCCAAAGTTAGCCAGTCAGCATTTTTTTTCTCTGTATTACACAATGGCTCATAGTCCAAGTGAGGCAAAATTACTCTAGGCTAATTAGCAGTTGACCAATGACTAAAAGACTTTTTTTAATTCACTGTGAATACAAATAAAAAAAGTTAAATCTCTGCAACTTAAAGGAAATTTAATTATTAAACAACAGAAAACACTCAACAAGCATACTTACCAACCCCGAAGAACTTTAAAAGAACATGGTGTGAATGGAGTCAAATCCGAAGTTTCTTCTGTAAAATCTACACATTCACCTTGGAATCCTGGTTTACTGAATGCTTTGAGCTAGGAAAACAATAACACAATTTAATGGAAGACAATTGACAATGATCACAAAAGCAAATGAAAATCTTTTATTTCCTCCTATATTTGTAAAAAATTCAGCAAAATTGAGGAGCTTGGGAGGCTCAGTCAGTTAAGTGTCCAACTCTTGATTCCAGCCCAGGTCATGACCTCAGGGTCCTGGGATTGAGTGGATATTGGGCTCTGTGCTCAGCGGGGGGTCTGCTTAGGGATTTCTCTCCCCCTCCTTCTGCCCTCCCTACCCTCACACTCTCTAAAATAAAATAAATAAATCTTTAAAAAAATTCAGCAAAATGTTAGTGTTTTTATCTACTACCAATGAATTTTTATTAAGGATGATATTCTCTTTAAACTCCCATTTTTTGTTTTCTTACCCATTTCCAGGAATGTCACTATTTAACTACCATTTTCAACCATCTTTTGCACCAGATTCTGGGCACAGAGGCCCACAAAACAACTCAAAGATTAATCAGGATCCCTTCTCCATTAAAATGTGGTCCCCGCCCACTGTATCAAACAATTATTATCCCCCGTGCTGAGACTACATGTATACGATAAGAAACAATTTAGTGCTAAATATGAAGGCCATTTCAGTTAGTATAAGCCTTTTCTCTTCCCAAGTCTTGCTGATCCAGTTAATAAAAGGTTGAAGAAGAGAGCACGAGTGTATGCCAGTAAGTGGGCCTGAGAGAACACAGGAACAGATGGCAGAGAAGATAATGACGACAAGATTAGCAGAAGATTCACGGTGAACAAAGAAAGACATCCACAGCATGTATTTCAGTTAACGGACTCCTGTTCACTATTAAGAACATCTTAAATATAAAGCTTATAGTTATGGACAACCACATTTATACTTTAGTCCTTTTTGTCAAAAAAATCCAAGAAATCTCAAACTGTGATTTGCTTCAGAGCAGAGACACAATAATCTGCAACTCTAGTGGCCTTGGATCTATACAATAGGGAAGAAAAAATTAATGAGCCCTATAAATATTTCAAAATACATTGGAGCCTTGAAATAACACAGCCCACAGGTTCGCCATGCACTGACAGGCCCTCATTGTAACGAATGCATCACACACTGAGCACTGGGCAGCATTGTCCTTTTTCTCGCTCATGCTGTATCAAGAACAAGGCTTCTTTGAGCCACTGATGTTTGCCTCCTTCATCTTCCCGAGAGTCCTCTTAGGGGGTGATAGCCTCTGAGTTCTGAGGAACTGCTTCTTGACTATCTCCTTCTGTTCTGCCATCAAACACCAGCAAAAATCAGGGGAGAAAAAAAAAATCAGGGGAGAACCAACTCCCCTGGACCAACTATGGCTTGTACAGCGTGACTTCCTATTGTGAAACCTGTCTGCATTTGAAGCATTAAAAACACTAAGGGACTCCCTGCCTTAACGAGGTATGACCCAGCAAGTTTCTATCACCATCCTTCTGGTGGATACAGGGGGTAGCAACAAAAAGGAGTCCAAAATGATATGGACTTCTAAAACAATTCCTCACATAAGAACAGCGCTATGTGTCCAGGGAAACTGCCTCTAATTTCCTTGGTAAGAACACACAGTCTGGTTCGTCATTTTTCAGACTAAAAGTCCTAATTTAAACGCTTTTAAAAAGGAGACAGAAGTAAATCACAATTTAACTTCCAAAAATGCAGGGTAATTTCTTTTATGTGCAAATGTTATCTTAATTCACAATTAAGAGCTGGAAAAGCCACATGAGAGCAGAGGTCACAGTTTTCTTGTTTACCCTGCATACACCCAGTTTGTTATACTGTTATGTTGCTGAGCTTGAGATTTATACTTCACTATTTCACCATGAAATCCTGAACAACTGACAATGCAAGCTAAGCACATTTTGGGCAGTATATATAGTAGCCAACTCTGGTGGTTAGTCTGTCTTCATACCGAAGAGTATTAATTAAAATACACACAAATACACACAAACATACACTTGTCATAAAGTACCTTTTGGATTTAATGGGTTGAGGCTTTGTCCAAACTGAAAAACCAGGCTTAATGTTGTTCTGAGCTTTTTAAAATTTTTACTCCCCAAGTAAGATATAAGTACCATATGGTTCACCCCAAGTTTACTCAGAAAAGTAATGCCTCATTTTGATTACCCTATAAATGCTTTAGAATTCTAATAACGTACTGAGAATGGTCCATGCAGAAACCAGTTCTGTGCTCGTTAATTATAATAATTAATAATAACTAAATTGTGATTTCTACTTTTAGTGAAATTAAGTAACAGTGTCATGGTAAATCTCAGCCCTGGAAAAAGCAAGGTGGATAAAATCACTACTCTGGTTTCCTTTCCAGTTTCCACCAACCTCCCAAATGGAATTATATGGATACATACCGCCCCCACACACAGTGTACCACTGTACTGCAGTGTCAACTGCCTTTTCACATTATCTTACTTCTTTGAACTACTGTTTCAGACAGAAATCATCACTACTTTATGATGAACTTTCTGCAGAAATACTATTTATTATGTACTTTTCATTTATGATATACATGAATAAATGCAATAGGTCTCTAATCTGACAATCTGAGAACTCAAAATTTTAATTACTGACCAAAAACACATAAATTGTGTTCAATTTATTTTACAATATAATAATAATTTTTAATGTAATTTTATGTATTCCAATGCTAAAATAATTTCTATGAGAAACTTTCTATCCTACCTAGACAAGACCTTCTGCAGCCCTTTGGGCCTCCCTCACACAAACATGCTTATTGTTAAACAAAGAATAGCCTTGTTTATATCAGCTTCTATTCACCTATTATATCACAAGTTCTCATAATGTAGTGTTATGTACTCCTCACATCAAATACTACACAATAACTTTACTTCTCTGATTACTCATAGAGCTACTTAGAAAAGTGGCTCCTTCCTATTTCTGGTCTTTAAATTCTATAAAAATGATCTATAAAAATGATTCTATAAAAAAACACCACAAGTGTTTTCCTCAAGTACTCCTGAATCTTATGGATATTTGCCTAAAACCTAAAACTGTCACTTTCTTGTCCCCCCCCATGTTAACTGTGAAAGATTCTGTGTCTACTACAAAATTCCATGTGGCCAAATTATCCAATACAAGAAAATATTCACTCTTTTTTCTCAGCTAGGATCATGTATAAAATGAAAGAGATGCTCAATATTCAAAGAAATTAACACTTCTAATAATATTTGCAAATAGACCTGAAAAATATTCTAGGGGAAAAAAAAGGTCCTTAGTTGTATCAAAGGGCATAACTGGTTGGAATTTCTAGAGAAAGGTGCCTGACTACAACCTCCCTGAAAACTAAACTCACTTTTATAAAATGTAAGTGAGATGTCTGATCCACTAAGATAAAGAGATGATGACATTATGAACATAACCAATATTGGTTATGTTTTCTTTGGGGGGAAAAAAACAAAAACAAAATTAAATGCCAGGTGCTAATATGAAAAACTATACAATGATGCTGTATAATTAGCAATTAGACTTGGTGATTGATCTTCAGCCACAGAAAAAACAATGGTCTTCTTAATTAAAAGTGTTTTGTGTCCAAATAAGACCTATATCATCATAATACGGTGACACATCAGAAATAATGTATTTATTAGAGTAACACTCATGGTATATATTTATCTCTATAGACATATACATTCTGGCTTTTCCCTTCTTAGGTTGCTGGAGGTTCTCTTTAAAATCACCAGCATTAAAAAAAAAAAAATTTTTTTTTCCTTTGGCTTGAACTCTGAGATGTCATTTCCTCCTTAGTCCCTCGGGAAGATAATTATCCCATCTGAACACAGCATTTGAATAGTCAATCTATCACAGCTATTTGTGAAGAAAATACTTTCTAGTTACTGAATGGAACCAGAGTGTGAGCCAAGATCTTTTTTCCCTCCTAAGTAAAAACAAAACATTCTGAAAATTTGGTCCAATGGAAATAGTAAGAGCTCTGATTCTGGGTAAACTAAGGAGGCTTTGTCTGCATGTTACTAAATAGCTGGCTATCATGTACCTGTCAGGAACACTTATTTCACAAGGTGATAGCTGAGCCATATCCAGAAATATGAAGTGGGGCTGATTTCACTGGGTGTTTTTTGCTGTTTCCTTTCTCTTCAAGTTGGACTGGAAATACTATAAAGAAAATCCTCCAAGCAATCTGCCCCAAACAAGGAAGTCCATAAAAAAGAACAGGAATGTAGGAGGGAAAAAACAGAACCTAAAAGAATGTGACTTTTATCTGGACTTCAAACTCAGAAAATGTGCAGTTTGGGATTATCCCTGCTTAACTCTTTAATTACTCATGTCATGTTGATTCACATACAAGCGCTATAAAAGTTCATTGCTGGAGTTTTCAACAACTTGAAATAAAGACCTCGCAGGAAGTGTCTCCAAATATAACCACCCAATTAATATTCAAAAAGGAAATGTTCCTAATAGGCCTGAGCTAATTAGAAAATAAGAAAACCTGAAAATACTATGAATAGAAACATGGTACAACTAAGCTGACTGGAGATATAAACACTGACATGAACCTGAAAAATACACACACTCAGGAAAGAAGATTCAGCATTATCTAAAGCCAGCAAATATTTAAAATTAATCACTCAATTGGTTTTTGACAGAAACTTTTCCAAATTTGTTATTTAAAATGAGACAGGGGTAGCAATGTCACTCATCCCCTCCTCCTTCTATGGATGTACTGATTATGTTACGTCTTCTCTGAGGTAAAATCCTGAAAATGGTTTAGTTGAGTGGAGTCAGATATTTAAAAATGCCTATTTTACTACTTCTAGCTCTGTGAAATGACACTTAAATTCTTTTTTTTTCCCGCAGACACTTAAATTCTAAACCTTTGTTTTCTTATCAATAAATGGGAGTGATTTTGACCTCACAGAGTTTTTTTTTTTTACCAAAATTTTACTTACTTATTTGAGAGATATGAGAGAGAACGAGAACGAACTGGGAAAGGGAGAAGCAGGCTTCCCACTGACCAGGGAGCCCGACCTAGAGCTTGATCCTGGACCCCAGGATCATGACCTGAGCCAAAGATAGACATATTTGCCCGAGCCACCCAGGTGCCCCTGACCTCACAGAGTTGTTCGAAGCATAAAATAAGCACAATTTGCAGCCCTCAATGAATAATAAATGTCAGGATCCAGAGTATTACCGAATCCTTCAAACCACTAACACATTAGAAATAAACAATTTCTGTAATTTTACAGTGCTTTTAAGAAATACTTGATTTAGGTATTAGAAATACATTTACATAATAAGCATGCCTGTTTCTTCATGTTACATTTGCTCCTTCAAAGACAGCAGGATATACCGGGCTCAACAAGAATGTGACACTGAAGAACAGACAGGCAATGGGAAAGGAGTGATAGAGGTTCAAAATGAACCCCAAGTGGTCAGAGCTAAAGCTCTACGGGGAGGAAACAAAAGGAAATGTGACAAGGGCAGGCCAATAGTACCCATCCTTATGAGTAAGGTACTTACAGGCAGATGAGTGAGTACCTGTAAGTACCGAGCAAAATATAAAGTCCCCTGCTTTGTAGACACAAGAAATTTATCTGAGGGAAAGAGAAAGAATTGAGACAAAGGGCACAAATGCTTTTAGTAAACAGTAAGTTAAGAAAATTTCGAAACATACCAAATGTGGAGGCTCATTTATTCCAAGCGGTTCCTGAAACATATATTAAAACATTTAAAAAATTGTAATCATATAATCTTGTTTTGAAGGTTTTGAAAATATCATTTGAAAAATGAAAAAAAAGGTCTAATTTACAAGATTTCTGGAACTGGTTATCCCTCAAATAACTTCCTGGATTATATTATAATAATTTTAGTACTTATTACTTACTAATTCCTTTGAGTAATGTAGCTGGGAAAAAAAAATATGTGCCTCAAAGTCTATCAGAAAGATAGCGAACTACAGTTATCTCATTGATGTGCTAATACTACCTACTACCAGCCCCCTATAGAGTCTAAGGAAATTCATAGGCTATTCCATTTTCTCTGTATATTCACATAACATAATCCAGCAGTTTCACTTTTAAAGAGCCCGTTACACATAATTCAATTGTATGACATTACATGCTTTGGAATTAATGACAGTCATTCTTAACTCACCAGTTGGATAGGTCGTATTGACATGATTATATTATTTGATCCTCCCCAGTCAAAAAAGCATTTGTATTTTCCTTTCTCTAAAATGTACTGTTCTCCACAAAAGAACTTCTGCTGGTAGGCAACCCATCTAGTAGGGAAAAAAAAAAGAAAAAGAACAAGAGGTGATAGAGAATCAAACAACCAACATTTTTTTTTCTTTTGCAACCAACAATTTTAAAACCAAATAACTTCTCAGAGATTCCCAGAAGAGACAACTTACACGCCGCTTTTAACATGAATGGATCTTGTTTCACTGCCAAAGCCAACTTCTTCCAAGTCAGAAATTTCCTGATTTGTAATGTCAATAAACTTCCCATTTTCTAGGTCAGATTCAAAGAGTGTGATAGAAGATTCTATAAAATTCTAAATAGAGAAAGAGGAAGAGGAAAGGTAAGGAAAACATATGGATTCTGTTCTACAGATTGCTGTATCTTAGCACGATTTTCTCATACTTGGGATAATTTCATACAAGTAAGTTCAGGAGGAATTTTAAGTGGGACTGGAAACAATTTAAATAGTTACTACTCTCCAATAGTTTAAAGGAAAAAATAAGTCTGAGTTTACTTTAATCAGGAAAACAACATTCTTATATAAGTGGAAAGGAATCAAGAGTTGGTAAGTTGCTGAGACTTATGGGTGATTAATTATATGTTATACTAATTATGAAGGAAACTATAAAGCTTTACTTATGCCTAAAGAGTGAGAGCCCACAACATGAAATAAAGAGTAAATATAAAATGTGTGATGGGGCATTTTGTGGGAGATGATTTTATAACCTTAAATGTAAAAGAAAAAAATGAAACTTCCTTGACAAAAGATTAAAAAATTAAAATGAGAGGAAAATTTTAAAGTTTTTATAGTTAGATAATATATTTAAAACAAAAATATCAGAAAACTTTTAAGACCCAATTTGATACATCAGCAAAAGACAGACAATTCACAAAAAAAGATTAGCATTAAAAACATATAAGCAAATGTCCAATTTCACCAGTAAAAATAAAGAAATTCAAAGTAAAACCATTAGATAAAATTTTCATCTTTTAAAATAAGAAGGATCTAAAAATCCAGTTTTGTTTGGAAACACGGATGGTAGAAATATAATTGGATAATTATTTTAGAAAATAATGTAGAAACACATTTATGGAGATGATGTTGTTTAACACTTCTTTTTTTTTTTAAAGCTGGAAAAAATTCTAAAACTAAATGGTGGGTATCTTATATGCAAAGATGCATTTTTTGTTTATTATACTGAAAAGCTGTAACCAATATAAATGCCCAAATGATGATAAACATAACTCTTTATGCATCCTACTTATCATTTGATAGAATATAATTAAGAAGCTAACAGTACATTCTATACTTACTAACAGTCAAGAGTTTTGTGTGCGTTATTTCCAAAAGAACTACCACATGAGATTATATTACTATCATTCTCATTTTCCAGCTAAGGAAAATGAGTAATTTGCCTGAGGTTAACATAGCTACTGAGGGGCAGAGATTGAATTTGAGTCCAAAGTTATCTATTTATCTACCTACCCTAAGGTCTTAATGATAACTGTTAGATAGGATCAAAGAACAGAACAAAAACTCAAACTTATAAATCTAGTAAGATTATAAGCATGCAAAAAAGCCCAACTTTTCATAAAAGAAGACTACTAGGAAAAAACCCAAGGGTGGCTATCTTTGGGTCCAGGCAAGTTAGACAACTTTAACCTACATTTTTTCAACTCTTTCTAATAGGTATACTTTTTAATTGGGAAACATTATTTTTTGTAAAAGAATGGGTGGCTCAGCTGGTTAAGTGTCTGACTTCAGCTCAGGTTGTGACCTCAGGGTGGGGACTGAGCACCCATTTTGGGATCCTGGTTAAGTGGGAAGCCTGCTTCTCCTTCTCCCTCTGCCCCCCGCCCCCACCTGTGCTCTCTTCTTAAATCAAATCTTTTTTTTTTTTTTTAATCTCTTCCTTTGTCCCAAGTACTCCATAGTTTATAAATAAGTTTTAGGTCTAGGGATCCCCGGGTGGCGCAGCGGTTTGGCGCCTGCCTTTGGCCCAGGGCGCGATCCTGGAGACCCGGGATCGAATCCCACGTCGGGCTCCCGGTGCATGGAGCCTGTTTCTCTCTCTGCCTGTGTCTCTGCCTCTCTCTCTCTCTCTCTGTGTGACTATCATAAATAAATAAAAAAAAAAAAAAAAAAGTTTTAGGTCTATGAAAAATGCTATCAACTTCTATAAGTCTCAACATTATCAAGTTTATCCCCTCCTTTAAATATATTATAAATTTAATCTAAGAAAAGGAAATTTCTAGGATAAACATTCATTTTATATGAACAAGCAAAACCGTGTCAAAAACAAAAACCAAAGCATCCATAGGAGAAGAGAAAATATACTTAAAATAATTCTCTCATTTACTACTTACTTGTCAACTTCCAAGGATTTAAAAATGGTTCATAAAACTAGATCAAATTTAAGACTTTACAAAAAAGATACAAAAGGATTTTTACCTGAGATCTTTGTTATAATTCATAACTTATATCATGTTTTTAATCTCTCCTTGACAGTAAGCCTTTGGAATCTGAGATATGTGTTACTTCATTACTTTTTTAAGATTTTATTTATTTATTCATGAGACAGACAGAGAGAGGCAGAGATACAGGCAGAGGGAGAAGCAGGCTCCATGCAGGGAGCCCGATGTGATCCCAGGACTTCAGGATCACACCCCGGTGCCGAAGGCAGAGGCTCAACCACTGAGCCACCCAGGCATCCCTTACCTTCATTACCTTCACATGGTTCTTAAAGAAAAAAAAAAAAAGAGAGCTGGGTGAATTTCTTTGATATCATTGTTACCATCCCTTGTATCAACATATACTTAATTCTCTAAACACTTGTTAGCATTATAGAGCTCCCCAAACCCTGATTTTACATATATACATGTGATACACATGCATATACATGCACACATATATACATATCTTATCTATCTTAATATCAATCTTCTATTTTCCAGATAAATTATACAAATATAAATACATATATCTTAAATCAAGGCTTTAATAGCCCATAAGTAATCTGCCTTAAAGTTGCCAGGACAAGCCTTCCAACTGAAGTATGTTTACAGCCTGGGTGCCACACCAGCAAACCCGGTTATCCTGACATAAACATAAACTTCTATTAACCAAAGACTCTGAACATGCCTGTTTCTTTTAAACTGAAAGTACATAACTAGTACAAGGTGGCTATGAGCATACAATGTGAGAATGAGCTGAAATGGGTCTTTGTCAGGATCCTGGGCAGGAACTCCTATCAATAGGCACTAAGCAGTCAGGCCCAACTATAATGGGAGGGTCTTTAGCAGTTCTCAATTGTATGGACCTCTCCTCCCCTACTTTGGAGATTCTGGAACGCTTCATCTCTGCTTGCTCTTCCTGACTAGGGTTGCCGGAATAGGGGAGCAAGGATAAGCTGAAATGCCATGGGTCATTACGTTCTGTTGGAATAAAACAGGACAAAGGCATAAAAAGATAATGTGCAGCTGTGCTGTGTTTGTGCCCTTTCATTAAGAAATAACTTGCATTATGATGTAATGTATTTTACTTGAATAACGATTTGCACAAGTCCTGTTGTGTGGGTTGTGGGAGAGTGAGCTGGGAAGCAGGCTGGGGGCGCTATATGGCAACAATGCAGCCTGAAGGTGAGCAGAGGAGGAGGGATCCACTGTCATGGGGCCCAATGCCAAGTACAAGAGCTGGCAGCCTGTGATTTCACAAACATTTACTCATGTGACTGTGTCCTTTCTACTACTCTGCCTGCTAGTCCCAGAGACCTGGCCAAAGGCCACAGGGGCCTCTTAAGTGGCATCACTCTCTGGTTTATTCATGGCTTTTCTTGCCTTATAGCTTTAGCCGTCTTTTTCTAAGTACCTTCTTTTTTTTTTTTTTTTTTTTTTTAAGATTGTATTTATTTATTCATGAGAGAGACAGAGAGGGAGAGGCAGAGACATAGGCAGAGGAAGAAGCAGGCTCCGCAGGCTCCTTGCAGGAAGCCCAATGCAGGACTTGATCCCAGGTCCCAGGATCACACCCTGAGCCAAAGGCAGACGCTCAACTACTGACCTACCCAGGCATCCCTCTAAGTACCTTTCTGAGCCATTCTCCTGGGTTGCACTCTCTATGGTTTTTTACTCAAACCTACTAAATATACAGTGTCTTATCTAGTTGACTAGTCACCATCAACACCGTGTCCCTTTTGGGCAGAGCTCCAATTCTGAGCCAAATCCAATCACCTGGGGCTAAATCCCCAGGGATCACATGTATGAAGTGCAATATAAAACACGCAAAAAACTACAAAAACCCAAAACCAAAACTTCTAACTGCCTTGTTCAGGAGGTGACTGCAGTCATGTTCACAGCAAGCACGGCGAGGTTTCTGAGTTGCTAGCATCCCTGCTTTACCAGGCACAGTTAAATAATTTTGAAAGTCACACAGATTTAAGTGGAGCTCAGCTGCCTGAGAATGAACTATGACTGAATGACCTCAAATATGCACTCCATTTTATATTTTTAAAACACTTATATCTAAGGGAAAATCTGGATAGCTTACTATAGATACGTCTTTGGTACAGTACTCCCCAATATCAGAAAAAAAAACCAATGAGCTGATGCTTCAGGACCAAAGATCCATCTTTGGGCATTTTAGTAATTTGGGTGTTTTTAAATCCCCTAAAACCCTACAGCTACTCTGCCGTGGAGCTCTTGTGCTGTCCACTCTCTGGTGGACAAAGTAATATGATACACCAGTGGAGATGCGATGTACCCATTAATTTAGAAGAAATAACTGTCTTCATACCACCTGGTTTCAAAGATCTGAAAAGAGACCCCCAAATCTTAAATCTTAATAAAAGCAGATTCAAAAGTTAAGCTAATATAAAACTGAGGAAAAATAAGCATACCAAGAAAATTTTATCAAAGACGCCAAGGAATAAAAATTCCTTTTAGCATCCCCAGAGTCTAAATATTCCTATATTCTTCTGGGCCTCTTCTTTTTTTACGAAAAAAAAAAAAAAAAGTTAACTCAAAGTCAGTATATATATCTGCCTGACTCATTTGGAATTAGAAACATATTTCCCATTGTCTTCTCCAAGTACTCTATGACACAGATTACATTATCCCTAAGGAACATGTCCAGAATTTGACCTTAAGAGATCCACTGTATCCTGCATACTGAAGCCAGGACATTAGAAAACTGCACTGTATTATGCAGTTTTTCTGTCTCTCCTCTTGTTTATATTATTCCAACTTAGATCTTACATGTAGTGCTTCTTTCCTAACTAGGTGAGGGACACCTAGGAGGGTCTATATAGGGAAAAGATGTCTCATGTCAACTCTATGTGTTACCTTACATAGGCTGACAACTACAAGAGCTTTTTTTTTTTTTTTTTTTTTAAAGATTTTATTTATTTGAGAGAGAATGAGTAGGTGTGGGGAGAGGGAGAAGAGGATTCCCCACTGAGCAGGGAGCCCGGTGTGGGGCTTGATCTTAGGACCC
Organism: Canis lupus familiaris; assembly: GCF_011100685.1. Lineage (NCBI taxonomy): Eukaryota > Metazoa > Chordata > Mammalia > Carnivora > Canidae > Canis > Canis lupus. Next base: position 5,250,102 of record NC_049254.1, on the reverse strand, counting down.
CAATACCCCAAGATCATGACTTGAGCTGAAGATAGATGCTCAACTTACTGAGCCACCAAGATGCCCCAACAACCACAGGAGCTTTTTAAATCCTATATCTAACAATACTATATCACAAGCTTAAAATTTTCAGAGGTACATCTTATGTCTTATCACAAAAAATTAATGATAAAGGGGGCAGGAGGAAACTTTGAGAGAATATGGATAGGTCTCTGTGGCCTTGATGGTGGTATTGGTTTCACAGGTGCACATTTATCCATAAACTCACTGAGTTGTATATGTTAAATATGTACAGCTTTTTATGTATCAATATTCCAATAAAGTAAAAAAAAACCCACCAAAACTCCTCCTCAATTATATGCCATGTCTGAAGAATATAAAATATTTCATCTGAAAATATTTTAATGAACACAAATTTAAATTATAAACTGTCTGAAAGTCATGTAATTATTTACTATACATGTATATTGGTCTGCAATGTGACTATATATTTATAGCTACAAATAAAACGCTAATAAGCCTTTGGTTGAAAGAGATCGTTTTTTCACTATTAAGGTGCTTTTTTTAGTCTAATCATTCTGTAACCAAAAAAGGGTAATTTGACATGGGCTCTAGAGTATGACAGACTTGCCCTCGATTCAAAGCTCTACACTTGGGCATGGTACCTAACCTCTCAGATCCTCAGTTTCTGTACCTGTAAGATGAAGATCCTAAGAGTCTCTATCTCATAGTCTTTGTTAAGATTAAGTACAAGTACACACGTAGGGCCATTAAAAAGTACTTGAAAAATGTCAAGATTCTAATGGGAATTATGATAATATATTTATAAGCTAAGAGTTAGTCTTTTAATTGTTAAAAAATCTTATTTTAAGAGAATAGAAGATTTTCTGCAAAGGGCACTTTCATTTATTCACATAAAAATAGTATCATATGGGATCCCTGGGTGGCGCAGCGGTTTAGCGCCTGCCTTTGGCCCAGGGCACAATCCTGGAGACCCGGGATCGAATCCCACGTCGGGCTCCCAGTGCATGGAGCCTACTTCTCCCTCTGCCTGTGTCTCTGCCTCTCTCTCTCTCTCTCTGTGACTATCATAAATAAATAAATAAATAAATAAATAAATAAATAAATAAATAAATAAATAAATAAATAAATAAAATACCTTAAAAAAATGGTATCATATTTCTGTAAATACCCAAAACTTCTGTGTGCAGCAGGAATCAACATGCCAATTCCTGCCAATTTTTCTAAGGTATATTATCATACTGTCTATATCAAATACCCTCTATTTAGCTATATAGTTATGGTATTTATATCTCTTCATATCTTCTACTGTTGGGAGATTTCAATGAGTGATCTGGGGTTTTATGATTTGTTTGCTTATTTTCGTCACAGCCATCCTGGGAAGGTGCCATCACATTCACTGTTAAACATTTCTAGGATCAGTAATGCTTCCATTCGGCTATTTTTTTAATAAGGAGGGAAAAAATTAAAAATTATTCACTACTAGGTGGAAGATGCTTTGAATCTTGACCCATAGTTCCCAGAATGCATGTGGTCATGAAGACCTAAATTTTTTAAAAAAATGAAAGTTCTATCTTGTTTTGTCTTGCTTGCCTTTTAGTGGTCAAGTAAGGAATGGCCCATGGCCCATGTATAAGGAATGGCCCATGGCCCATGTATAAGGAATGGCCCATGACAGTCAGTGGACTGTCCTACATGTTCTTTTGGGTAGAAATGGTTTCCAACTCACTTTCTTAACTAACAAGGATCATTCACAGGGGAAAAAAAATTCTCCCTTGTTCCCTGTGCTGCCTCTCCCATTCTGGTCCTTCTAACCAGGTGAAGAGCCCCAAAAGACAGAAATCTGAAGGGCCAGAGCACACAACCTCCCTGAGTTCAGAGTCCATACAGACCCCATAACCAGCCTTCACCTCATGACCAGTTCCTTCAAAGAGGGCTTTGGAGACCACGCCAGATAGTTTAGAGTTTATATGGATACAGATTACTCTGGGAAGAGACCACAGTGGTAAACCCTGAACCCTAAGAAAGCATGCCCCCTCTGAACACATTAAAAAAAATCCATTGGGCGCTCAAGGTCAAATTAAAAAAAAAAATCCTCAACTCCTCAACAGGCATATAAGGCCCTTCATTATCTGGCTCTTGGCCTCATCTTCCCAAAGTTCTGCCTAATATCCTTACTTAACTGAATTTCCCAAACATACCAATTTCACTTATATGAGGTTTTCTCAACCTCTGTACTATTAACGTTTTGGGCCTGATGACATTGTTGTTTAAAAGATTTATTTAAAGGATCCCATTTTTACAGAGAGAGAAAGAGAGAGGTGGAGAGCTAGCGAACGAGTGCGCACAAAAGGGAGGAGCAGAGGGAAAAGGAGAATCTCAAGCAGATCCCACCTTGTTCAGCGCAGAGCCCCATGCGGGGCTCAATCTTGTGACCCTGAGATCATGACCTGAGCCGAGAGAAACCAAGAGTCCAAGGCTTAACCAACTGTGCCACCCAGGCACCCCCAGACCTTATGACATCTTGGGAGAAGGCTCCTGTGAGCTGCGGAGGTCTGGCGGTATCCCTGGCCTCTACCCGCTAGATGTCACTACCACAACCTCCCTTCCAGCTCCCGCCACCTCTCCCAAGTCACAAGAACCCAAAATGTCTCCGGACACTGCCAAGTGCAGTGCAGTAAAGTCACCTCCAGCTGAGAGCCACTGGCTCACATCTTTGCTTTTTAAAAGGTTAATCTCTTGCTGAAACAGCACCTACCCCTACCCCTGTCACCTAGTCCTGGAACCTCTCCACATGACTAACTCCTGAACCTAAAATTTTGTTCAACTGTTATCTTTCTCTGGTGAGTACTTTGTGCCTAATCCAATCATAGTCAAACATTATCAAGCATTTATAAAAATACTATTTTCCTGATTAGACTGCCAGCCCTGTGAAAGCAAGGACGGAGTCTCTGGCCACTGTATCACCAGCATCTGACACAGCAGAGCTCACGAAGTAGGTGCTCAACAAATACGGAATTGATGGATGAAAAGTTAACATAAGCATTCTACGATCATTTTAGCAGTTAAGAAAAGTAGGCAAGCCACATACGCAGTTCGGTGTAATGCCTTCAAGTATTTGAAACATTTTATAGTCTCGTACTGTATATCACAACTCATGTATGATTTTCAAGGATAGAAAACCAATAGAAAATGAAGAATAACAATGCTAACTCACAGCTTGTAAGAACCGGAAAGACAAGATGGGGCCACTTAATGCCCCACAGGCATTACTGTCTTCAAAATCTCCTTCTTCAAGCAAGAACTGCTGGCCTTTAAAATGTTCTTTTTCATAGGCAACCCATCTAGAAATACAAAGGACATCCGATTGAGCAGTTAATGAGACTAATAAAAAAAACCCAAACAAACAGAAAATCATGATAAAGCACCTAGTTGTATATTACCATATTTTAAAAACAACATACTTGCTTTGTTACCATTTATATAAAGACAAGCAAATATTCTATGCTTCATGGGTCAATAGCTTTTATAGTTCAGAGGCTTTTCCCAACTAAAGGTTAACTGTTAACAGGATTGCAATAGAGCAATGCTCACTAAATGTTTATGGTATGACCGGATACCACATCTCAACATGGTCAGAAGATAGTCTGCCAAATAAGAAATAATTGGAAAGCACAAATAGCCAATGAGAAAAGTTATAAACCCATTTTGAGATTCAAAGATAATTACTCTTATTTCACTGACAAAGCCATTCTAGAATCAGAGAATGATTTTTTTTTTTTTAGATTTTATTTATTTATGAGAGACGGGGAGAGAGGGAGGGAGGGAGGGAGGGAGGGAGAGAGAGAGAGGGAGGGAGAGAGAGAGAGAGACAGACAGAGATGGTCACAGACACAGGCAGAGGGAGAAGCAGGCTCCATGCAGGGAGTCTGACACGGGACTCGATCCTGGGTCTCCAGGATCACACCCTAGGCCAAAGGTGGCGCTAAACCACTGAGCCACCTGGGCTGCCCCAAGAATGATTTCTATATTGAATACTTATTTAGGTTTTAAATCAAAGGAACCTCTCACTAGGTTTCAGATCTAAAACACATTACTGGTGGGTTTAGCAAAGAGAAATGCAAATGGGCTGACATTAGCCCTGGTAGCCCATACATATAGGAAGACCTTTATAAATATTTACAGGTGGCCAGTGTTGCTTCCACCATTTTATCAGTGGTGATAATGGCAACAGGAATCACTGTGGCCGAGTACTTTCCAGGTTTTTTTCTTTTCTTAAGTAGGCTCCATACCCAGCATGGAGCCCAAAGCAGGGCTTGAACTCAAGCAACCCTGAGATCTAGACCTGAGCTAAGATCAAGAGCTGGATGCTTAACTGGCTGAGCCACCCAGGTGCCCTCTGGGACACAGGTTTCTTGACTTATCTAAAACTATCAGTACAGAATACTGATAGACACCCTTAGTCATTAAGCTCCTCCATGAAACTTACCTTTTTAATGAATAATTCAGAGTAGTTAATGACTGTAATGTGGACACAGATGGTTCATAATACATACTGACCTGCTTAAATCTGCCTTTTGAGGAAATGTGTTGTTAGACCTGGTATCCCCTCCAATGGGATAGATTCCAGGATGACTATTTTGAGGTCCTGGGGTTGGGGACTTCTGTTTTGGGGCTTGATAGATGAAGTTAGGTAGGGCTGACTAATATTGTTTTGGGAAAATAAAAACTACTGCAAAAATACTTTCTGTAGGGTACAAAAGAATAGCTACTCAACAATCATGAATCTCTCCTTGCCTTCTGCATGTAGGTATGTATATGATGGGAAAGAGGGGGCCACATGAAATGGAATAAACATAATTTATAGATCTTGTTTATCTGTAATATGTAAAAAAAACTAACACTTTTATACTTAAACTAATATGTGAAAATAAGTTGCACAGGAAAACTTTGAAATTCTAAATGTGCCTTTCATTTATATAAGTATGGCTACTCAGAACATGCTTTTAATATACTTGAATGGGAAAAGAATAAAATATGTAGAAGACCTTAATATTAAAGACAGATTAATAAATTATTACATGATGACAGTTCAAAAATCTTTTGCTCAGTTTTTTAAAACATATTAAGTTTTATCGAAGAATCAATTTATATATCTATCTGGGATATATAAAAACATGTTATTTAAGAAAAATGAAGAAAAGTCAACCTCATTTTTCCTAGATTCCTCAAGATGGGACAGAGATGAGTTCCTACTACTTGTAGATGAACGGTTAACAAAAGTGAAAAATGGAAGAAATAGTAAAAAAAAAAAAAAAAAAAATGAAGTTAAACTGTCTGGTTTTATGTATTAATTTTTTTAGATTTCATTTATTTACTTATTTGAGAGTGTTCAAACCAGAGGTGGGTGAACAGAGAGAAGGACAGACTCAGCGTTAAGCAGAGCCTGACGTGGGGCTTGATCCCATGACCCTGGGATCATGACCTGAACAGAAACCAAGAGGCAGATATGGAACCGACTAAGCCATCCAGGCACCTTTCAACTGTTCACTTTTAAATGGGGATATGATATTTTTCTCCTGCAGTTGTCATATAAAAAAAGGGAAGTGTGTATGTTATATTACAAGTGATAATATTTTCTTGAAGTGTGTATGTTATATTACAAGTGATAATATTTTCTTGAAATTTTTATAAAATAATTACAAAAAACTCAGAAAACAATGTAAATCAGAATCTAGTTAATGGGAAAAACATTCAGATCTCAAAGGGAAAGAAAAGGCAAAAATATTTAGCAGGGTTAACAAGAAATGTGTGTTCACAGATTAGAGAAGACTGCACATAAATATGACACAATAAAAATGTGTTTATCCAAAACATTTGTTCATCGAGGGCCTAATAATTTTTTTAAATATAAGGATAAAAACTTAAGTGATTATGAATATGGGAGACCAATTTTGGATATGTCCAACATTTCTAATAGATGGCATATTCTCTTTTATTTCCATTTTGGCTAGCATAGCCATCACTTGATTTACTGCCAGAAATTGCAAAGTCTAAGTCTCTAAATGTAGATTCTTCAGTAATATTACCAGTCATTTAACGCCTATGAATAAAATATTTTAGTAGCACCTTTTACTAGAATAGCATAAACAAGTTTATGATGTTACTGCAAATACTGAGACATTGATACTCAAAGTAAAAGGAACGAATATATTCCAAGTAAACCATCATATCAACAAAGAGACCAACAGTGTTTCTAGAGGAATTCTAGCACAGGGTTGACAATGGCAACTAAGCTATGAAGAAAGCTCCTTCTGATTTTATCTGCCAGGATACAGATACAAAGGCACATCCCAGGGCAGTCAGATTTTCCGGGGTACCTGCCCCAGGAACTGCTGACTGAGACTAGGATCCTAGCAGTGGTTGGTTACACATGGGTTTATACTTAGAGGTTCTTGGGTGGGGGCTTCCTCAAAAACTGTATAGGGCTAGAGGGTAACCAATGTTAAAAATCCTTGATGTGGGAAACACAACCCAGACTACTTCTTTAATGAAGGATTCACTGCCAAGATCCTCAGCACAGAAAGTCAACTAAAATCCACAGAATAGAGAAGAAAAAAATAAACAGAACATGGGGTTCTCATCCATGTTCAAAATTTGTAAAATAAACAAAAATTTTATTTTGCAATTTTTATCTTCTATGTCGTGTTCAGAACACAAAGTTTTAGAAACTATTTTCAACATTTAATCTATCTCGAAATCTCTAATACAAACAAGAGTTCACAGAAAAGCCAGTAGTGACTAATACTTTTTAGTTTACAGTACCTTACAGAAGGGATGTATTATTTTTAGATTAAGACACATTGTTTTTGCTTGGCTTAGCACATTTTTTGTGCTGATCTTCAAAAAATAGAGTATTAAATCAAATATTGAAAATGTAATACTCACACTCCACCGATGACACGAATTGATCCAATTCCATGAAAGTCCCCATTATTTTTTAAAAACTTAGGGACAGAATCTATGTGTTCACTAAACTCCTTGGCCTGTCCATGAAAGTGAGGTTTTTCATAAATAATGACCTGAAAGATAGGACAGAAAATTACTTAACATGTATTTTAGAATAGATACAAAACTCATTTAGTTAAGTGAGACTAAAGACCCCAACATGAATAGGGAGCACAGTCCATTTTTTTCATTAATATTTATTTACAATATAGAACACTGGTATTCACAAAGAGTATGTATAGAGTTATTATCATAAAGATAAAATATCTTAATAACATGTTTCTCTCATAATAATATAGTCAAATATGGTAACACTGTTCTAGTTACCCAAATCCTAGGACTATCTCACAGGGTAAACTGTCTTAAAAGAATTCTTGGGACACCTGGGTGGTTCAGCAGTTAAGCAACTGCCTTCAGCCCAGGGTGTAATCCAGGATCCCGGGATCAAGTCCCACATCAGGCTACCCACAGGGAGCCTGCTTCTCTGCCTATGTCTCTGTCTCTCATGAATAAATAAATAAAATATATTTTTTTAAAAAAAGAACTCTTAAATTATCTAAGTTTACCTCTGTTTGGAAGTTAATACAGACCCGCCTTATATTTACTGAATTTTCCCTATTAGAAATAACTTTCTAGAGGTTCTAGGGCATAATAATAAATTATCTACTGGCTTGAGAAAACACAGCTGCTTCTTATAATGCTAACTGCTTCTATGGCAGTTGCTATTCACTGATAAGATACAAATATGCATATTCCTGAATTTAAATACAAAACTTCCTAATAAGAAGAAATTATTGAAAACATTATGGTGGTTTTTTTTTGGATACTGGTTTCACATGAGTGGGGTGGGGTAAGTATAGTAGGATGCCCATTCTGGCCATTTCATTTACTTCAAATTTGGATTCTTACAAGTATTTCTCTTCCGCCACTTTGGTGCTCTTTACTTCCCAAGTATGATCTGCACACCCTTGGTATGTGGAGTGATAATGGTGAGAAGGCACTCATCTATCCACCCTCTATTACCTGGGCCTATTTGTGGCTGATGGCATACTCAATGTACAACTGGCAAAATAAGGCCCCATAGTCAAATGCACTGAACAAGTTATAGCTCCCCTGTTTCCAGAAATTGGTAACATTATACGAACTGAAAAAAATACATAGTACTGCTTCTGCTTTCCACATATAACATTTTCACAGGGTGCTGTATTTGAAGTGATGAAGCTTTATTTGGGTTTAATACTTTCTACTTGTGCTGAACACAATTAGACTAAGAAGCAATAATTCTTTGATGAGGAGCAAGCCATCAATTAACATCTAAAAAACTTGAAAATTGTGACTGTTTATGACAGTTATTTCATATACCTCTACTGCCTGTCAAACTGCCAATGTCCAAGGAAGACCCAACCTGTCCCACTTGAAGAGACTGAGACAGGAGTCACTCAGAAAGTGTCAGAGCTAATTCTGCAACTTTCAAGGTTCGAAAACCTTGGCTGTGTGTTATTAGAATCACCTGGGGAGCTCTGAAGACTTCTGACCATACCCCAACCCCAAACAGTATCTCTGTGAGTGGAATACAGGTATAAGTTTTTTTTTTTTTTTTTTTAATGTGGGTATGTAGGATTCCAACAAAGAGCCAAGATGTATTACATACATTCAGATACTAAGTTTTAAAAGATTCCACCTATATGGTCAACTCCATAAATTTGGAATCCCCTAATGGGAGGGTTGGAGTACCTGTGTCTTGTTTGGCAGGACAGGAGAAGGATGGATGATTCCTTCTTTCCATGCCTGCCTCTGGAAGTGCTATCACCTAATTAAGCAGAGGTCTGTTCACTTCACATCTTTGATCACCATACTGGTTTTCTTCCTATCTCTTTTCACACACGTTTTATAATTCCATTTCCTTTTCTTTCCCAAAATGTGCTTAATCCCGGTGCCACCACTACTCCAGTTCTCGTTGCCTCTACTGTTCCCTTCAGATACTTACACTTACTGACATGTCTCTGACATGAGCTACTCGGTATCTCCACTTGAATGTTAGACTGCCACCTCAACTGTCCCCTCCCCACCAAATCAAAAATCAAACCTATCCCCTTTCCATCCTGTAGAACGTGTTTATTGGGTCAGACTGGGTTGTCAGCACCTCCACTATCCTTGCATACTGACTCAACTCTCTATCGCAGCAGCATAGGTTCTCAATGGGCATTCTGTGCAGTCACTTCCCTCCACTCCAATATCCACCAGCTAGGTTAGTATTATCAGCACATATTCTGGTAATTATTTTTTTAATTTAATAGTTCAAGATACTTGAGGATTAAACTCAAACTTTTTAGCCTGCTATTTTTATAGCAGGCTAAAAAGTCTGTTTTAAGACTTACCTTTAAGTTCATAGGCATTTCCACTTTTAGTCCACCCTTAAGATAAAAAATTTTAATATTAGATACAGAAATATTTAGAATATTTGAAAGTAATTAAGTGATATATGTAGGTTATACAAAAAAATCTGATTGGTAAAGGTTATATACCAGCCAACTTTAAGTTGTGGTGAATTTTAAAATTTAAATACAGAACACTTCAAAACCAAGTCAGACTGCTCATCAATGTATGTGGGGGAAAAAAAAAATCTTTAAAATATACTTTCAGATTAAAACCAGTACAAGGAATCCGAGCTTTTTAGTCTTTAAGGACACATGACTGAATACAGATTTAATGCCACTGCACAGTGTCCCAAGAAATAGAGTGGAGTTGCTAGATTTAAAAAAAATCTCATTTGGCAGAGTAGATTTCCAAACCACTGACACTATGTTTCCTCCCAACAACTGCTCAGGCTTTCTGAACATGATTACTTTCCTTTCCAACTTCCATCAACACTGTTTATCACACTTAACTATCTTTGTGACCTCAAGGTTGTAGAGCATAAAAGGTAAACCCCCTTCCTCACGCAAAATAATTCCAGAATTTCCTGTTTTTAATGCAACTCCACATTTTGGTATTTCTTAAGATTTCTTAGTTTTTTCCCAGTTTTTATTTTTTAAAGGTACGGAACAACCAAAAAGGGTTTACCACATAGCTGATAATATTCATTTGAAGTTTGCCCTCAAAAAAAAAAAAAAAAATGTCTGCAACAAAAATACTGTATGTACTTATTATCTCTAAGAAAGCAGCCACTGACAGAACTGTCCATTTATTATTAATGCTAAGCTTATCATTCATTACTGTGATGAAAAAGCATAATTAGAAAAATATTTTTAATAAACACCAAAAAAACCCCAAAATTCAGAACTGTATTCAAAATTTTCACAGTACTTGTATTTATAAGGAAACTGCATGCATTGCAATAAACTAAAAAAAGGATATTCGGACATTTGTCTTCTAAAAAACAAAGTGTTTTCACACAGATATTCTCTATAATATATAGGCACAGAAAAATAATGTATATGTTGTTGATCCACTACTACAGATACTCATTTCTCAGGATAGAGATGCATAAGCAATCACCATGGTTATTTTAGATTCATGGGCATTTTGGAAAATGCTTTTTTCAAATTTGCTTACCATTTTAAGTGGATGCAATGATTTCATTTCTGTTGCAGAAATCTCAAAGAGTCCATGGTCTTCCTCTAAAACTGTAGCTTGCCCTTTAAAATTAATATCTGGGTAGGCAAGCCAACTAAATAAGAAATAAATGGTTTGTTAAAGAATAATTGGAATACTTTATCTGGTCCTGTAAGAGTTAAAAGTAAAAAAGCTATCAAACAAACAAAAAAAACCCAAGCAAAACAAAAAACAGAAAACCTTTGTGGCAAAATTACAACCAGTAAAACACATTTGAAATGACTTCACTAGAGAGTGTATAACACGAATTCATGTGCTATTCAGTACTCATATTCAAACACTATAAGTCTATTATGTTTTCTAAGCACTACATATTACTTTTCTTAGATTTTTCTAATATTTAGAAGATGTGACACCTTTGATTCAAACAGAATATAATTGGAGAGAGAAAAAATTGCACTACACTCTTTTATTTTAAAAGGGGGGCAATCAGGGATCCCTGGGTGGCTCAGCAGTTTAGCGCCTGCCTTTGACCCAGGGCATGATCCTGGAGTACCGGGATCAAGTCCCATGTCGGGTTCCCTGAATGGAGCCTGCTTCTCCCTCTGCCTGTATCTGTGCCTCTTTCTCTCTCTCTGTCTCTCATGAATAAATAAATAAAAATCTTAAAAAAAAAAAAAGTGGGGCAATCAGAGGTGGGATTCTACAAAGCATTTCACACCCCCCCATCAAGGCATTTTTACATCTTTGACCCACATTTTTAGAATCAGTTATCAGTTTAATTGGCTGCCTCAAGAAAAGTATTTGAAATGAGATTCCCAAAAGACCCACCCACCTTGTAACTAAACTTGGTAATTACAGACATACCTCATGGATGGGGTCAATTACTAGGTCTGCCCAAGAGTTCTAATCTGCGGTTGGGAGAGATGAAGAAAGATCCCTATGGTGACCCCCAAATATATACCCCAACAATCATCAGAGCAGATAAAAAGGAGGGAAAGACAGAAAAGGAAACCACGTTGAACGTCGTGATTCAAGCTAATCTGGAATTAAATTAACACTCCACTCAGTCACACCACAGTCCAAAAGGTAGCTTTGGAATCAGAAAGGCTTGGTATCAGACCCATGCTTACAAACTGGTAGCCTGAGACAAATCATATAATTTTCCTCACTTATAAATCGAGTTAACTCCACCCACCTTGCAGATTGCAGTAATAAACAAAAAAGTACCATGTGTCCGGTACTGCGGAAGCACTCAACTACTGGCACTGACACACTCTTGAAATAGTTCAAGCTCCAGATTTTTAGGTCAGGGACATGTTTTTATTTCTCAGTCCCAAAATCTAGTAGATGAAGACATGATGGATGCATCTATCAAGCACTGTGTCTAAGAATCTCTATCTGCTGCTTTGAGTCCTTCATCAAACACTTAATTGGATCCAAAGCAAAAGAGAATATGTTTTAATTCCTGCCATTGTCTTTCCTGAGTATCCAGGAGCATAAATAAAATTAACTAAAACTTCACATACATGTATGTCACCTACTGAAATTTGAAGTAAAAAGTTAACTTTGGTGGCCATTGATCCTGGTAATAAGGAGAAACTGATACGTACACTCCTGACTTCACAGTGAAGGACACAGATTTGGGGATATTCAGCTCTTCCAAATTGGGGACTGCTCGCTGTATATGGATAGGACAACACGCTGGGTCAGACCGTGGGCAAAGTTCTATCTCTGGAATGCTGCAATCCTGGAAAAAAAAATGGCTTTAATATCATCTGGAGACACACACAATTCAGTATTCTCAATACTCTGGACATGCAATTACAATTATTCTCATTGTTCAGTTGAATTTCTTCACAAAGACAACATAAAGGCAATACTGTTTCACTTTACCAGTTTTTTTAAAACAAATTTCTTCTAAGAAGTTACATTGATAACATGAAAATTACAAATACTGTTGATGGAAGAAGTATTACTCAATTTTTTTCTGCTTTTGTTTTTAAAAGCCTTGTTCTTTTAAGCAATCAGTGTTCAGTTACCAAACTATGTGAGTGCCAAAAGTCTTTAAGCCTTCCTTCTCAGGAGCATAACAAAGCCATGAGGAGGAAGGGAGTTATAAAAGCTGATCTCATGGGGGATATAAAAAATAAATAACAGAGAGGCACACTACTCCCTCAGTGTGTTATCTAATTTACATTGACAAAAGAAATAGGAATTAGGAGGTGAGGGTAACGGAAATCTGTTTTCCTACTTGTGGGATTCTATTTATTTTAGCACAAGTTGGTTTAAGAAAGGCATTATGAAATTTGACTCTCCCCTCCCATCACATATCCACTGCCACCAGGTCTCGTCACACCTTCCTTTAAAATTTCACTTACGTATCTTCCTTTTCTATTCCCACTGTCAAGACCTTTCATCAAGGCTAAGACTTCAATTATAAGCCTTATCAGTAGTCAAGTACTAGCCACACTTTATACAGTTGGGATTGTTAGAGAACACCGCTTTCCTCATGATGCTCCTTGGCTCAAAACCCAAGCACACTAAATTTACATTTATTTGCCTTTTTACAACATGGCACCAACCCCGTGACCCACTGGAACTCCAGGTAATCTTCAGTCATATTGATATCCATGCTCTCCCCACTTCCTTTTTTATATGGCCTAAGCTTTGTAAATGTTTCCCCCATTGCAACTATAGAGACAATTTTCTGTATTCTCATCTATGAAAACCTTTAAAGAGTCAAATTTCTAACACAAAAAATAAAACTCATCGTTTTCTTAGGGAATCAAAGCTACAATTATTTTTCCCTCCTCTGAAATTACAGACATACTTCTGAGCACACTAACTCAGTAATCATGAGTGTCTAATTATACGGCTCCAACTTTCAGCAGCATAATTCTCATCTAGGACATTGTGAAATTCAAGTGACCATGCTTTAGTGAAACAGGTAAATGCAATAACAATCAGAGGGTGACATTTATCAGGCTGAACAATTGTATTTATTGTTATAATCATTTTTGTAATTTATAACAGCAATTTTCTGATTTTTTTACCTTCCTCGGAACTGAGCTGTATCATTCATTCTTAATCACTCTTATTAATATGTGCAAGTAAGTTAATACATCTTACTTGCAGAAAGCCAGCTCTAAAATGCAATGCAGTCAAGAGGCATAACCTGAGATATCCTTTAAAGTATAAAATATTTCTGCTTAAAATTTCATTTCAAAAATAGCCTGAATGTCCACAACAGTCACCTGCCAGTCTTGAAGGCTTTTGTTTGCTATTAATAATAGAGTTCTAGTAACATTATTTAAAATGCTGCCTGCCGTATTAATGGTCCCCCAGGGATGTAAGGTACAGTAACAGAATACATAACTAAGTGTCTCCCACAAGTAAGTTTCCTCTGCATTGTGTTATACAAACAATGCATGGGTGGTGTACTTTAAAAGGGAAAAAGCTAAAAGGCATTCGAGTCAGCCACAAACAGAAGGAAACAGCATAATGGAAAAAGCATAATGAGGGCTACAAAATGGAAAATAAACAAAAATAAGAATGCTTATGTCCTCAGGCAGAGGATCAGTTTTGTTTTGTTTTTTTTTCTCCAGGTAACTGTAAAAAGATGTCACTAGTTAAGTTTTATCTCCTTCATGGTGGCTATTCTCATAGGAATAATGTCTCTTGCATAATTCTTGATGGACCGAGGCAGTAACACTAGGACCGAGGCAGTAAACTCTAACAACACAAGGGTGCTTTATAATAACCTGGCAACAATGAACAGTTTACTCTTAGTAAAAGTTGTATGGCTTCTTCTCCAACTTTTATAGTCATAATATACTTTACAAATATTCTTATGAAACTTACAAGCTTACACTATTAAAGCATTTGTAGGAATGGAGGAAAAACTATAGGGGAGAAACAGGCAAGAAAGGATTACAGTTAACAAAAACAACAAGAAATCTAATTGACTCCACCTCATATAAAATACTTTTAGCCTTTATCTAACAAAAGGTCTTTTTCTTCTTGGCAAGTTTGTGAGGACAAAACCAAAGAAACATCTGATCATAAAAAAAAAAAAAAACATCTGATCCTTAAAAATATATATATTAAATCACAGTAAACGGTAATTTGCAATAGTCATTTCTAGTATTTGAGAAAAGAATCACCTGACTCAACCATTACTGCAATGCTACTTCACCCTTAATTATTTCTGGGAACTAAGATGGCCCTTGAGCAGAAGGTACAACTGCCGCTAACTGATGACATCCTTTGCATCTATTAACAGCAAAGTGAAGACTTCATGAAAGTATTATCTTTAAAGAATGCTGAAGTTTTGACTACTCAGATTAGAATAAAAAATGATGAAGCAAGATCATTTGAATTTGGAATGGTAACAATCCCCAAGAAAATGAAGTTATCAATTGGTAGAATTATAACAAGGTTGGAGAAAGGAAGCAGTTCAATGCTTGACTCTTACTTTGTAAAATATTTAGAACAATGCTAATGCTTTTTCCATTCGATGCTCAATAGTTTTTTCCTTCCTCACTGAAAGTTGCTAGCATGTTCAAGACATGAGGGCACTTACACTGCAATTTAAAAAATGACCCCAAGAACAAACACTGGAAGAAGGAAAAAATGCAAGCAACACTTATTCTTTCTTTTAATATAGTCTAAGCAAATGGCAGGTGTGCAAATAGCCATTTATATATCCCTATTCAACAAATTGAGTTTTTTGCTTGATTTTATCATGGCTGGATTTTTGGGTGGTGAGAAGGTTCATGTTTTCAACAACTTCTCTTTTTTCCCCACTGGGCTTGGCATGATGCCTGACATTCACAAGAAAAGCACAAAACCATAACTTACTTAAATCTTAGAAGATTCTACCTACCAACTATTCATCTCAATCAATTACTAGTGAGCTAGCTAATTAAATGAGCACTCAACTGCTGCTTGCTGAGCTGAACTGCTTGCAGTTAAATTTTGCAATGAAAACGAACACTGCTGGGGCAGCCCGGGTGGCCCAGCAGTTTAGTGCCACCTTCAGTCCAGGGCCTGCTCCTGGAGACCCGGGATCAAGTCCCATGTCGGGTTCCCTGCATGGAGCTTGCTTCTCCCTCTGCCTGTGTCTCTGCCTGCCTCTCTCTCTCTGTGTCTCTCATGAATAAATAAAGTCTTTAAAAAAAATTGAAAACAAACACTGCCCTCAGTGCTGTAGCCATCAATGTTCTCATAGTACCACCAACATTCACCTCTGCATCTGATGCAAGTGGCTCTGCCAAGAACTTCCTCACATTTCCCACCCACCTAACCCATTTATTCTCTCAAGATTCCAATCAGGTGCTGCCTCCTCCAGGTGAGATGCCCCTTCTTTGTGCACTCCCAAGCCATACAGAGCATTCTCACTTCACATGGTTATGTGACTCAGCTGTCTCTCCCCCCCTAGACTTTAAGCCATCTGAAGTATGAGATCATATCTCGATTGTATTTCCATTCCCTGTGCCTATCACAGTATTAGGTCTAAAAGCAGAACACACATTTGTTAAGACTCAGGCTTGTTAGCAGTTTTCCAGGAAGTATTAATTCACATAAACTACATTCAGATACTCCTTTCATGAGGGCTTTTTCTGGATGCCATTTGCAACTAACAAGAATTTAATAATCAACCCAAATCATCATGACAGGGTCCATCTTAATTTATATTTTTAAGCACATAAACAAAAGCTCCATAACTTGAAAAAATATAGGGGCACTCAGTCGGTGAAGCGTCTCTCTTTGGTTTAGGTCATGATCCCAGGGTCCTGGGATGGAGCCCAGCATTGGGCTCCCTGCTCAGTGGGGAGTCTGCTTTTGTCTCTCCCTCCACCCTCTCCCTGCTTGTGCTTGCTCTCTCATTCTCTCTCACACATGTACTCTTTCTCTCTCTCAAGTAAATAAATATCTTAAAGAAAAAAATATATCCATGACTGTCATATGCATAACTGTAATAAATAATGTACTATTTTAGTGCTGAAGGAACTCTTAAGAATACACTGGGAAAACTCTGTCCTTATCTGATATTTCTCCTAATCGCTAATTCACCTCTCCTCTAGATCACCACAGCACTTTTCATGACATGTTCCATTAGACCGGGAGACCTCCCTCCGGTTGTGTTACCTTTAAGACACGTTTGATAGAACCCAATACAAAGTCTCTCTGTGGATGCTTCCTGTTCTGAAGGATCCAGTCACGATTTAACACCTTTTCCCCTTCTTCCAACACACATTTCTGACCTTGGAAATGTGGCTTCTCATACAAAATCCAGCTGAACAAATATAAAAGCATGATCAGTTATAATTAATTTTCTAAGAAATGAGGCATAAAACAAATGATACTTAGTAAATCCACAGAGCATCTCACCTACCTTTTAAAACCTGAGCTATTTGACACCATTAGCCTACGATTCTATTTTTGAAACACTGATATATGCTAATTTAAGTCTAGACAAATAGCATAAGAGTAATAAGAATAAAAGTACATACAACTTGGAAATATTCCTGGACATAATCTATGCCTGTGCCTGTATTTAGGTATGCATGTACTTTCTAGATGGTGTATAAACAAAGTTATCCATTTCTATTAAAACAGCAGCTTAACAATTCCAAATTTTAAATAAAATGGGAGCACATGCGTCCCTTTTTGTTACATGAAGACAACACCACACCATAGCACTTACATCATGAATACTGACACGCAGGGAACGAAGACACTCACGGGACAAAGAAATTCTGGCTGCATCACGTAGGAGGGAAACAGCTGATAATGAAGTTTTCCCTCATTTTTACATCATACAAAGAATCTTTCACTTCTTGACCATGTCAGCTATACAAATGACTTTATGTGTGTGGCCTTCACATTCCTTAGCATCCTACGAAGTTTGAATTCACTTTCAAAGCTATGCTTCATTCAACTTCTGCCTTCAACATAATTTGCTAAATCTGTCTTGCTAATAGTATAGTTTTAGAATTGTACAGATAATATATAATACATATATTAGGCCCTGCTACTTATGGCTGGTCTTAAGCACTAAAAACAGCCTATATTTTCTGTTACAGAACATAAAGGGAACAATTAAATTATAAAACACTAATAATGTTTCAAAATATTCTTTCAAAAACTAGGGGAAAAGGAATGCGACTTTAATAAAAAATACAAAAAACATAAACAGTAAGACAACACACTTAGTTGTGGTGGAGAGAATTGCTACAAAATTTTAAGAGGTCTCTTACCAGCCCCTTACAACTTTTATCAGTACCCCATTCGGAAAGGACCATGATGTAGCATCAGGAATATTACAGTAGATCTCTTGCTTATATTTACTTCCATGGAGATCATAGATAACCATCTGCAACATATAGTAAGTAGGCACAATAACTAATTTTAAGAATGCATTTAAAATTCCAAAATGTCCTAGAATGCAGAAAATAAAATATCCTAAATGTATAAAAGTGATTATTACTTTAGATGCTCAATCTTTGAGTAAAATAATCCCTTTTAAAGTTAGTGAGAAGTATTACTTTTAAACTCCCCAAACATGAAAGTAAATCTTACTTTTTTTTTTTTAAAGTAAGCTCTACACTCAATGTGGGGCTTGAACTCACAACCCTGATATCAAGAATTCTATGCCCTCCCAACTGAGCCAGCCAGCTGCTCCTAAAATGACCTTACCTTTCGTATTTTATCTTAGTCTCTAAGAAATTTATGCTCACTGGGGCACCTGGATGGCTTAGTCAGCTAAGCATCTGTCTTCAGCTCAGGTCATAATCTCAGGGTCCTGGGATACAACCCGGAATCGGGCTCCCTGCTCAGCTGGGGGTCTGGTTCTCTCTCTCCTTCCCTGCACTTCCCTCTCGCTCGCTCTCTAATAAAATCTTTAAAAATAAAACCAAACAAACAAACAAAAGAAATGTAGGCTTACCTTTCCAGGTCTTGGGTTACACCGCAAAATCTGTTTGTTAATATTCTGAAATAATAAAAGTGTAAGAAGGAAGCCTTAAGAAACATCAATAGAAAGGTAAATAGTTCACCTCCTTAGCAGTCACAAATCTAATTTATCACATATTTACTCAGGGACCATTATATGCAAAGTGCACTTCTAGGTACTACAAGGGATATAAGGGCAAATATAAAGGGAAATAATGTATTGTTTGTGCTCTCCAAAGAAGCTTATAGCTACGAAAGGGGAAACAAGAGAGATCACACTCACATGACTCTTCTAAGTGAAGGACTAAGTTAAACTACAGGTAAAACACAAAGAAAATGCCAAGTTATGGCCACCAAGGGAAATGACACCATCATAGAGGTCAGGTGATGATGGCACAGGGAGGTGCCCAAAGGCTTGTCCGAGCAAATGATATGGAAAACACCTTGAAAAACAGGATTTCAATAAGTAAAACAATGTGGCAGGCTGGGGTCAGGGTATAGAGGAAAAAGACTTTCATGGTGAGAACATATTGAGGAAGTAGTAGTCGTAGGAAACACAGGGTATATGACCAGAGTAAGAGGAGACAAGGCTGGGCAAACAGGACTCGGGGATGCTGTACTGCAGTGAACATGTTCCACTTGACTTGGCAGGGGATGGGGAATCATAAAGAAACATTTCTCCAAATCTCACTCTTTCTTTGATGGTAATTCAAGTATATAACTATGGGTATTCAAGGTGGAGATACAGGTCTTGGGAATCCTTGAGGAAATTTCATGATCTTGGGAATGTCAGAAAGGAAAAGTTGCATGTTAAATGAATATTCTATAAAGTTAGACATTTTAATACTTATGAGGCAAAGAACACACCTCACTGAATTTCAAGGCATTTTCCAGCTATAATGTTTTCAGCTTTTTCCTTGAATTAGGCTGTTCATTGCCCTGCTTTGTATGAACAATATGAGCAACTATAGTGAGAGGATACTGTCAGGTGATCACTTAAAATAGTTTAAAATATTATGAAATATTTTACTGACACACATAGGCTCAATGGAAAATAAATTCCCCATTGACAGTATCTGCAGAAATTTAGAATGCTGTCACTTAATTTAGCTTGAGAACCAAGTATCAGCTAAAAACTTAGAAACAAACTGCTTCTCCCTTAGGCCTTTTAAATTCTGACTAGGCAATTGTTTTTTCAATTTAAGTCTAGTTAAAATACAGGAGTTACAATACACCTCAGTTAAAGGATAAAGTAACTTCTCATATATTTTTAAAATAATCTTTACATAACCTCAAAACACCTATTTTCTTAATCAGCTTTCAGATCATTTCATGACCCAAAGCAGCACCTCACTAGTCAGTAATCAAAGTAACTTACCTCTGTGAACGGGCTTAATCTGCCTGAGATGTCCTGAGCACGGAAATATTTTGACACCGGTTCCTGAAAAATCCCACCAAATCGGGCTCCTTTTTCTGAGGAATGGGTTTTGGAAGTCTGCAAATACTGATGATAAGCACTCTTTAAAGAAGAATGCAGTTTAGAAGTAAGGTCAGATTTCTGTAGAAATGAAGCCTTTTCTGGCCACAGACCAACTTGCAGATTGGAGGTAGTAGGTTCACTTGACATTACATATGAATTCTTAGACATTCCAGTCCTCTCCTGGTCATCATCAGGGTAAAATGTGATGGAAGGGTCTGGCTGCTTGAAGGTTTCCCTCCTCCTAGCCCTCAGGCTTCCTTTATGTAACAGTTCCTCCTCCTCCTCGTCTTCCTCCTCGTCTTCTTCTCCCCCCTGTCTGTCTTCATCAAAATTCATCCTTAAACGCTCTGATACTGACTGGAGAAGGGATAACACGGAAGAGGGCTGGCTTGCACTCTCTCTTGACTTTGTGGAGCCATGGTGACCAGGCGAGACCTCACTGGACAGAATGTCTTCCTGAGAGCTGTCATCCTCATAAATGGGAGACAAAGCTAAGGGATAAATTTTGTACTTTTTGGCCTCCACTGATAGGAACGATTCTGAACTATCGCTATCAAATGTCTCAGCTAATTTGGCATCCTTTTCAAAGTGATGGACAAGGTCAGTTCTGCTCTCAGACCTCTCGCATGCGAGAACAGGCATGCTGTCAGCAGAGGTGTCTGGAAACAAGAGAGTGTGTGTTCTCCTTACATCCGCGGTAGTGTATCTGTCCTCATCTTGAAGGGGTTCTTCATATAGTATAGTAAAGGAAGAATTTTCTTGTTCATCCTGAGAAATGAAGGCTAAGCTAGAGTCTTCTTTTTCATCGCTGTAATTATCATCTTGTATTTGGCTAGCCACTGCAGTAACAGACGTTCTCCTGGGTGGCTTCCCCCCTACGGTACCCCCAGGTTGGACATCCGGCATTGCTAAAGCTGGGTAGCCTTCATAGTCCTTACTCAAGGTCGGTGATTCATATCCCCTGAAATAGGAGGCAAGTCTGTTGTCACATGTTATCAAGCCTTCCTTTCCTTCAGGGGGATCTTTCTCCATTTCTCCAACACCCTCTCCACCAGGCTCTTGGGTTTTTTTTTCAGCCTTATATATGGGAGGCATGGCTTCTGCTTGTGTAACAGGTAATTCCAGATCTGCTCCACATGTTTTCTGAATGCTTACCACTGTGGATGACACTCTGTGTTTCTTGATAGCCTCATCAGAGTCTTCTGGAGATCTTCTTTCTACTTCTCTTGGGGAGGGCACGGACACAATCATTCCGATCATCTCTTTAGCCTCTCTCTTACGTGATTTTCCCATTTCTGAGGAGTCAGGGACTGCCACCTTGTATGCTTCCTCCACTTCTACCATTTCAGTTTTCCTAGTACCCTCTCTGGCATCCTCTGGGTATGGTATTTCCAACACAGGTCTTACAGTCTTCCCAGTGATGTCCTCAACATCTTCTTTATAGATATTTACCACTTCTAACATAATGGGCATAACCTCGGTTTGGTCCAGGTCCCCTTCAGCATCCCTTACGTAAGTATCTTCCATTTCTGACTCGACAGGTATCACCTCAGTCTCCTCAAGATCTCCTTCAGCATCCTCTGGGTAAATATCTTCCATTTCTAATGTGGTAGGCATCACTTCAGTCTTTTCAGTAATCCCCTCAAAGTCTTTCTGGTAGACATCTTCCATTTCTGACATGACCGCTGTCATCCCAGTCCTGCCGACATCACCTTCAGCATGCTTTTGGTAAATATTTTCCATTTCTAATGTGGGAGGTATCATTTCGGTCTTCCCAGTAATTACCTCAGCATCTCTTTGGTAGAAATTTTTCACTTCTGAAATAACCGGCAGCATATCGGTTTTGCCAAGCTCTCCTTCAGTATCCCTCATTTTATAAGCTTTTTTCATTTCTAAGATGGCAGGTAGTCTCTCTGTTTTTTCAATACACCTCTCAGCATCTACTTGGTATACTTCTCCCACTTTAAGAATGTCAGCTGTTGGCTCAGTTTTTGCGATATTCAATTCGGCCTCCTTTTGATGTGCTCTTCCCATTTCTGACCTAGGAGGGACTGCCTCATATTTCATAATATTCAATTCAGCATCCTTTTTGTTTGTTTTTCCCAGTTCTAACACGGAAGGCCTAAGCTCCATTTTCCCCACATTTACTTCAGTATCTTTTTGGTGTACATTTCCTACTTCTGATGTTGTAAGGAGTGTGCTTTTATTACTCTGTCCTGGCAAGCTTTTTTCAGATATACGCACAAGACTATCAGAAAAACTGCTTTTGGATGTCCCAGGTACATGGAGGTCATCACTTAAAAATGGAGGCCACTTGAAATTTAATATAAGGGTTCTTGCGTCCTCTGACCCAGTTTTGTGATTATCCACATGCTCTATTTCCACTTTCTCTTTGGAGTCCTCTTTTAGAAATAAATGTGTTTCTACATTATCTAACCCTTTATGTGTGTCTTTGGCTAATAAAACAGCATCTGATTCCTGCAGACTTATACTATCAGACTGTCCAGCTCCATTTCCAGAAAATGGGGATTTCTGGTAGAGAACAATTTCTCTTCCTTTAATCGACTCTGTGTCATTAACTAAGTTACTTACAGAGAAGAATCTACCTAATACTTTATTTTCACTTATTTCACATGTGCTTTGATTTACTGCCTGTTCAGATACCAAGAACTCCCTCAATGTATCATGTGGCCTAACACTATCACTGGTCAGAATTTCTGAAGTATTAGCCTGAAGTTCAGAATCCCAGGTATCCTCAGTATCTTCAAAAGCATCATTCGTCAAATTTTCTTGGGCTAAATAAATGACCTCATTGACTAACTCCCTAGCTTGATCTTCTAACAAACAAGATAAACTCATTCTATCAGAATCAGAAAGGAAGCTCTTCTCACCAGCTGTAGGTGACACACAGACCTTTTCTTCCCCTCGGACAGCTGACCTGTTTTCCATGCCCTGCTCTTCGAAATGCTCTGTCAGTTGGATCCCTGTCAGTGTCACTTCTGGTGGGTTTTTCTCAGGGACGTCTTCCTTCAGAGTACCTGGATTCATTATGTCATCTATGGCTATATGCTCCTGGCAGGGAGCAACTATGTTTTTGGATTTTAATTCTTCCCTGACGGAGTTAAAAATTTCACTAGTCAATGTATCAGCCTTTTTCAGTAAAGCACTTTTGAGGTCCAAAAGTTGGTCATGTGCTCTCCTCCTTGCTTCTATGTGCTCAGCAGATGCTTCAGAACACTGCTGGCTTGAGCTGTTAACTGACGTCGGAGCCCCAGCAACTGCTCCAGTCTCTGCTTCCATGGGATTGTAACTTTGGGCAGCAGTTGGGAAACCAAGAGATACCATCCCAGTAGGATTCCCAAAATGTTCCTGAAATGGGGTCACTTCTGACCCTGTTGGGATAGATGTTTCCAATTCCAAATAAGAGCACTTAGGGTACAGCAAGTTAGTTAAAGAGGCACCTTCACAAGTGGCATCTCTGGTAACTTTTACAGAATTCAAATTATTTTGGGGATTTTGCAAATTTAAAACCACGTTAGCTTTTTCAGAGTTACTGGAAGAAGACATGCTGTCAATACCCCCACTTAGGAAAGGAGCATTCTCTTTCTTTCTATGAGATAAGGCTTTCTTTTCTGATTTTAGCATAGGAAAATTGTGAAATTGTGAATCCTCAGATGCAAAAGCATTGTTTTCTAAACTTTTCTTATCAGAATCCAGAAAAGGTGAATTTACTTTTGTGCTGTCAGTTTCTTGGAATTGTGCGGGAGCACTAGTTAAGCTGAGTTTTGCCATTTCTGAGAAACCAGAAATCTTTCTAGTCCCACAAATATCTGAGGGTTGATGAATTACACAGGCATTGGCTTCATAATTCTGTGACATTTGCCCAGTGACTTTTTCATTATGAACAGAAGGTAAAGTCTCAGATATATTACTTTCGGGAAAGGCAGGAAGATAAACTAAGGCTTCTGCCTCTGTTTTCTGAATACCTTGATATTTGGAGGCAGGAGGAGAACCTTCAGTTTGACAATTCTCTTTAAGGCCAGAAGTTGAGTATTTCTCTCTTATCTCCTTATGATCTAACGACTGAAAACTTTTGTCCTGTTCAATCTCTTGGGAAGTTAATTCTGATAAAATAAGATTTCCTGGCACATCTGTAACTTCAAATGGAGAATAAATTTTATTCTGAGAAATGTCTCTAGGCTCTGTTTGGGAAACAGCTATCTTGGAAAGGGATATAGTTTTTCTTCCTCCAGAATGCAACTCAGCAGGAACACTGTTCTGACCATCACCTTTCACTTTTGATAAAATTTTGGCAGTGCCAGGTATGGTTTTCAAATAAAGAGAATCTGACTTCTCTATAGTGCCCTTACTTGCTCTAGTGCTTGAAAGCATGAGTTCTGCTTTAGTAGGGTCTTGAGATGAAATGGAACTGTAGTCCTCAGACAGCCTTTCAGACTCCAATCTCAAATCCATTCCAGTTACACGAATGTCTCTGGCTTTAAGGTCTAGTGGAACCTGGCTTTTTTCGCCTTCAGGAAGAAGCTGCTTGGAGTCAAAAATTGCAGATGCGTGCTCAAGATGAAGGCAAGCAGGAGGATTCTTCCAATCTGTTGCCTCAATGTGATTTGCCACATTTTCTTCTTGACACTTACTAGGCTGACTGGAAATACCAACAATGTTGACATCTCCAGGTTCTGTGGGCACAGAGGAACATGCATCCTTTAAAACAGGAATATCTAACTTGTTTGGCATACCAACTCTGGAAACAAAGGTAGGAGATGAAATACTGAAATCTGATTTTTTAAAGTCAGGGATAAGAGATGTTCTGACATCAGGTGATGCTTTGGCTTGAAGACTCTCAGAGTCAAGAAGAGATTCTGAAATATGATTTTTGTTAGGTTCAAAATTCAGTTCAGGTGCTATTTTATTTTCTAAGCATGCTACAATGGCAGATTCACTGATGTGTTTTACAGAGACAGAGTTGTTTTGATTTATTCTAACCACGGGAGGCATTTTGCCACGTGGCCTAAAATCAGGCTTTTTGGCTTCTGTTACAAACTGGTCAGTATCTTTGGGTAATGGCTCAATTCTATCTTCCGGAGCTTTTATGAGACTTGAAGTTGTGGGTTCGCCAACCAAGGTGCTTTCTGTTTCTTGTTTGATTTTTCTAGGAGCCAAATTTTTCTGTGAGTCTTGGGAAAACAATCTACATCCTTCATTTACAGGTTCTGTGTCTGTCACAGCATGTCTCTGAAGAGCAGGGATGCTGGTGTGATTGGCAGCCTGCTTTGCTGAGTTATCTGCGGTTTGCTTGTCAGAACATTTACTCTCTGGCAACTGCGGATCTTCAAGCCTAATTGATTCATTTGGACTCGGCAAATCTGTACTTCCCCATGTGGTTGTGTTGCTCCCATTAGATTTATTACAAGAGAAGTCAGAAACAGCAGGGCTCATAGGCTCAACATGTTCTTCGCTCTGCACCAAGGTCTCATCACTCATCACTGAGCTGACTTCCTTTATTGTAGTTTCTGTCGTAGTTATCCCTTGAAAATCCAGACTGCAAAGAACTTTGCCACTGTTACTTCCTGTAAATGATGCCAAACATACCAAATTTCTGTCAGCCTGAGAAACTGGTGCACAACTTAAATGATGCTGTGAGTCAGATTCCCTAACAGTGGAGATGGAGTTAGTCACAGAAGAAGGGGATGACCTACTTCTCACAGGTCCCCCAGGATCATTTTTATTTAAAACTTCCTTAGAAGAAGCAGTATTGGGCAATTCTGGGTTGTTGGTCAGATGGCTTTCTATGTTAAGTTTTATTTTGCTACAGTCAGTGACTTCTAATACGTCTTTGAGCACATGCCCTTTCATAGATATATCTGTGCTAGCTGATGGCAATGACGATATCATCCTAGCCTCTGTCTCGCTTCCAGAACCAACATGGATACTAGAGTCAGAACTTTCATTTTCTCTGTCCGAGGGATTCACAGTTTCCAATGCAGTCTGGTGCTTCAAATATTTCTTAATTTGTCTGGGGCCTCGATATGTTGCATATGTTACTGAAGGCTTCTCTGGTTTACCATCTAGTTGTCTGTAAAAAGAAACAGTACAGTAGTATCATGAAATATAGTTACTAACACTTAGTAGCAATCCTAGATTGTGGTA
This sequence comes from Canis lupus familiaris, assembly GCF_011100685.1. NCBI lineage: Eukaryota > Metazoa > Chordata > Mammalia > Carnivora > Canidae > Canis > Canis lupus. The sequence goes on along the minus strand of NC_049254.1, from coordinate 5,223,914 downwards.
AAGTATATCTTTCAAATTACTCCCACTTTTACTATATATTAATTGAATAAGGAAATCCTAAAATGTTTTAGTTGAACTTGTATTTTAAAAAATAATAAAAGATTTGACAAGTAGCATGTGAATGTCAAGACGGCATGAACCTTTGAGCTCCTCAGAACCTTGCCCTCTTACCTGATTATGTACATCTCTCTCACTGTGGTTAATGGAGAGAATGTGGGCTGACAAGTCCAAGGCTTGAGTTTTAGTTATAATCTCAAAGGAGTGCTGGCTGGAAGGAACCATACTGCCTTTATGGCTCATACTGGCAAGTCCATGGATACATCATTGATTTTTCCAACATATCAGAGCATCATAGTAAGTTTCTTTTCCTTTAGTCTTACACGTGAATTTAAGCAGCCCCTTTGAGCACAAAGGGGGAGAACTTTTAAAACCGGTAAGATGGGGGATCCCTGGGTGGCGCAGCGGTTTAGCGCCTGCCTTTGGCCCAGGGCGCGATCCTGAAGACCCGGGATCGAATCCCACATCGGGCTCCCGGTGCATGGAGCCTGCTTCTCCCTCTGCCTGTGTCTCTGCCTCTCTCTCTCTCTGTGACTATCATAAATAAATAAAAAATAAAAAAAAAAACAGTCAGATGTCAAGCCCACATCAAGCACTCACTATATATTAGTTAATTCAATGACAGAATTGCCTTAAAAATCTCTCATGTTAAGGTCTTCAAATATTCAATTAGTGTAGTAAGTATTACACTGCTTGGGTAAGTATAGGAATCAAAAGGGACTTCTAGAAAAAGTTCTCTATTTCTTCTGTGCCCCAGCACAAAGTTCCTCAGGTCTCCACATCCAAATTCCTTTGAAGAATCTATCTCTGGGAGTTCTCATGCTATCTGATGCTGCCTACTAGCCCTTTACACGTACCATTCTCTCCCCCTTCAATTCCGGCCCCAGAGAGAAACTCCAGCACCTTCTAAGACTCAGTTCACAAGCTATCTCCAGAGCAAACCTATCCCAAGGCCCCTTTCCTGCTAACAAAGAACCCTGAGCACAGCATTTGCCATGTTAAATTATAAAGATCTAGGCACTTATCTTCCCTGCTCACCTGGTGGCTATTTGAAGGAAGGCAGGGTTTCTTAATCATCATTTTTAAATGTTCCCCACAAAATTTGGCAAATGGTACATGTTTAGCAACTTTTTGTGAATTAATGATTAAATAAAGCAATGATAGTAAATGCTTAGTGTGTAATTTATTCCAGACTGCCTTTCTCACAGACAATAGAAAAATATTTTAAATTCTAAACTAGTTTCATTTTAGGGTCTTGAAGCTAAAGATGGAGAAAAATTTGATGTTCTAATTCCTTCAGGTTAAACATATAATTAACAAAACATTATAGAGTCCACACGAATAATTAAGAAATCCAGTTACTGGTATCCCAGTATCTAAAATAATACATTTTCTTCCCAAGGTTAAAGTAGCAACATTAAGAACACTAGACTTGTCTATATGATAAAAGAGAAAGTAAATCTCCTTTGAGACAATGTCATATTTTCAGCAACTATGTCCTTTACATATTTCGTGAACTTTAGCTGAAATAAAGTATTTCAATCTATGTAATTGCTGACCTCTCAACTCTTATCACCCCACAACTGTAAAGCCTTGTATTGGTTACATGTATGTTTCTACTGTCCATTATAAAACACCTGAAGAAGTACAGAGAAAGGCCTTACAAAAGTGGTTTTTGGCTCCAGCAGGAGTGTCAGGCTAGATCAAGGACTATTATGAAACAAACTCCAAAGTGAAAGGTAAATGTCTATGAAATCATGCACAGAGAGAAAAATCCATATAGGTAAACTAATGTTATTGGTGAAACCTGATATCAAAATATGTTATTTATTCAAAAAACAGAAGAGCCTTCAGAGCAACATATGAAGATCCAGAAGTCTGAATAAATGACTAGAAATTTTACTGTTTGGTTGGTTTGTCTTTCAAAGCTTTAATGTTTTATATTTAAAACCAACTTTCAACAGGCTCAAAAGATCGATAAAATAATTCTGAAGAAATGGCTACACAAAGAAATACACATTATGTCCACAGATATAGGAAATGAGATAGGAATCAGAATTTTATTCAAGTATAGTAAATCCAGTTCTCTTACTACAGACTCCATCCTAAAGAGACCTCAAGACATTTTATCCTGCATCAGTCCAATAATGCACCTTTTGATCTAAAAGGTCTTCTACTAAAATAAATCATACAGAAAAACCCATTAAATTTCAACTCCCTCTAATAATGCCTTTTGGTAGTTTTAGAGTCCTTTTGGAGGTGAGGGGAATAATTTTCCTTTTTTTTTCTTTCTGGGTACTTTCAACTAAAATGATTAAACTGATTTATACAAACTAGTTTAGATTTCTAAACGATCTCCTGCAGCACCTGGATGGAAATGTTATATACTTGTAACAAAATATGCATTGTTTGTACTGAACAGCTATATTATGTTTAAAGTAAAGAACATCAAAGTTTCAAGCTTAGCTTCATGTACTATAATTATTTCTGTTAGGTCCTGATGAGCTACACTCCCTCTTTTTAAAAGATTAGTCATGCCAATGTCATCTATTTTCTACATCATTCTGCCCCAGGATGCAGTCGAGTCTCCATAATTGAGTAGTATTAAGAATATAAAACTATCCTTTAATTGCTAATTTTTCCCTAGTAAATACAGTAGAAATGTCAAAAACATGTAACTTTAAAAATAAACTGAAGATGGAAAATTAAAAAGATTTTTCATAAGCTGCATAGAGAAAAGGGAGTATTAATTTCACATATTATGTAAATTGTATATGGGAGCTACAGTTCACCCTATATAACCTCTATAACCAAAGGTATGTGATTCTAACAGTAAGAACAAAGTGAAACTGGCTCTCTACTCCTCCCCCTTTGATAGACAGCACATCTTCTTGTGCAGTCCAGCTTCATCTCTGAGACACGATGATAAAGGTCATGTCTCAAATGGACTGGTGTCTGATCTCCAGGGCTGCTTTTAACTCTGGCAAAGTGGATATCATTGCCACCAATGACCCCTTCACTAACCTCAACTGTATGGTTTACATATTCCAGTATGATTCCACCCATGTCAAACTCCATGGCACAGTTGAAGCTGAGAATGGGAAACCTGTCATCAATCCATCTCTCAGGAGCAAGATCCTGCCAATATCAAATGGAGTGATACTGGTGCTGAATATGTTGTGGAGTCCACTAGCATCTTCACTACCATGGAGAAGGCTGAAATGCTCTTGAAGGGTAGAGCGAAGAGGGTCATCATCTCTGTGCCTTCTGCTCATTGCATGTTTGTGATGAGTATGAACTCTGAGAAGTATAACTCCCCGCTCAAGACGGTCAGCAACACTTCCTATACCACTAGCTGCTTCTCTGGCCATTGTCCTCCATGACAACTTTGGCTTTGTGGAGGGACTCATGATCACAGTCCATGCCATCAATCCCACCCAGAAGACCGCGATGGCCCTTCTGTGAAGCTGTGGTGTTTTGGCCAAAGGGCAGCCCAGAACATCATCTCTGCCTCTACCAGTGTTGCCAAGGTTGTGGGTAAGGTCATCTCTGAGCTTAATGGGAAGCTCACCAGCGTATCATTCCATGTCCTCACCCTCAACATGTCAGTTGTTGATCTGACCTGATACCTGGTGAAAACTGCCAGATACGAGGACATCAAGAAGGTAGTGAAGCAGATAGTAGAGGGTTGTCTCCTGAAACTTTAATAATAACCCCCACTCTTTCATCTTTGATCCTGGGACTGACCTCAAATACCATTTTGTCAAGCTCATTTCCTGGTTATAACAATGAATTTAGCTATAGAAACCGAGTGGTGGACCTTATTGTCCACATAGCCTATGAGTAACAGCCCTCTGGACTATCAGCTCTAGTAAAAGCACAAGACAGAAGCCATCACCTAATGGGGAGTTCTTGCCCCACTTTATTCCCAACATACAGAGATTGTTCCAACCTAGATATCGATGTTTCCATTCCAGGCCTCCAAAAGAACAGGAGGGGTTTAGCAAGCCCTACTTTGTCATAATGCATCAATAAAGAACATTGTACCCAGACAAAAAAATAGGGAGGGGGAGAATAAAGTAATATACCTATACATTTCAAATATTTAGGTAGATATATGTACATATTGGATATCTGAAAAGGTTTTATGCATTTTAGCCCAGCCTACCTATCATGTGAAGATTAAGCCTTCAGATACTACACATGGCTGTACTTTTTTCTGTATATATTTGATATACTGATGTTTCAAAGGTCAACCAAAGACATGTCATTCTTCAAAGAAAAACTAAATAACAGCCTAGAAATACAGCCTTAGAGCAAAATATCTACCTCATTTTTAGGAAAGTACGATTATCTACCTTTTCAGCATTAAGATATATTTCCTTTCAAATTACATAATCTTCTCTCACAATAGGGAAAGCTTTTAACTTTTCCATGTAAAGTACAAATCCAGCAATTTTTAAATTATTATTTTATTAATTTATTTTCTCAGGGAGAGAGGGAGAGGAAAAGAGAGAATTTTAGGCAGACCTCAGTAAACACCTTTGTATATCATTAGACATAACCTACAAGCTTTTTAAGGTTTTTGAATACATATTGCTCTAAGATAGGACCTCCACTCCTAGCATTGTATAGGGGGCATCAGCTCTATTACTCTGAGTAATACAGAACAGCATTTACTATTTACTATTGTTGTTATCAATTTAACTGGAGAAAGGTTATTCCATTTTAGTTTGACTTTCCTTGATTGCCAGTTATAATAAGCCTTTTTTCCACTTATGTATTAGCAGTTTATATTAGTTGCTGCTTTTTTTATTAAGTGTCTAAAATGCTTATATCAGTTAAAGCATTTTCTGACATTTTTTGTATCTAACTTTCTCACTTGCCCATATAACATATCATTGTTTACTTTGACATAGGGAGTTTGAAAATTAGAAGTAATCCAATCTAGTGATCTCTTTCCTAACACTTTCCATTGCTATCATGCTTAGAAAGCACTTTCTCACTAACATAAAATAATTCCTATTTAGCTACTTTTAGTTTTGTATTTAAAAAAAAAAAAACATTTGTTATTCTATTTGGTTTTAATATAACAAGTTAAGGATCTAGCTTTTATTTTTTTCTCCAATTTCCTAAAGTCCTCCTTTCTATAATATGGGGGTGGGGGGAGTATGTAAAAATGCCATCACATTCAAGGGTTCAAATCACATATATACCAAAGTCTACCTCAGGACAATCCATTCTTTCCACTTAAGTGTTTAGTAAATATTATATCAGTATGACACTATTTCAAATTTGCAGCTTTATCAGTATGCTGACATCTGGTAGGGCAAGCCCTACCACATCAGTCTTGATGGGCAAACTCAAATCTGGGTCTCAGTTTCTGACAACTGCTAAGTGGGGTCTGTATCTACTTCTGGAGCTTGCTATGAGGAGGAATTAGCTCAAATATGCACATGAAGACACTCTGAAACTATAAAGAACTACACAGCTCTATGCTATCATCTACATCTGACTCTATAATTATTCATGACCTCTTCAAATAATACAATTCACAGGCAGAAGTTAAATTAAAATCAATAAAATAGATCCTTATTAGTTATGAATGAATACTTCTGTGTTACACAAAATGGCTAATGGATTAAACATTGTCACATACATTTTCTGGGTAGAAAATAAGTCCTAGCCCATTTGAGTAAAAGAAAAGCAAGTTGGTGCCTGTTTGTTAGCCAAGGAAAGAAAAAAAGAGATGGTGAAATAATCTTCACACCTGCGCAAGATTTCAGTTTCTCAAAGCTGTGGAAATGGATCACAAGGCCAGTTTTACAAGTAGAGTCAATTTAACTTCTTAACCCCTTTAATTTCATTCCACAAAGAAAAAATATTAATAGAATGTGAATACAAACCTTAAAACCATTTTTGTTCCCCAAGTGCAGATTCTGAACTCACCGCCTGCCCTAATACAGGAAGAACTCAGACAACAGAGAACACTCTCATTCAAGGAAGTCTTAAATTACATATAAATCTTATACTATAACAAAGTTGGCACCTAAAAGGTATCAGTACTGACCCTTAAAATATCTCAAAAGGCCCTAGATTATATATATGATCCACTGAATCATATATATATATATATATATATATATATTTTTTTTTTTTTTTACCTAGTAGCAAGGACAATACAGAATGCTTTTTCTAATCCTCTTCATTAATAAGAGCAGAACTAAGGCTTAAGAGCTAGATCCAAAAGCTCACTCTTTTGGCTAAGTAAACTGTAAACTTACTTTAGTAAATCACTGGTTTCCTGTTCACTGTCTTGTGTTGTATCCAAAGAAAAGGCATCTGAGGGTTCAGCTGAGTTGGACTCTGGTTCTTCTGTTGCAAGCACCTGGGATCCCACGGAGCCATGGAGAATCTCCCTTTCCCTTCTGACCCCTTCCTCAGGATGGTCACTGGGATTCTGTGAATCTTTCTCGGTTTTGTCATGGTCATCTTTGAAAGAAGATTGCTTGGCATCACTAAGAGATGATTTTCCTGAGATATTGAATAAGTTACCAAGAAACTGAAAAAAGCTTTCTTTTGGCTGTTTATCATTTTCTCCTATTTTGCTATCGGAGGTGGAACGGGAAAGGTCATTTGGCTTTTTCAAATCTTCCTGCGTGGGAAGAGTGATCAGCTTCTCAGCATGGTTCCTTTTGTCCTCAGTTTGGGGAATCTGAAATAAAAATAGAGAATAACAAACATTATCATTTAAAAAAATAACACAGACTAAGAACCTGTTCTACGACACACTTTGCACCAGATGCCAGGGATACATCTGTGACTGACTGAGGGTTTTGGACTCCTCAGCCGCTTACGTTCAGCGAAGGACACAGTCAGCACAACTTAAAGCCACAGAGTACACATCACGTAGGGAGAAGTACGGCACCCGTGCCAAGTCAGAACAGGAGTAACTGGTCCAGGTTTGGTGGCAGTGACAGCACAGGAGGTAGTTCAGAGGAGGATTCCTAGAAGTGCCCCTGGAAGGAGACCTAACCCATGACTATGTGACGCTTGTACACCCACTCCTTCCCCGAGCTCTCTTCCCTCCTCCTCCCCTGCTCTGTTTAGTGATGTGTCAGCTTCTAAGAAGTTAAAGATGAACGAAGGTGAGGGTACAAAATGAGAAGAGTACCAGCAGCCCTGGCAATTCCTGCAGATGTTAAAAACACTTCCATGGGCGTGTTTTACCTGCTCATAATGAGGCTACTGGTAAAGCAAACTCAGTCACGTGTACTCTGGGAGGAAAAGACTGAGCTGCGGGATCCGAGCACTTGCTGCCATTCCCTGTCACACTTCCCTGATGCTTCGTTAGCTTGACGCCCGTGTGCCCACCCAGCCTGCCTGCTCAACACACCTGCTCACCCACTTGCAGAAGGAATGCCTGCTGCACAGTGTCTGTCAGAGGTCATGCTCACTGGTCCTTATAAAAGGAAAGCTCCAGTGTGACTCAGAAAAATCAGGACAGCAAGGGAGAACCACCTCGGGTGCTGTCAGTTCACAGGCTGACGTTCTATAAGAGGCTGACCCTCCAGCAGCCAGGAGCATCATACTCTTAATGTTGTTTACCTCATTCCACATTTTGATCCAAATTCAAAATCATTTAATGAAGTATGTTCCACTAGCCACTAATACAATTAAGCGTAGGAAAGCCTGAGAACAGGTGCAGAACCTATTAGCCCGGGAAATTAATTTCAAGCAAACAACACTTTAAGCTTGTTCCCACCTTCGGAGGCAGAGGGCATTTTTGAGGAAACACACAGCATTTTCCTATGTGTCAGGAGCTTCATAAAACGTGTGAGTCTCTACATTTAGATCATCACCAACCTTCAAGGCCAAAGTCTCATCTTTCACTGGTTTCAACTGCAACTTGCTCCCACTCGTCCTCACCTCATCCCTCCAACCTTGCGCTCATTATGGGAGAATGTGCGATAAATCAGCTGTGTCCTCTCCTCATATAAAGGGCTGCTCACTTTGGCAACAGAAATGCTAGTTGACATTTTGAAAATGCTTATGTGTATGAAGATACACATTTGTTGTCCTTTGACTATGCATTAATTTGTTTCAATTATCACCCACAATATTTCTCCCTGAGTCAAAATGAACTAAGACTATAACATGAACAGAACAGTGATTTTTTTTTTTTTTATTTATGATAGTCACATACAGATAGAGAGAGAGAGGCAGAGACACAGGCAGAGGGAGAAGCAGGCTCCATGCACCGGGAGCCCGACGTGGGATTCGATCCCAGGTCTCCAGGATCGCGCCCTGGGCCAAAGGCAGGCGCCAAACCACTGCGCCACCCAGGGATCCCATGATTTTTTTTTTCTAATAGAATAACTGGTCTTCCTGGGTAGCTATCTAAAGGAAGTAAACTCCAGGCTATTCATTAGAATATCATAAATATTCTTAAAATGGTTCAAAGATTCACAAGAGTCATAAAATTGGGTCAATGGTTTAAAAAAAGGTGAGGGAAATTAACAACTTAATTAACAGAGATAACACTTGTTGACACTGATAAAAATCTCAAGATGATTTCTGTCAAAATACTATTTCACTGCCTCAACTATCAATTATTTTTTACTTGACAGTTCCTTCCAAAATACAATAAACTGATTTCTAAACAAAAAAAGATATTTTCTCAACAAGTAAAAAAACACTTCATGTTTTTATTTTATAAAAAGATTTTATTTATGTATTTATTTGAGAGAAAGGGGAGTGAGCAAGCAGGGAAGGAGCAGAGGAAGACAAGCAGGGCTCAGTCTCACAATCCTGAGATCATGACTAGAGCCGAAATCAAGAGTTAGAGGCTTAACCGACTAAGCCACCAAGGTGCCCCTACATTTAACCTTTTTAGAATTATACATATGATTTTTTTAAAAATCACTTGTTTTTCCTTCCCCTCAATTTTCAGTTTCTTTGCTATTCTAGAATCTCTGTATCTTTAGCTTACTGAAGAGCGTTCTTTTGTCCTTAGATCACTGCTTAATTTTTCCCTAATAATCTTGTGAGACATTTGTATCAGTGAAATACCCTCAACAAGAAAAAAAAAAAAAAAAAAAAAAAAAAGCATCTAAATCCAGGAACAAAAACTAACAGAAAAGAACACTGCTAGTTGAAGTAAACACAATAAATTCTGTATTTATATAATTAAAATTTTAAGTCTGATCTAAAACAGCTGCTCTTTCCCCTCAGCCTAAACAACAATAAAAGTCAGCCTGCCACAAGCGAGGGCCAATGCTGCCTGCCAGCAGGACTGCCTGCCAATGTTCCAATGAGTAGAATGAAAGCAGTCAGGACTCAAGCAAACAAAACATCAATTCCAGTTGCTCTCAAAGATGTTGGTATTCTACATATAACAACAAAGGCTACTGATGAAGGCATATGTAACTGGGGAATTTGAAATTTTTTCCCTTCTCACTCAATTTGCTATAAGGTAATGCCCTCAGGTCAATTCCATCCATTTATCTACACTTTGCTATGTGTCTACTCAGGGACACCGATTAGTAAGACACAGTTTCAGCTTCAAGGAGCTTACTTACAGTCTAGCAAAATACTCATGGCTGTATCACTCCGTGGAGCCTTAGAAGTGAATCCACTGCACAGAGGAGCTAACACTTGAGCTTGCTCCTGAAGGGTGAGAAGAGCATCCTAGACACACAGTGTAATACATGCAAAAACACAGAATTATGAGCTCTGTTCATCATGGCAGAGGTGTGGCTGAAGAGGACTGTGGTACAGAGAATAAAGAATGAGGTGGGTAAAATGACTTCACAGAAGCAGAGGTTGAGGGGATAATAAAGTTATAGATAATGAAGTTTCCTAAGCTGGGCAACTATTTAAGTAAAAAATGGATATGGAAAATAGGAGAGGTGAGATCAGGGCCTCTGTGGGGAGGGGAGGAGGTAAGGCAACAAATTACTCAGATGTCAAACATGTTAAATTTTTGGTCCCCTGCTGATGTACAAAAAGAGATGTCTGGAAGGCAGAAGCACAGTTTAAAGATGCAATCTGGTCAGACACAGTGTATGCAGGACCAACAAAAGAGCCCTAGGGGAAAAAAAAGAAAGATTAAAAAGACATGAAGAAATCTGTGAGAGACGGAGAACACAAAAACCAGACCAGGTCATCCCTCCAGAATACTGGTCTCCAAAGGCAAAGAACAAAGAGTATTTCCAAAAGCAAATGGGGAGCAAATGCCAAACGCCATTGTAAGGTCTAGAAAGAGGACTATCCTCCCCCACTGTTTTTCAAAAACATCAGGCATCTTGGGAATTGTGCATCTACTCTTCTCTCTGTTTAGAATTTTCTTCTGCCACAGAGCTCCACGACTCACTCCCCCTCACCTCCTTCAGACCTTTACTTGCAAGTCATCTCTTCATTGAAGGCTTCCCCAGTCACTCTAAAACTGTCAATTCCTCCACTGTGAAAGTGCCAATATCCTCTCTCTACCTTATTTTTCTCCTTTGTACTTGGCAGTATAAAACACATGCACACATACACACATTATTTAATATCTGTTTCTTCCTCTAGAAAGTAAAAGCCTAAGTGCAGGGATTTTGGTCTATTCAGTGCCATATCTCTAGCACTTTGAAATGTACCGGACAGTAAGAGGTGCTCTAATAGTTGCTGGATTAGTAAACGAGGAATGAGGACTACACAGAAGCCCTAGGAATACAGGAGAAATAGTCTAAAGAGCTCAGGAATTTGTGAGTATAGCTCCAAACTCAAGGGGTCAAACTGTGAGTAGAAACCGTCGGTAGGTAAATAGAAGGGAACATGTTGAGAAATTTTTTAACCTTAAAAAAAAAAAAAGGAAAGAAAGACAGAATAGGACAGTTTAAGGTGTAAGATAGAATAAATGGCTTTTTGTTCTTGTATTGTGGATCAGCTCTACACAGACTGGAAAGAGTAACTGCTGTATAAAAGAGAAGGATGACAAGTCCCAGAATGAAAGGATAAAGTGAGATAAAGAGACCAGTAGAGTCTCTAATACTTCTAATAATAAAGGGACCGTATTAGCCTTCAAGAGGCATAAGGACGTGTCCTCTTCCAAGTAAAAAGGTAAGGAAGTGGGTGAGGCCTGAGCAATTCTGTAAATGGAGAAGACGAAGAGCAAGGTCCAACAAGTGGCTCTGACCCAGTACAGTGAGAGGAGAGATGACAAGCCAAAGGAGGGACATAGAAAGGACTTGGAATAGGGTCTCTGGGGGATGCAACAGTAGGCTGAAAAGGGCATACCAGTAGTAAGCTTGAAAGCATTCAATCATTCAGTAAATAACGAACAGCAAGGTACCATTCCAGGTGTTTAGATGCGACAGAATGCATGTATAAATAAATATATATATACATACATACATACACCAAGATGCCTGCTTTCACAGAGCCCACATTCTAATGATGTAAGAATTTCTTTGCAGGACAAACCGGTATTAGTTTGTCACCTCCTTGAGTAGCCTGTGGCAGGTGCTGTGCCAACGTGGTAACTGGCACAGGGAATAAAGTCAAAAAGGTCACAGGATAAAGACTGTCACCAAAGAGGCCACTGAGTGAAAAATAATGAAGAGCCAGGTGACTCTTCTCTTACTGTCTCAAGCACCTGGCTCGGTCATGCCTTCCTGCCTCAGACTCTGCCTTCACTGCGCATAGAGAGGATAATCCTGGAGTCCCAGGTCCTTAACACCCTTGACTCTGGTGACGACCTCTTCGACTCCTCTTGCCTCTTTTCATTAACTCCAACCCTTGTTAGTCACCCAGAACTGTGTCACCTCTGAAACCCAACCTCAGGCATTCCCCAGTGTTCACACCCTCCCATCCTTCCAGCTGTCTTACCCCACCGTCCCAGGAATACCCCTACACTGCTTCTCCTGCCTCATCACAGCTGCTGTCTTCTCTTACACTGGCGTTCTCGGTTCCCATGAAGCTTCCGATCTGGCTGGCCATCACATGTAACCAATAACCTCAAAGTCTCTGTTTTATTTCTTGGTCATCCCAGCTCAGAAAAACTGCAGTTTTGTCTTTTCTGAGTGAGGTTTGCTTTAAAACGCCACAAACATATGCCATACTATGCAGATTTGGGTTCCCAATAATTCACAATTTACAGCCCCAGCTGAAAAACTGTCTGCAATTTTTCCTCATTTTCCACAGCAGCTACTTTACCCTTCCCACCCGTACTCCACAACCCCAGCTCTTGCTGAGGTTCCTACTGTCTATTTCAGGTGGATGTTCCCTTACAGCTGTGACGTCAGCAGCATCAGCACACTTTCTTCACTCACTGACATGTTCACCATGAAGGAAGGACCTCTTCCCACAAGGCCAATACCTCCACAGGGGCACCAGTGCAGAGTCCCTCATATCTCCTCTCCTTCATATCTCCTCGGGAACCACAGCTCCTCACATGCCCCTTCTGGAAGCCCACCATTCACTCATAAATGCACAAGGATAGCCCTCTCTTTCCTACCAATCACCTCAAAAAAAGGGTTCCCAACCCTCACCATCTTCTCTTTCCTCCCAATCACTCCCTAAGCGCTTACAATCTGGCGTCCTCCGTAGCTGTGTGGACCACAGTCTCTAAGAAACAGTGCCCCACTTGCTAATTAAAACATACTTCTTACACGGTGCAACTACAGAAGGTGAGACTGAATTTCTTCCTGATGACCAACCTTCCTTTTGCTTCCGTAACATTACTCTGAGATTTTCCTTCTTCCTCTTTCAACACTTTCTCCATCTTCTCCAAATTTAAATCATTTTAGCCACTCCTTTCAGAACATATTTTTCCAATATCTACCTGGGCCTGCTTTATCTTCAGGCTCTTTTTATAAGGTTTCATTTCCCACAGATTCATCTGATGATTCACAGATTTTTATTTGCAGCTCAGACCATATGTTCAGCTATCAATCAGGCATCCATATCCACCTGAATACTTCACTGTAATCTCAAGTTCAATGGTTCCAAAATGGAATGTGACTATTCTTTCATTTTGTCTCCATTCCTTCATTTTCCACAAATCTTAACATTTCCACTTGTTAAAAAATCAGACACAACATCAGGACACCATGCCCTGCCCCCTTGAATACCACCAGCAGTGGCTTACCCTGTTTACTTGCTTGCACCGATCCCCAGTCCATTCTCTAGACAAAACTTGAGCAAACTTTTAGAATTCAAATCTGATCATCCTTAAAGGCCTTTAATCTCTATCTCTGCACTGCTGTCAGGATAAATCCAAACTCTCAAGCATGGAATTCAAGGTGTTGGTGGGTCTAGCCCCCCAATGTCTTTCTCTGATTTCATCTATTGCCACTCACAATGCTTGCAAATACCTAACGTCACCATATTCCTCCTCATTCATTCTCTCCCCATCTCTCTTCTCCCCTCCCTCTTCCTAAAGAATGTCTTTGCAGTAATGCTATTCCCACTGCTGAGACCACTTCTTTCTTATCGTCTTTGGAAAATTTCTATTACGACCAAGGCTTTTCAGAATGGAAATCGCTTATGTCTATGTTCTTCCAATAAACATTCCTTAACATTCTGTTTTCCCTGTCACCACAAGGTATAAAGGCAAACAATTTTATATACTTTCATTGTGAATAGGATGATCACCTCAATTATTAACAGGTGCTAAAATCTGGCACTCAAACTAAAACCAGCTGCTTGAGTATTCTAGTTAGTTTTCTAAGACATGTGGTTGTAACACATTACTTGGAAAATTTGTCAGTATTTGAAATTCTACCACCAATAGTTGAAATTTCCTCAATTTTGAGGAAAATAATTATTATCAGGTTATTATTGTATACTGAGTAAGTTACAGCTTAAGTGGTGCTAAATTTTAAATCATCGTCATTATTTACCTTCATCATAATGGATTTAATTTGTGGTGGGATACTTGATTATTTCCATATAAATTATTGATACATATTTGCATGAACAAAATTTTTCAATAAATGGATTTTACAACCAATGGTAAGGTGCAAAGATGAGTGATTTTTACCCCAAATGTTAGAGTGATTTTGCTTGAAAGACAACATTACATTTTTATCACAGCATTATTTTTCCACTAAAAAATTAGAATAGGCCACCAGGTTGGCCATCAACTATTTTGCACTAAGTTGGTCACAAATTACCTGCAACTTTTATGTCATGACTCATCAGTGCTGAAATGTCACAAATAATTTGCTACTAAAATTAGTTCAAAAGTTGAAATTTCACTTTTTAAAATGCTCTAGAATGGCATCAAGGTTTTAGCTGAGATGCTAACTTTCAGTGTTTCATTTCCATGTAACTTCTGAGAAGTGGATGTGGTTATATATGGTGTACCAAATAAGTGCCCTTACCATAAGTGACCCAAGACAGGCAGCTATCATGTGTGTCAGAGAAAAGACATAGGAGTAAAAACTGTTATCTAAATAAGAGAAGTCTGAGCTATAGAGTAGCAATCGGTATGGACTTGAAGTAAGGGCTGTTGCTGGTCCCTGGCACAATGGGGATTGGAGACAAAATGATAGAATCATTTTCAGACATCAAGATTTGGTAATTGGTGGCACTTGCAGCAGGAAAGGAAATGCAGAGAATAAAATAGACTGAGTTCAACTGAGAGTGTGTCAAATCTTATACCCAGCAACATTGGCAGGAAAGGTGCATCAGAGAATTGGCTCTATTACCCTGAAGCTCTGCAGAACATGCTGGAGGGACAGGTGTGAGCTTTGTCACAGGCTAAGACGGAGATAGAAATCAAACCAACTAGGGCAAGTATGTAGGTACAGAATTAAAAAGGAACAAAATGACATAAGATAGGGGAAAAGTCACTCCTTTCTGTTACAGTATAAAGAGTTCTCCAATGAACACACTGGGCCAGAATAATAAATGTTTTTATTCCTGAAAGCCTTTTTGGACCCCCCCCCCCTAATGTTCTTGAATCAAAATCTGGCACCCATAAAGGTAATGTACTCACAAAAACTTAGAGTTATGGACATAATCTTTCATAGTCGGTTTCCATTTTGATAAAGTACTCCACCATACCACAAAGTAGGACCACTATAGGTCCACGATAAAATGGAGCTGCTGCAAATCAAACCAGGTACCTTGCAACACATTCAACACCCAGGAACTCTAAGATATCAAGGCCTCAGACCTGTAGCAGCCATACTGACGGGCTTTAGTCGTACCAATTCCTTTGGTCATGTGGACCAGAGTGATACAGTGCAATCTCTACTTCAGGCACCCTGACACCACTCAGTCTTTACAGAAGCAATCAAGGAGTGAGAATTTTCAACTTCTAGCTAAATCTCTCTCTGAGAGAGAGAGAGAGAGAGAGAGAGAGAGACTGTTATATATAACAGATATATATATATATATCTACATGTATGCCTTCTTTTCAAATGTGATAAAGAATCAATGTTTCTAGTGGCTGTTTCTATACTATTCACCCAGAAAAAAATCAGCACCAGCCTCAAACGAAGAGTTATTTCTGAGTTTTGCCAGACTTTATATGGTAAAGGAGGCAGCTCTTTCCCTAAGTACCTATTTTGTGTCTGGCATCGTGTAGTGCTATATGTGTTATCTCAGTTAATTCAAAAACACTTCCATGAAACAGGATTTGAACACCCCCCATCCCATATATATCAGCAAACCAAAGCTCAAAGAGGTTGAATAAATTTTCCAAGATTACAAACTACCACATGGAAAGCTGGGATTTAAGCCCAGATTTGTCTGATTCCAAAGACTGTTCTTTCCATCACTGCATATGTAGTTTTAAAACTTTGCCAAGGGGGCTGGGCCCATAGTTGGCAGACGCAGAGAAATAGTGGCACTATGAGACACAACTCATTTCCATCATCAACATTCCCATCAATTAAAACTTTGCTTTAATCTATTTATACATGGGTTCCAAATGCAATTACAGTTGAAATTTTTAAAAAGAAATGAACTGTATTTGAAAAAAAAATTTGAAAATCTTCATGTTAAATTGATGTCAAATTGCTGTGATTATCTGTGTCAATGAGAAAAAAAGGATAGTAAGAATTTACTAATGCTGTAATTTATTTAAAAATTAGTTCAGTAATCAATTTTCCCCTAACCTAACCAAAAAAAACATTTAATGCATTTAAATTTGACCCTCATCTCACTTTTGGCCAAGGAAAAGTTGAAAAAGACCAATAAGGAAAGTAGAGTTACCAAAATATGAACACATGCATTCATCTTACTAAACAGCACTGTACATTCAATATAGGATTAAAAAACAATGAGTGACTATTTTTCTTCAGTAAGATATTCTTGAGCTGCAATTTTTCCATCTTTACCTATTGATAAACAGTAGTTAAAAAAAATGTGGGTCTTTGATGTAAATGATTTAATTTTAATATTAAAAGTGTTATAAATAAAAGTAATATGCACTAGATTGATACTCCTTGATTTTTATTTAAAATTTTTTATTTATTTATGATAGTCACACAGAGAGAGAGAGAGAGGCAGAGACATAGGCAGAGGGAGAAGCAGTCTCCATGCACCGGGAGCCTGATGTGGGATTCGATCCCGGGTTTCCAGGATCGTGCCCTGGGCCAAAGGCAGGCGCCAAACTGCTGCGCCACCCAGGGATCCCAATACTCCTTGATTATTCATAGGAACATCATAGGCATCTATCAACCACTGCCTCTTGAAAACCACTCCAGAACCTTCACCAAAGTGGTAGGTTAGTTTTAAGCAACAATTATAAAATGGTACAAAAGTTAAATTTTACATAAAGCAGATGTCAAGCTACTGAGAACAAGCCTAATAGTCATCAATTTATTTAGGCCTGGGTTGGAAAATCCATAATCTATGGTTCAGGTTTAATTCATTTTATTTAGCTCATGACTCATTTCTGGAAATAGACTTACTGCCATAGCTCTTTTAATTTTTTTTAAACAGGATTTCTCTTTGGTCAATTTAGTTTATGAATATATCTTATAAATTAAGTTCATAAATAGAAGCATTATACAGAACTGCATCTGAATTCTCGTCTCCTCTCACTAGCAATGTGGGTTTTGTTAAGTGACAATCTCTGAGATTCACCCTCTTCAACTACAAAAAGAGGTAAAATTTTTGATTAACATTGTCAATGAGCCATACATACTGATTGCTTCTCTTGTACAAAACATTCTAAACGATGCTAAAGGAAGTATTTCAGTTATAAATACAAAGGGAGGAAGAGAGTAAATACAAGCAGATAAGAGATTTCAAAAAAAAAAAAAAAAAAAAAAAAAACCAAAAAGAACAGAAAGGCAAAGGTAGATGTAGGCAGAGTAACTGACCACAGGAAGCTTTTACCCAAGTGTCTGCAAGGAACTCTGATCATGAAGGAAACAATCTATTCCATGGACAACCCAAAAAAGCTCAGGTTTTAAAAACACTAGGTACCACTTAGGACAGTGTGAGTCACAGGATTAAAAAGTAAAGAGTTTGGCTGAAAAAAATCTCCAGATGGCATACCTGAGCCCAGGGCTCTTCCCTGTCCCAAGCAGTTAAACGATCCTCCCTACCTGCTACCACCTCCACATCCCAACCAAACAAATATAGATAGAGAAGACATCTCTGAAGATGTTGAGACTTTTGGGCAGACTGAATCTGAGGTATCAAAGGCCATGCATACAGAAATGTCTAGAACCCCGACAATCAAGCTTAGAGTCCAGGAGGGATGTCAAATAGAAATCTGAGAGCGGAAGAACGAAGCAATAAGACTGAAAGCTATTACGCTTTGGAAGACTGACATTGAGGAGGTCTGAGGACTTTGAGAAACACCTATATGGAAAGCAGTTCAGCCAGAAAGTGAGAAGAAAACAGAAGGTAACGGCACAGGTAGGAATTGAAATGAAACAGTATTAATGGAAGCAAAGATTAAAAAGAAAATCTTTGGAAGACAAGATCTGGAAAATCATGCCTCAACTGGTTAAATAAAATAAGAACTAAGAAAAGACTACTGACTGACTGACGGTGGTCAGCAACAGATCACTGGTTTCATGCAATGACTTTCACTCATTTAACTACTTACTGAGTACTTACGACATGTGTACCAGCCACAGTACTAAGTTTTCCATGAATGAGGGAGTAGAGAAGAGAAAGGAGTCAATGAGAAAGGATTAAGAATTAAATAGTGATTGAAACAGACTTTCATAAGAAATGTTGGGGTAAAAACTGGGAGCAATGTGAAATGATCATTTGAAAGGAAACCAGACCCACCAAAGGGAAAAAACAACTGTATTTTGTTTATCTTTTAGAGTAGGAGAAAGAGGAAGAAGGGAGGGGCAGAGGGAGAGAAAGAATCTTAAGCAGGCTCCATATCCAGCATGGAGCCTGATGTGGAGCTCAATCTCACAACCCTGAGACCATGACCTGAGCCAAAATCAAGAGTTGGATGCTTAGCAGACTGAGTGACCCAGGCGCCCCCAAAGCAACTGTGTTTCAGAAAAGAAATAGAAGACAGTGATGATGGAGGGATGGACAATCAAGGCAAGGTCCAAGAGAAGGCAGTAAGTAAGAGACCAAAACCAGACCAAAACCAACAGCAGGGAGGCTTTAGGAGTTTATCCTTGGAAGGTAACAATTCCTGAAAATTCCTCTGAAGTAGCAGATGGCAGCAGGGAATTAGAACACATCTTCCCACTCTTTTATTTATTTATTATTTTTTTCCATTCTTTCAATTACAGCATATGTGAATGTAGCAGGACTAAGTATACAAGGCTACAAGACTAGATTGTAGACCCCACAGAAAAACAAAGGTAGACTATAAACTAAATATTTGAAAGTTTTACCAGCCGGATATAAATACCTAATTCATATACAAGAGATTTAAATTGGGATGATAAATTCTAGCATTAGAAATGGCTATCAACGTTAGCAAAACAGCAAATGTTGTATAGCATGTAAGTGATAACTAAGAATATATAAAAAATAAAATAGAGCTTCTATAGTCTTTAGTTGTTTGAAAAATACCATTAATTTTGTAGCTTAAACCTACAACCAAACAACTGTCAACATCTTGATTTGGCATCTCAAAGTCAAATACAAAAAGAAATGTATAAGAACATCTATTGCTCATAAATCTGTTATGTTTCAGACTCAACAGGAAAAATGCCGTGTATTTTTTATTATCACAGAGGGCATTATCATAAAATTCAGATTAACAAGATGGAAGCATGGTAACAAATGTCACATTACATTTGCTTGAGTGCTGTGTCAGAAAACTATTCATTAGAAAGAAAATAAATGCATATTATTTATTCTACTTGCTAATGAAATACTTAAATTGAGACTATTTAAAAGAACAAGACCATAAATATTGTTCTAACCGATTTCCCTCCCCACAAAGTATGGTGCTGACTATTGGTGTTATTAAACTATATATTTCTGATGTCTGGCAGTAGTATATCTAAACCATTGGGCCTGTGTGGCTAGGCTGAAGGAATCTTACTGGTAGTTTCTGGATGGTAAACCCAACAGTTACAAGGGCCAAAATGCTCAGGCCACTGCGGTGAGAGTGCTGTGGTACCCTATTATGAGCTAACTGTACTGTCTAGTCCAATGGGCCTCAGATCATAAGAGAAAGAGTCTCATGACTATGAGCCATATTTAATATTTACGTGGGGACCCAGATCCCAAATTGGAATTTTCCTGGGCACTCAAGCCAAGATATTAAGAATGGATGGAAAATACTGTAATCACAGAGGCCCAGCCACAATAACTGCCCAACATGTCTATTTACTGCACCTACAGAGGTGTGACTTTCTGGAACAAATCTTTGCAGGTACAAAGTTGGACGACAGCACAGGCCAAAGTTGAAGGCTTTTTTTTTTTTCATTGTTTTAGTGAGATTGTAGCTGAAGTAGTGCAGTATCAATTACAGGCTGAGTGGGGAGACAACTAGAGCCTGAGAGAGGGGAAGGCAGCAAAGAGAGCAGCAGTGTTTAGAGAAAGTCAAGACTGGTATGGAGGCAATAGGGATTAAGAGATGGAGTGTCAGGAGTTATCAGCCAAAGAAACCTCGAAGTTGGGAGAGCTCAAAAGAAAATATTTCCTGTAAAACAACTTGAGGGCAAGGCTGCATGCATATACACCATTAGAAGTAAAACTCTTGAAGTGAGGCAACTCAAGACATGCAAAAAGTATAGGAGGAGAAGAAAGTTACAGAGCTCATGCCATGGTAAACCAGCAGGCTGGCCAACAGTTGGATCAATTGGTAGGAAAAGAGTAGGCAGATAGGTTACAAAACCTGAAAACAGTATTTTCTTTTTTCTTTTTTTTTTTTTTTTTTTTTAAGATTTACTTCTGAGAAAGAATGCATTAGGGGAGGGCAGAGAGAGAGAGAGAGAAGCAGATTCCCTGCTGAGCAGGACACAGGACACAGGGCTTGATCCCAAGACCCGGAGATCATGACCTGAGCTGAACTAAGGCAGATGCTTAATCAAGTGAATGGTCCAGATGCCCCCGAAAGCAGGATTTAATATCCAAACTCACAATGGAATGAAGACAGATACGGAGAACAATGTGATCCTGATTTTTTTTTTCTATCAATAAAGGTAAAAAAAAAAAAAATCAGACCCTATTTTTCTCTCAAAAATATACTTATATTGTTTATTATTATAGAGGAAGAATGAAAACAGCTTTATCTTGACCATATCTAATGCCTTTGAACCCTACATAACGTTTAAAAGCTCCCTATCACTGATGAAGAATTCAGCGGACTTTATGCTCCTTCCACTGACCAAGCTAATTTACTCTGAAATTCATGGAAAGCATAAGCATTCTCCTTTACAGACTGTCACAAATCACGTAAAAAGAAAATTGCTGTGACAAAACTCCATGCCTGGACAGCTACAAAAAACCTGATCACATACATACCTGTCATCTAACAAAATACCCAGTTTCTAGAAAATTACTTATGAATAAAAAGAAATGCTACAAGGTTAAGTGATTTTCAAGGATTTTTTTTTAAAGATTTATTTATTTTAGAGGGAAAGAGAAAGCAAGTGAGGGGAGGGGAAGGGGGAGGGGGAGGGGGAGGGAGAGGGAGAGGGAGAGAGAGAGAGAGAGAGAGAGAGAGAGAGAATATCCTCAAGCAGACTCCCTACTGAGCAGGGAGCTGAACATGGGCTTGACTTCATGACCCTGAGATCATGACCTAAGCCAAAATCAAGAGTCAGGGATCCCTGGGTGGCGCAGTGGTTTAGCGTCTGCCTTTGGCCCAGGGCGTGATCCTGAAGACCCGGGATCAAATCCCACGTCGGGCTCCCGGTGCATGGAGCCTGCTTCTCCCTCTGCCTGTGTCTCTGCCTCTCTTTCTCTCTCTCACTGTGTGCCTATCATAAATAAATAAAATAAAAAAAAAAACAAAAAACAAAAACAAAAAACAAAATCAAGAGTCAGATGCTCAACTGACCGAGCTAGAGGCAGCCTGATTTTCAAGGATGTTTAACCACACTTCTCAGTAACTACCTAGGGAGGTATGTAGCTTATACACTTTTCATGCTTGTCCTGCAGAAGCAAAGAAAGCTGGTTCATATGTGAACTGACCAAAAACATCTACCACATACTGAAGATGTAAAAACATGTTATTAACTTCTACCCACCAAAAGCACTATTAAATGTCAGCAGCATTTGAGAAAACAACATAAATCAAAGAACATCCTAGGAAAAAGAAACTATGGAGGTCAGGCAATCCAATTCACAGATTAGAAAACTAAGGACAAAGCCATTCAGTGCCTCAGCTGAAAGCCCCACAATTGGTTAATGGCAAAGCCAGGGTAAGAACACCACTCTACAACTCTGCTCAGGGCCCTCCCCCTCACTCCACTCCATCCAAATACTATGTTCAACAGAGCTGGGCTGGATTTCCACATAAATAATACAGTGCTCTTTTGGAAATGTAAAATGAGATGACAAATCTAAAAGGAGGAACAGAAATTAAGAGAAACATTTGCTCAATATAAAATATTGATTTAAAACTGTACCTTTACTGCTTCTGATGAAAGTACATTTTCCTTTTTCTGACTTGTGCTCATGGGCTCATTTTCAACACTGAAAAATAAAAACCACAGTTTCTTTGAAATTAAAAGAGAATTACTAGAGTCATAGTTCCTGAGTTTATTTTTTTATTTTTTTTTTTTTTAGTTCCTGAGTTTAAAGCAAAAATTGAAAGGTCTTTTATGTGCAATGCTCAAAAGATTCATGTACAAAATGTAAAAGAATACATTGATTTGAATCTCTACACTTGAGAACACATTCAAAAATACTCATACAGGCCTCAGAAATTTTCGTGAACCTATCGCACACACTACATCTTATGTTGATAACCAGCATCTCAGTAACGACGCACCTGAACATAGCAGCAACAGTGTGTACCTATCACAATCTTGGAAAGGATTAACACTCTCCAGTTTTATTTATATTAAGGTTTTCTGCAGCCCGGTTTTTTTTTTTTTTTTTTTTATTGCCCATACTGAGTACTATACGGAATAGAAATATTTCTACTCAGCAAGTCTTTCTACACATATAGGGTAACCTAGTGAATTTTGGGAATAGTTGAATGTAGATGCAGGTTCATCCAGCCCCCAATGTGTCTCAGACGGCAATTTAGGAAGCTGAGTTCCCAAACCGTCACCTCTAATTGTCCTGTCTAGAATACCTTTGCAGATGCCTTAGGAGATGTCATAATAAACTACACTTCCTATTAGGCATGTTAAGATTTCAAATACAAAATTTTTTATTTCCATGTTTATACATTATCTGGTTTTCATACTTTTCTAATGCTAGACGCAGTGAACAGCTCCCCTCTAAAGATGATCGTGACTGTCTGCCAAGCCTCAGGAATCGTGCTGGGCCTTGAGGATGTTAAGAACAAGTAGGTCAGGGTCTTCGTAAAACTCAGTCCAGTAGAGATACACAAGTCCAGACAGATACACAAGCAAAATAATAATGCAGTTTGGTAAAAGTTATAACTGCTAAATGAACACAACGCTAGAGAGCACAAGGGAGCAAGGGAGGGCACTTCTGCCTCCTTAAATAAAGTGTCCACAGCGGAGGTAGGATGGAGGTGGTAACACAGAACACACATTTTCAGGAAACCATGCTTTGTTCGTGTGTTTTAATAAAGGACTGAAGCACAGCAGGTTGGCTGAGGTAACTCTGCTAGATAGGAGAATGACACCAGAAGTATTGCCTGCCAGACTATGAAGAACCTGCCTGACCCGTTTCAGAACTCAATCTTTGTCCTACTAAGCACTGGGAAGTCCTTAACCAGGGGACAAGCATAAAGCAGGCCGATGACTCTGAGAGTGGGGAAAAACACAGGGAATCATGGTGACTGGCGGTAGAGGGGGTGAAAAAGAGGTGGTCTCAAGAGCTCAGATTAGACAGGACAGGAAGAGAAGACACAATTTGGGCTATTCAGGTCTTCATCCCACAAAGCCCAGTGCAATTATGTAGACTATCCGTGGAACACATGGTAATGACAAAAAGAAAGATCATGAACACGTGGAAAACATAATGGATTAAAATTTCATTAAGTCTCAACTCTGTACAGAAATACACAGAACAAGACACAGTCATACTCCCAAGCCTTTAAATGTCAACAGGAAAGGAACCCAGTAAAGAAGATGAATATGTGAGCTGTGTGCTTCACACATGAAAATTCCATGCTAAAACCAGGGACAGAAATGGAAAATAATATTGTACAATTCAGAACCATAACTAAATACATCTATCTTTCTATAAAATAAGAATGTCTCTAACACTGCTACTTTAAATGTGAGTGGGTTCTCGTCTCCATTTTCTTCCATTTTGGCTTTATTTTTTGTCACAAGTTTGTTTACAATTCTTTTAAATTAAATGTCTAGACTGGTCTATTTAAGCACAATTTTAAAAAGAGACTGGCAAAATATATGTAAAAAGGGCATATTATAAGGATTTGGAGTATAATCAAGGGTAATACTGAGCTTAATGATTTTATAAGTATATTCTCTAACTACAACCAATTTTAAATGACCTACCTAAAAACTAAGCATTCAAGTATTTCTTTCAGTCTACTAATTCTTGTTCAAGATTCTGAACAAGAATCTTGTTCTGAAACTGAAATTCTGCATAAGAGTGTTAACAGCGCATTCTGTAAACTTACTGCCTTAGTGAAATTGGAAATGAAAATGGTAAAAGTTTCCTTTCCAATACAAAATCTGTGTAAATAATGTAGGTTCAGGTTCATGGGATTAACACAGACATTCATAATTTCAAGTAGCTATAATTATATTCACTTTACAAACACAAAATGCCAGAAAAATATAGCTGTACGTCAGCATGAAAGTATTCTGTATTGAGCAAACACCTGAAGAATTTAAAGCTGAAAACAAAATACTTGACACTTCATATAAAACTCTCTAAAACTTAAAACTATGTGTAAGTCTCATGAATCTTACAGCTAAACCAAAATTTCAAAATCTCTTGAGGTCTAAAGTAAACAACACATTTTAAAATCCTGGGTTAGCTATAAAAATTGTTGTTTCAAAAAGCCTTCCCCACCTTTTTTCTAGTTTACTAAGGAAGAGTCCTTAACTGATCTCGGGCACCTCTGATATTGCTCTATTTCAGCTCTTCCTTCCTGTCAAAATGATTGTTAATCTGATATCACATCTTCCAGTTTAAAAATCCCTTTAGGAAATCTCTATCAGCTGATAAATAAAATGAAGAGTCCTTAGGATGCAGTTATTCATGTGGCCCCAGATACACATGTCACATAGAACCAGTTCACATTTTCAGAATATGCCAGTAAATTACTTTCTTCTCCTGTCTGCAACAACCTTCGACACCTTGTCCAACTCTCAATCCTTTACAACTTAGTTCTAGCGTCATCTTTATTTTTGGAGGTTCTTATTGAACCCAGTGACCCCACTCACACGTTTCCGCTTTTCACCATGACGCCAAGCTATCTAACTAGAATTTGAACTCATTAAATTCAGAAATTGATTCATACAGAGCCTAACACTGTTCCTTATGCTCAAGTATTTAATTTAAAAAATGCTATCGATCAGGTTCTCCCATTTGTGATTGCTTACTCAAAAAAGTGTTCCATTGGGAACGATATAATAATACATGCTTTTTTAAAAAAAATAAGTAGTATGCAAGTCTCTTGAAAGAACATAAAGGTATAAAGAGAAGAGTAGGGCTGGGAGCAGAAAAATCACTCAACAGAACCAAAATTATTCTGAGATCATTTAAAAGCAAAACACACACACACACACACACAAATATTGAATACACTGGACTTAGATGTCTGCTTACTTAAATAAAATTAACACAAAGGACTCAAAAGGCTTGGAATAGTATTCTTAGACTCTTAAATATATGAGGGAAAGAGAAACATGTTCAAATTCAGATGATTCCAAACCTTATGAAAGTTGACAATCCGTTCTTACTGTTTTTTCACAGCTTAACCCCCCTCCCCTCTTGGACCTGGGAATAGTTCAATAGCAGTATTTTTAGAAAGCACACATCTTGCTCATGGCAAGGGGTGAGGGGCAGGAATCATAACCACACATAGGCTCAAATAAGATTATCTTGCATTTCCAAACAGCCTCATCTTACTTAGCTAACAGAACTCTGGAAATTAATCCTTCAAAACAGCCCACAGAAATTATCAAGGTCAAAGTAACACAGAAATTGCTCATTTTTGAAGCAACTTCTTTAGACCATACCTAAAAACCAGTAATCCAACGTGCAGCCATTAACCATTTACTTTCCAGACAAATGAATACAAACCTCTGGGCCAAGAAAAAAAATGGAGCACATCAACATTCTAGAGTTCAAATAATTTATGTGGAGGAAAACCCCTATCCTGTTAATGTGTCTTATTCTCTAGTTTTTTTAACTAAATTTTAACAAGCTTCCCTAACCCATAGCAAATAAGAAGCAAAAATGGGGCACAAGAACTCACTCAGTCACTCACTCACCAGATAAGTATTGTCCCCTCTGTTTTTAAGATCCTTTTAAGTACCAGGCTCTGTTCCTGGTGCTAGGGGTTGAGCAGTCAACACACCACACAGAATCCTTCCCCTCACTCTTTCAGAATCCCTACCTGGATGCACCACAATCATGGACAATCATATTTATAAAGCAAATTCATGTGCCCAATTGTCAAGGACTCCAGTTAGAGGGGCCCAGGAATGCGCATACTCAATAACTGACTCCCCCTTCCCAGGGCAGTCCTGAAGCAGATGGCTCTCTGACCACATTACTGAGAAACAATGGTCGGGGAGCCTTTCTACGTTCAGCAGAAGCCAACAACTGAAAGTTGTATAGGGAAGAGAATGATCTAGTCCAAGACATCTCCACTTAATATTATTTAAATGTGTTAAGTGTTAATAAAGGGTAGGTAGACAATTACGGAGAGAACTCAGTCACGTAGGACATAACCCATTTTCTGACGCCCATGCCCTGCAGAGCTCCTGGCCCCAGCAAAGAGCTATGGCCCTAACGAGCACACTGAATATCGCGTGTACAGAGTGAGACCAACAAGAGAGTATCCCCTTTCAGCATACAGCACAGCCTGAAGCACAAGGGATGCTGCTGGGCCTCTCCCAGACTCAGTTCCTCCAGAGGCAGGAAGGCAACTTCCTAGTCAACACACACACACACACACACACACACACACACACACGGAAGCATGCAGACTTGGAGGAGGACAGGGTGGAGACACAGTGAGGGAGGAAGGCTCTCCACTCCTCGCTGCTCCTGGAGCACAGTCTGGGCATTGCCTCCTACTCCGCCTTTTCTCTCACACATCATTCCTGTGGTTGTACCAGAAAAATCTAGAGGTGTTAAAGAACTGAATACAGCTTTCATAACTGTCTTCTGGAGGCTTGCCCACTTCTCTACGGAAGCAGAAGTCTATTACTTCTTGCCATTTTTAGAAAGGAGGCAATGTTTGGTGAAGACATCACTGGCAGTAATTCTGAGCATCTCTAAACACAAAGCCACTTGATAAAACGCAGTCCCCAATTTGGGAACGCCCTATACATGTACACAGTCCCCCGATTCACCGTCCACAGGGACTTTCCATAGGGAAATGAGGATTTCCCTACTCTCCTTCCTCTCCATCCCACTCAGCCTGATGGGGCCTGAAATGATCTTCCCACTCCGATTTTCACTTCCATTGTATGAGGTCGGGCGTGCAATAGAGGAACCCACGGGGCTGAGGACAAAGAAAGAGAGTCAAGGCAAATCTCTTGTTTTCTCCCTGCACCCCTCCCCCCTCCGCGAACATAAAGCTCTCTGGTCCCCTAGTCCCCTACACAGTGGCACCCTCTCCACCACAACTCCATCGGCCTCCTGCCTGGCATGTTGTTCCTTACCTTAGGGCCCACTTGACACCATTCCTCAGGTGAAACTCTAGAAGCAGCCAGAATCAGGCCTTCCTTTGAAATGTGATCAACTCATAGTCCTCCAGGTGTGACTTTACCTATAAGAACTAAATGAACAAATAATGTGGAACAAGAAGGGGTCTTTTACCTATCTACACCCTTTCCTCTTGTCATTAGTAAGCAAAATGCTTTGCAAAACGGACTTGGATGTCTGTCTCAGGGATAGACCTTAAGGACAAAAGTCACTTCAGTCAAAATGCACCTTTCCAGATCTGATTTTTTGAAATAGAAATGAAATGTGTGTCAGACCAGCTCTTTGCCAGATCTAAAATCCCATATGATCCCCCGGTGGTAGGGAGGATGGAAAAAGAAACAGGTGGACTAACCTTGAAGTTTTCGAAGGAATAGAGAGACCAACGAAGAACCAAACTCAGTATCAAAATTAATAGCAGGACATTCTGAGAAAGAGGCAGAAACATGTATAGTCCTTGTTTCCAACCTACTGAGACCACCTCAAGGCCTGTTCTGTACTCCCTTAGGCTCCACCTTCTTAGCCCTCCCTGGGGTCTTTAAAACACAGTACGGCCTTTTGTCCCCACAGACTCTAGAAGGGTCTGCTGCTGCCTTGGGGGCATCTACACCACCTTGGAAGTTTTTCCTTACAAACGCAGCTTCACACAGCAAGCCTAGAGGTTCTCTTTGTTCAATATAATGCTGCAGGCATATTATGGATTAAAGTGACTTTAGTGCACTGGCCTGGAGCCACCATCAGCATTTCCAAACCTGCTTCTGTGGGGACAAAGAGTTCCACACTGACAATTTACAGTCATCTGGAAAACTGTCCATTCATAAACACTGACTGCCAGCAGTTGAATAGTACTTGTATTTTTTAAATGACCATTAACAGAATATAAAACGGGTGGTTATGGCACTATTTCTAGGCTTCAAATTAAAAGGTAACTAAAAGCTGCAATTTTAAGGCAGTCGAATAGCTTGTATTTTAGCTCAAACATCTGGCATTTGCATTTCATAACTCTTTGGAGAAAAACTGGGAGAAAAGAGGGAGGGTAATAGACACGACGATGAAGCTCCGCTGCTTTGCAATCTTAGGCTCTTCTGACAGTCCTTCGCTTGTTATGTCAGCCTTCTCCTGTAATTTACATATCCACATGGAAGCTGGTTTACTTCCGGTCCCATGTCGTGCCCCCAAAATCAGACCCATAATTGCAGTTCAATCACAGGCTAGAGAGAACGTTGGTATGTCTGATGTGTACCTGAGCTGTCATTATGCGACACCAGTAACCGCTCCCCTCGCCCAAAGTCCCCTCTCTCATACCCTTCAGATTCTGAACAGTTAGGACCTACCTCACATGAATCAACACCCTCAATCTTTTTTTTGTGACATGAACTCAATACTCAAAAAACGGGCACTCATTCATATAGCAGTAGTCATGCAATTGTCCTAAGGAAGGGCTGCTGGAGATCCAAGGACAGGTGAGACTGTGCCTTCCCAGAGCCTGACCAAGGCTGGCTTCACCTCCAGCCTCCAACCCAAATTCTTTCTCAAGGCAAATTCTCCTAGCATCAATATATAAACATACACACACATGCCCAAATGACACTTTCAAAAAGTAAACATCTCAACTCCCTACCGCGGCCTACCTCCTCTGGCCCTGACTCCCTCCCCCACATCATTGACAGTCACTGTCCCTTCCATTCTGTTGTCTCTGCTCACTGTGGCTTCTGTGCCAACACGATCCTGCCCCAGGGCCCTGGAGCTGCCTGTCTTCTCCGCCTGGAAAGTTCTTTCCTCATATTTCTGTCTCACTGCCAAGTATCATCCAGGTCTTTGCTCACATGTTACCCAAGAGGGCGGCCTTCCATGACCATCCCATCTACATCTTACTCTGGAGTCACTGCCTTCATCATGTCCCATCCCCTCATCCTGCTTTACGGTACTTCAGAGTACATATTCTAGAATTTGTTAATTTTGTACCCTCTCACAATCGAATGCAAACCCTATACAAGCAGAGCACATTTAGATATTCAAACTGCATTTGTTTGCTTTTTTAAATCGACCACAATACTTTGCATTTTTTTGTCCTTTTAATAAGGAACAGATGATTTGTAAAACAGATATGAAATAATCAGAAAGAAAAAAGTACAACTCGTATCCCTACCCAAATACTATTCTTTCAGATTATTTCCTATGTGCATTTCCTCATATATACATATTTTTATGAAAAAGTAGTTCTCTTCAGGATTTTGAACTTTTTTTCACTCAACAGTGATGCTTTATGGTCTTCTATAATGGTATATAGGTTTATACAAATTATAAAAATAATTTTAAAATTAGTCCTTTAAAAAAAAATCTTAATTTTGTCATCACCTTTCAGAATTCAAACTGTCAATTAAGTGACAGTCAAAATAATCAAATTTCTCTGCATTATAAATATTACTTCTATTTATTTATAGCTTTAATTGCAACTCTTCTCATTCAAACAAGTTAATACAGTTCATTCATCCTTTGGAAGATCTCTGCCAAGTCAGGATCAATACAAATTCTCTTGATTTTCACTCTTTATGCACAGATATTCACCAGGTCTTAGTCTCTCTTCCCCTGAAATAGGTAATTCATTTTAATATATAAAAAGATATAAAATGAAGTCTCTCTCGCTTGTTCCTTTCTTGAGCCAGTCTCCTATCCCCTCTGCCGCCCCGTTAACACAGCACAGAAACAGACTTATTTCACACTTCCCCATTTATATGGGAAAGGGAGCATACTACACTTAATGATTTCCAGCTTGCTATCATTCTTAAAGAAACTTGGAGATATTTCCTTAATGGCACATAAGAAGTTTTGTCATTCTGGCAGCTGTGTGATATTCTATTCTATGACTGGACCATGATTTATCACTTAGTCCACTTGATAGGATACAACTATTTCTTTTGCTATTAAAGCAACATGCCACAGCTAGCCTTGCATAGGCAATGTTGGGCCTGTTGGCAAACTGTTTACACCTGTGCCGAATCAGAATATGTGAATCCGTGCTGAGAGAACCTAAGGCTGTGTACCAGTTTATTCTCCCACCAGTCACTACTTGAGTTAGATATGGGTAAACTACAATTTTTGCTTATCAATTAGGTGGAATACGGCATCTTGCTGTACTTTCCATCTGCACGTCTTTTGAAAGAGGTTGACCGTTCTCATGGGATTAAATACAAATTTATAATTTGATATATACATTTGTTTTCCTTTTCCCAGTTGTCAGGACCACAAACTCTTTATCGTACAGAGTGCTGACCCAAGCCATCTGGGCAGACATCCAGCTGCATGCCATTGTCTTTTATTTCCACTCCAAACCATTTTCTAGAGCCAGCTTTCTTTTATGGGTCCTCCTAAGACAAGCAGAGGAAGCAATCACATAAACGCTGTGGCAGGCTCTGAATTCAGGAAGGAGAATTTCACTCTGACTCTACCACAGAAGCTGTGAGACTTCTGATTAATTATCGGACCTCTCCAAGCCTTATAGTTCTGTAAGACAGTATAAACATACCTCTCACAAAGTCTGTTAAGGATTAAGTGAATGTATATTTTCAAAGTCCCAAGCACAGGGCTTGGGTCTGATTAGGGCCTTAATAAACGACAATTTAGTTTTGTTGTCACTAATCTGTTAGGCAAAACACACACACACACACAAACACAATAACAGCACAAACAAAAAACCCCAAAACACTGGACTAAGAAAATAGTTATTTTACTGCTTTGGGGTATTTACTGCAATTGAAATTAATTTACTGCAATTAAATACCCCCAGGGATTATACATGGAGGGACAGTCCTGCTGGATGGAGTTCTACCATCGGCCATCACAACTGCCGACCAAACATTAAGAATGAGTTCTTTCTGGTTACAAAGCTTCAATTTCTTTCTCTGTCAGCACCAAGCTATTTTGTGTAAGGATCTCCACTCATATGAAATGTTAATTCCCAAGAGGATGTGCTTCTCTGCCTCCATCTAGAACTTGCCACACCTGTAGAGCCTAAGAAGAGCAAGAACAGAAGAAAAGCACTTTCTATTCACATCTCCCTAATATTCTGGTTGGCAAAGGATGTTAATCAAACCATGCTCACAGAAAAGCTAATAATGTGGGAAGATATGTTGAAAGCCCCAATAAAGCTCTCATACGATAGCTGACAGCCATGAAGCAAGCAGTAAGCATGTTCTGAACCAAACAAGTCACATATGCCAAACACATTTTTGGCTTATAATGAGCTCATCTTGAGAGCAGAGATGTACATGTGTATCTCCTCTGTTAATTTATGACCTCTTTGAGGGCACTTTTAGTCATTCACTCATCTCTATCCCCACTGCTTCGTACCATATTTGACACACAGCAGCCATTCAAATTTAGGGAATGAACAGACTTCAAACAAATGACATTGTAAACTTTTATTTCATGCTGAACTTCACAGAAGATATCCCAGATTATTTTCCTCAGCTTAAATTTACACCAGCCTATGTTTTCTTACAACTGCCATTGTATTAGCATTTCTGGCAATACCTAGGCTGCTGTGTGTTTCACCAGAGCTCTGGTTAAAAAATGAAATATCTTATCTTGAAGAGAACATTATTTTCCTCTTTACAAAATTTGCTAATATCCCCTTACATATTTTCCTCTAAGAAAAAAAAAGGCTATCATTGTTTTAATACAGTTAGAAATTCTGAGGACATAAATTTATTGTAGGACGATGTGTGGTACTTGCGACTTTAACACTTGGAGTGTACAACTGAGCTTCAACCAAGAAAGAGTCCCTAAATTAGGCATCTGGCAGACACCCTGTTAAACCCCAAAGATAGATATCTCACTTGAAAGATGATATATGGTTTCAACACCCTAAAAGAGTCTCTATTTCTACTCTACTGCCAAAAGTAGCTTCTGAGCGTTCGGTCAACCTGGGAGTTCAAGATTCTCAGAAAATACACACTGCTGAGGACTTCTGGACGTTCCCAGTCATCTTTATTACGAATGGCATGAACTGATGTGGTCCTTCAAGACCACACAGGTATCTCCTATTCAACTAAACTAATTACCAATTATTTTCCATAGTGCTTTCAAATCAATGAAAACACAATCACCATAGAAATTCAGAGAACAAAGCTCCCTTTCCTCACTACCTGATGCTGTGGTCAACACTCGTTCTTTAACTTGAAGGCCAGTAGCTCTCATGCATCAGAGGCGCTACTGCCATTTTTCTGAGAATATCGCCTGCACAGCGAACCATTAGCATGCTGGCTTGACCCATTCAACATCAGGTGTCAGGCAAAAATTCTCTGAACTTTAAAGAGAAAGCCAAACACTGTGTTGAGATCCCCCATGTCTCTAAATGCCTAATGTGGGGGGTACTACCTCTGGTTGAAAACCACTAATAAGTGCCTTCATGCTCTATCAACAGTGATACACTTCTCACCTGAGCTAGGTAAAGGGGACACCAAGATGAATAAGACAGCCCCTGTCCTTGGCTAGAGAGCGTCTTACCTTCTTTCTCTCAATAACAATATACTATAACACTGAAAAAAAAACAGCCAAGAAGAGTCAATCTGAAATGGGCCACATTTCTGCCACCCATTCTGGAATAAAGTATGAACAATTCCAATTGACTTATATATTCAACTGTGTTCTGAATGAGCAAAGTTCTGAAAGGTGGTGAGCAAGATGGTGTGGAAAAAAGAACCATAGCTTTAGAGTCAGAGAAACCTAGGTTAAATCTCACCCCTGAAACTTACTACTCTCATGATTTGGGGTAAATCATTCTCCATGGGAGTCGTATCCTACCTCCCATCCACCTGGGTGGAGGTGTTTGAATTATCCCAATTACTGGAGGATGCTATTGGCAATTATGGGCGGGGTCATGGATGCCAAATGTCCCGCAAAGGACAGCAGAGTCCAGTTCCACAAAGCATTGTTCCATCCAAGATGCCAACAGTGTTCACCATTAAGAACTCTCCACCCTCAGTTTCCTCAATTGTCAGAACAGTGATAAGCATACCAACCTTCAAGGCTGAGGTTTAAATGAGAAGCTGCTAGTAAAAGTACCTCCTAGCCCAGGGATCCCTGGGTGGTGCAGCAGTTTGGCGCCTGCCTTTGGCCCAGGGCGCGATCCTGGAGACCACATCGGGCTCCCGGTACATGGAGCCTGCTCCTCTCTCCGCCTATGTCTCTGCCTCTCTCTCTCTCTCTCTCTCTCTCTCTCTCTGTGACTATCATATAAAAAAAAAAAAAGTACCTAGCCCAGTAATGTGTACAGTTAGTCCGTCATAAATTTTAACTATGAGTTAAAATATCACACAGAGTTCCTTTTAAACAGGCCCATCATGTGTGATGCAAAGAAACAAAAATAAGCAATCATTTTCTCAAAGTGGAGAACGTTAATAGGCAGGTATCTTCCAAATTTCATATTCTAGCAAGTGTCTAACAGGCTCCCACAAAAGTAGTCTGAACTTTAAGAGCCAAATACTGTTTAGAGACCTCTGTGACCTAGATCCAACCTTTCTTTCTCTCTGTCCCACTGATGTATATAGTTTCCAACAGATCATAACCTCCTACAGGCCTCTGCTCAACGTAGAACACCTGTTCCCTAATTCGGTCTTCCTAGCTAAGTTCTCTAATACAACACTACCAATGCCCTGAAGAACCAGGTAAAACTCCCTCGACCACGAAGCCTGCTCCCTGCTCTCCCCTACAACTTCTAATGAGTCCTTTACTTGTGTGCTTATAAATTGGGTTAAACATCATAGCAGGGACGCCTGGGTGGCTCAGTGGTTGAGCATCTGCCTTTGGCCCAGGGTGTGATCCTGGAGTCCTGGGATCGAGTCCCACATTGGGTTCCCTACGTGGACCCTTCTCCCTCTGCTTGTGTCTCTCATGAATAAATAAATGAAATCTTAAAAAAATATATAGCAGTTATTCTCAAATTGGGATCCACAGAACTCGGAGTTCTCAAGTTTCCTATGAAAACTTCAGGGTTTTTTTATTTTCTACATAGTCTAAAATAAATATAAGCACCTCCTAGACCTGGTCAGTCACCCAAGAAGAATACTAACGAGCAATTCAAGTGTCCATACCTGAATCTGCATATATAACAGTGTTGATGTTAACAGACCTTTTTTAGTTGCCAAAGGTTAACGAGAATAGGATAGCAGCAAACTCAATACGTAAATGAGGTGTTCACACCAGATGAAGCCCAAATAACTTAGAGCACTCCATAGAAGCAAAGGCTTTCCTATGGCTCAAATAAGGGAATACTGGAAAACCTGAGTCATGGCAGAGCACAGTTGTCCAGTCACGGCAACCACCAAAGACCCTGTGCTTGTCCCAGCTGGTATTATATGCGTTTTGTGAAGAGCCAAAAAAGTTTTTAAGATAATGCGTAAAAACTGACTTTTAGGGGATCCATGGGTGGCTCAGTGGTTTAGCGCCTGCCTTTGGCCCAGGGCGTGACCCTGGAGTCCCGGGATCAAGCCCCACATCAGGCTCCCTGCATGGAGCCTGCTTCTCCCTCCGCCTGTGTCTCTGCTTCTCTCTCTCTCTCTCTCTCTCTCTCTGGGTCTCTCATGAATAAATAAAAATCTAAAAAACCAAAAACAAAAAAAAGCACTTACTTTTACTGGTCATATGGTTATGCTTAATTTTTCATTCTGTTCTTAAGGAATTCTGTTAAGTTCCGTTTTGTATTTGTACATGCGTAAGTTTTATAGTAAAATTCACATAAGCAACACTGGGAGTGCAAATAAGGAGACTGTACAACACAAGCTTAAGGTCTGAGAGAATTCATTTCAAGTACACTGAAAAATCAGAAAGCAGATATTAACCCTTAATGTTTTTTACAGGGTCTTAGAGTTGCAGGTATAGCATTGGACTTAAATACTTGTTCATTAACTGAAAAGTAACTTTGGGCAAATTTCTTTAACTTTTTACAGTAAAATGGGGACACTGATCAAAGATTCGTCCAACCTCAACTGTAATATTGTTAAAACTATTTTGATAAATTCAGTGCTAGATACATGAAATGTACTAATACTACTATTTTCAAGTGGTCTTTTCAGTGTCTTCTACTTTCTTGTGAGAAAGGTTCTTTTTTTCAGTCATCTTAACATCCCTACCACTCACTCCAAGCACTGCATGTCTGCTGTTGGGGTCACCAGTATAAAAGGCAAACTGGGCTCCCATTAAAACTGCAAATTAAACAGCCAACATACCCTTTCATTTTGAAATAAGAGCACAGTTCTTAGATCTAACATCGCAATTCTGTTTCCAATCTTGTTAACACCAGGGTGTTGTGTTACTAGGACACTGGGTACTAAGAAGACTTTCCATTTGTTTCATTAAACTTTCAATAAAGGCTTTGTGTGTAATTTACGTTCTTGAAAAAAGAAAGATTCAAGCTCAATTAAACGTAAAACACCCAGTGAAGGATTATCTGCTGCCCCCTTAACTTCTGGAGAGTTCTAAAAAGCTGAGGACAAAATTAGTGTTCTCAGAAGCACAGTTACAAACCTCGGCGGTGCCTACCTGGAGATGGTGACAACGGAGAGGTGCTAGGTCGACAGGGGGCTGGCTAGTTGCCAGAGTGGGTGGCCAGGGCCAGAGACAGAGGAGATCAGAGAGGGGTCTAAAAAGCCCAATTAGGGCAGCAAGGCAAGCGGCGTTTTCAGCACAATTCTGTTCGGAACCCGAAGTTGGCCGGCCTGCTCCGAACAGCGACTCCAAGTCTCCGACTTCTGCTGAGTCTACTCGGGATTCCTTTCAAAGCCGCTTCCACCTCACACAAGCTGGGTAGTGCCCCAGCGCCCGCAGGCGCCTCAGGCCGACCGCCCACACCGGCCCATCTGACACTCTGGGTGAGCCCGGTCAGGCTTCAAAAACTATTTTTAACTACGGTGTATGTAACGCCGAATTTTAAATTCTCCCGACACAGGGCAACAATAGCTGAAGCCTCTGGAAAAGCTGACCCACGGCAGGCGCTTTCTGGGAAAGCTGTGCTCTTTCCAGACCGTCAGAGTGGGAACGCTTCGCACGCAGGGAAACTGAGGGACGCTTCGGCGACTAGAATCAAACCTCGAGACCTGAGTGCTAATGAGCCCCGCGCCCCGACGCGGCTCCGCCTCCCAGCGGCTTCCTCTGAAGTCCTCCACCAAGTCTTCAAACCTGAGGTAAACACAGTTTTCTAGAGAAGCGTCCTTCCCCTCAACCCGGATTGCACAATTCCGGGGCAGCCTGGGAGGGCAGCGAGGACAGGCCGCTCCCCATCAGGAGCTAAAGCAAGGAGCGGGTGAGGAGGCTCGGGAAGACCGTCTGAAAGCACGTCCACTTCCACAGCCGGGGAGGGCGGCGCCCGGGCTGTGGGGCGAGCGCGCTTCCCCGGCCGCCCGGGCCCCGCCGGGGAAGTCGAGGCAGAGGGTCCCACAGGGGCGCGGGGCCAGCCGGTGCGGGCGGCGCGAAATACAACTAGCGCGGCTTCCGTGTGCTGACCAAGTCTTGGAACTCACTGTCACAATTCTTTAAATTAAAAAAAAAAAAAAAATCATCTTGAGTAAATTTACACCGGACGGCGGCCAAACGGGCGCTGCGGCGGCGCCTTCCGTCGGCTCCCGAGCGGGGTCCCGTTCCCGCCGGCAGGACGCGCGGAGCCGGGACCCGACCACGTCCGGGGGGGCGGGGGGCGGGGGGCGCCCGGCCGCGGGGCAGCGCTTCAGCCCGACCTGGCCGGGGAGCGGGAGCGGGAGCGGGACGGCGGAACCGCGAGGAAGAAAGGAGAACAGAAAGCGGCGCGCGGCGGGGGCGGGGGCGGGGGCGGGGGCGGGGGGGGGGGGGCAGGCAGGGGCGGGGTGGGGGGCGGCCGGGCCGGCGCGGCGCCCCCGACGTCCCCGCGGCTCCCACCTGGCAGCGCCCCGGCCTGCGGCGGGCGGCGGGCTCGTCCCCGGCCTCTCGTCCTCGTCCTCTGCCTTGTCCCGGGAAGGGCTTCGGGGAGCGAAGAAGCGGGAGAAGGTGTGCCAGGGGGCGCCGCCCCTCCTCCGGCCGCCGGACATGTCCCCGGCGCGGCGGCCGGCCCGGGCGCTCCGCGGGCAGCGGGCGAGGCGAGGCGCGGTGCGGCGCCCGGAGCCCGGCGACGGCAGGACGGACGCGGCGCCGACCGCCAGCGCGGCTCAGCCCGGCCCCGGCGGGAGCGGCGCGGGCGCGGCGGCGGCTTTCCCTGCGCGCCGGCCCCGCCCCCGCGCCCAGGCCCCGCCCCCGCGCCCAGGCCCCGCCCCGCGCCCAGGCCCCGCCCCCCGTCCCGGGAGGAGCCGGAGGCCGCGGCCCCGCGCGGCGCTCGGCGGGCGGGGTCCCCGGGGGAGGCGCTCGAGGGTCGCGCGGCCTGGGGTTTCCCGCGCAGAGGAGCTCGGGCCGCAGCCCCCGGGCTGTGCGCGCCGCCCTTACTCGTTACGGGTTTGCCTTCCGCTCTCTCTGCAGCCAGGGAGCGAGAACAGCGCTCGGACTTGTGAGTGACGCTGCCACCTCGGGCTTGAGAGCAGAGCCGGCCAGGGCGTCAGTGCCCGCGGCCTTTCGTCCGGCCCCCCGGGTGCCAGGGGCGCGCCCCAGGGCGCGGTCCCACGGGGAGGGGCGTGGGGCACAGGCGCCCCGTAGGCCTGTCCGTCCGCCTCTCGGTCGGCCCCTCCCGGGCGCAGACACGTCCCAACCCGGAGGGGCTTTACGGTTCTCACACTCCGTGTTGCAAAAACGACCCTGACGAGACACGAGTGATTTGTTGAAACATACTTCTTAGTGTCACGGACTAACTGGAATCTGCAAAGCCGCGTCTGGGGCTGCTGCACGCGAGCACAGTGTCGCCGCCGCCGGGGCCGTCCCGGGTCTCCCTCCGCGCCCTCAGAATTCCTGCCTGCGTCTTCACGGCTTTGGCGATAAACGTACACCTGGGAAACCCCCATCACCATCTATGCCGTAAACCTTCCGAGATTTCCTCCTGCCCCTTTATTATTTGAGAACACTTACCGCCTTCTTAGGAAATCAAGGGTACGATACAGTATCGTTAACCGTAGGCACGAGGCCGCACAGCACACCTCCAGGGAGAACTCAGTTTTCGTAACTGGAACTTCGTCCCCTTTGACTAGGAGCTCCTGTTTCCCTCTCCCTCAGCCCCGGGGAACCTTCCTTCCACTCTACTATGAATTTGGCTGTATTAGACTGATCCTACAAGTGGTAGCGTGTGGCATTTGTTCTTCTGTGTCTGACTTATTTCACTAATACAGTACTATGGATTTTTAAAGGTTTTGTTTGTTTTTTAATATACCCTAGTGGCTAGCACAGAAAACACGGAGGCCCCTCCACTCCAGGTGGGTTTTTTTTTGTTTGCTTGTTTTAAAACGAATTGCTCAGGAGACCTGTAGAAATCAGGGATATTTACAGAGATCTCAGACATTTACTTGTATAAAAATTGTCTACAAGTAAATGAAATGTCCAAGGCAGTTTTGGCTAGGGGAGGAAGGCACCTTGGGGGGCATCCCTCCCCCAGCTTTGGGGCGCTGGAGAAGAGAAGGTTGCTCTGAGTAAAATGGACATCTCTAAGCCCCAGTTCTTTCAGCATCAGCTGGTGGCAGCTGAGCTTCCCTGCCATCCCATAGCTGCCTCCTAGAAGCACTCCAGCCCCTACTAACTGCTGCAGAGCCCAAGACACTCACCCTAATTTGTCCTGGCTTTGATTCAACTCACCAAAGTGAAATCAGCCCAGTTCCCTTCAGCTTGGATTCAAGACTTACCAGTGCTTTCTCATTTAGAAATATTTCCTCCTTCTCTGTGAGTCTGAGAAAACAGGGAAAAGCTAGAATAATACATAGGACAAGTAAAGTTCCCAATTCTTGCCTTATTTCAGGGGAGAATCTCCCTTAAATACCAACTTACTAGAAAGCCCAGAGAACATGAGAACAAAGAGATTAGGAAGCAAACTGTTCCCTCCAGCTAGAAGGCCCAGAGAATAATTATCTCCCCAAAGGAATGTTGACTACCAGATGTGTCCCCAATTGTACTGTAAAAAGCGGGCCCTATACCCTAATGCCCACCCAGCAGGTGGATTGTTTGGGAAGTCTTCCTGGGGATAAAAGTGGGTGAGATCCAGCAAGATTTAGTACTGAATTATGATTTTAACTAATAATAATAGCTTTCTAAGAATAGAATTTCTCAAGGAAAATGCTATGATAGCCATATTTCTTCCATAGCCACTATCCTGGATAAGTGAGAAGGCATTAGAATCGTCATGTGTAAAGTCTTTAATAAAAACTTTCTACAGTGTTGCTGAGGATAATATAAGTAGTGGAAATAACACTACTGCTCCTCTAGCTAGAATCCCTTCTATTGATGAACAGCTTGTAAAAGTCTAAGATATTACAGATGTTATTAAAGGTCCCAAAGTTAACAGTTGGGCCAATAGAGATCTATGATAGATTTTTTTTTTCCCTCAAAAGCAACTACTTCATGAAGGAAGCAATGTCTAAGGATACTCGAATCTCCACTCTGTGGTAGAACAAAGCAGTACTTTGAATGAATTGTAAATATGAATTATGCCCTGCCTCCATTAAGGCAAACTCTATGAAAGATTAGTTTAAAGCCATAAAACAATGACCCCTGAATTTTTTTTTATCAATTTACTTTTCTAGTCTTTATCAGTTTCTAGATATCCTACATCCTTATGTTCTGACACATAGTAACTTCTGAATACTAAGTTATTAGTATTCCTTGCATTAAGAAGTCTGTAAAAATGAGTTTTAGAGTTGTGAGGATGTCAGAGATGACAATTTAGCACAGTTGTCCTCATTTGCTCACCCATTTGTTCCACAGACATTGGCGAAGGCCTAAAGTAGAAACTATCTACTGTGAAGCTGATGAAGCTGAAGTCTCAAGGCCCCTCACAGGCACAGTCTCTTCCAGTATGAACCTGGAAATGTGATCACATGGTCATGTGTTTCTGTGAAATTTATACAAGGAAATGTTTTAAGTGCAATGGATAAATATCACAATTTCTTTCCATTTGATTCCCACCCCACCCCCCAGTATCATACTTCTCAACTTAGTAGTTGTTGGATTTATTGGGGGACATTTTGGCATCTTCCAGGGAATTTGAGTAGGAAATATATTT
This sequence comes from Canis lupus familiaris, assembly GCF_011100685.1. Classification (NCBI taxonomy): domain Eukaryota; kingdom Metazoa; phylum Chordata; class Mammalia; order Carnivora; family Canidae; genus Canis; species Canis lupus. Next base: position 5,183,257 of record NC_049254.1, on the reverse strand, counting down.
AGTTTAGATTTAGTGAGGTATATTTATATGGTCGTATCTTCAAAATTTAGTTATTGCTTAATTTTATTTATTTATTTATTTATGATAGTAATACACAGAGAGAGAGAGAGAGGCAGAGACACAGGCAGAGGGAAAAGCAGGCTCCATGCACCGGGAGCCCGACGTGGGATTCGATCCTGGGTCTCCAGGATCGTGCCCTGGGCCAAAGGCAGGCGCCAAACCGCTGCACCACCCAGGGATCCCTAGTTATTGCTTAAATTCCAGTTTGTCTATTGTGCAGCTCATTAAGCATTATATCGAAGATGCAAGACCAGAGGTCCTATTAAGATATAAACAGATCCCAAGACCCCTGACACTGAAAATATGCGGATAGTAGAAGAGAAACAAGATTTAAAATGTACAATAGCAAAAGGGGACTATGGAAAATTATTCCAGGCATCCAAAGACAAAACACAAGAGGAAGAATCCCTTCTAATTGATGTAATTTTTCTCATAGCAGTAATACATTCAATAATGCAGTACAGGGGTTCTTGGGTAGCTCAGTAGGTTGATCCTGGGGTCATAGGGATCCCTGTTCAGCATGGGAATCTGTTTCTTCCTCTCCTCCTGCCCTCCCCAACACCCCAACCTGCTCCTGCTCGCTTGTGCTCTCTTGAATAAATAAAATCTTAAAAAAATAGTGCAATGTATACAATTTTTATAACTGTAAATGCATCAAATTTTTTATATGAAAATTATGTAACATAGAATTCATCAGAATTTTTTGTAGGGCACAAACCTGTAGCAGCACTACAGTGAGTATATGGGTGGGAGTGTTGCATGTTTACACGGCCCTTCCATCAATAATATACTCAACCAAACGTATAGAAAATGATATTAGAAAATCATCATTAGGGAGCTTGGCTGGCTTGGTCGGTAAAGCATGTGACTCTTGATCTTGGGATCAGGAGTTTGAGCTCCATGCTGAGTATAGAAATTACTTTAAAAAATTAAAAATCATTGTCATATGAAAGGCTACAAGAGAGTATACTATCAAAATTAAAAGAAAAAGTAGAGGTATGCTAAGGAGGTAATGGAAAATATATTGGTTTTCTAGATTTTGTGATGTCTGTATTGTTAGTTGAGTTTCTTTTAAAGATTTTACTTTTGTCAGAGAGAGAGAGAATGAGTTGTGGGGAGGGGCAGACGGAGAAGCAGACTCTTCACAGAGCAAGGAGCCTGATGTGGGGCTCTGTCCCAGGACCCTGGGATCATGACCTGAGGCAAAGGCAGACGTCTAATCAACTGAACCACACTGAACACCCTCAACTTTTTAAAATTGGTAATTTGCATGATTTATTTTTTTCACTCATTGATTTAATTTTTCTTATTTTTAAATCATTTTTTCTTTAAAAAGGACCCTCAAGTTGTAAAAACCTTGAGATACCTCCAAACCTGGATCTGTCCCTGAGTGCCAGCTAATGTGTCAGATGCATGCTCATTCTTAGAGACACAGGGACGACTAAGATACTTTCCCATAAGGGTCAAGTTTGATAGGGGAAACAGATGAGCAAAGGGGTGTAATAGGGATATCTTTCTTAGAGCATGCATATAGGATGGACACCCCTAGAAGGTTCCAGGAAGGTTCACAGAGGAAATAACTGCCAGTATACTCTCTTCTCTCCACCTCCTGTGTCCACTGTGACTTCCACAAACAGACCGCAATTCAATAGCTTATTCGATACATGAGAAAACCTGAAGTTCATGACAGTGTGGTTCCCAAAGCTTAAGCAATAAACTCCTCAAAGGCATGAGAATAGACTAAAAGTGCTGATTTCTGAACCATTTAAACAAGGATGCAAGTGTTTAGAAATGCTAAGCTTCTTGTTCTGAAAAGTCCACCAAAGGGATAAGCCTCTGTATATATCTTAGAGCACAGTATTTACTATGTGGCAGGTGGCCCAGGAATATTAAGACAGCTGTCAACATCAAGGAGAGCACCAGCCCATGAAAAGCAAGCAGATGGGTTGGGGCACTTCACGAGCTGCCTCCTAGAATAATAGCTGTGCGCGGCCAAATGAGGCAATGTCATGCTGCCCAGGGCAGCAAAAAGCTATTACTGGATGTAAACGCTCAATTAGGAGACGGGGCGGGGGAATATCCTCCCCTTTCCTTTGTTTGCATAGCTCAAGTTTTCATTAAGAACCACAACAGCAAATAAGAAAGGGGGGGAAATGTTAGAATTTTTTATTCTGTTATATTCTGATTATCATGGTTTGTAACATGGGAAAATGCCTCAGTCTTATTGCTTCAATGAGAGCAGATGGTAAAATTTTTAAGTAATTGGTTATTCAGACTTCTATGGGATGCATGAAGTTTTATTGTATTGTCTGGCTTTTATTTCTAGAACATGTGGAGATTGAGATCTTTCAAACACACATCTTTCAATGTTTAAATTAAGATGTGTTAGTCTGACCTAAATTACATTTACTCTTTTCTTCTCTTAATATGATAATTGCAAAGAGAAAGGAGTTCTTTATAAAAATACATTAACAATTCAATATTTATTTCTCAAACAGCGCAAAAGTTGGTAATACTAAATCATTATATTCTAAAAAGTATATGAATAGAAGAAGGATTTCTTTGGCAAACAGATTATGAGATGTATTCCAAAAAAGTTACTTATACCAATTCATTTCAATGTGTCTTTGGGTTCAAATGCTATCTAAAATATAAAGTCATATATAGAATATTAACTTTTATTAATGCAGCTTTATAAACATGACACACATAATGGCTCAGAATAAGAATTTACTATGGTATGAGAGAATTCCTATATTGCTCTCCCTAAAATATTTCTTCTGAACACATAAGCCAAGTTCTATTTTGTGCGTATCTGATATACAATTTTAAATGGAGCTATTCTGTAAAAATTATTTATAAATTTCTGAACTGCACTATATTAGTGTTGATCGCAAATTTTATTAGGGCTTCATGAAACAAAGCCTAAAAGTAAAATGGGTGATTGGCTTGTGAATTGGCTTTCTTCTTATTAGGAACATACATGTCCCAGAATCCTGAGTTCTCTTACTATGGACGCATTGGTCCCATTTTAATTTGTTGCAAATGGTTTAAAAAACAAGGCATAGAGGCAGCTGTCATTGTGAGCAAATGTTTTGATTAGAGAGAGAAAGCAGCTGGAAATGATACATGCTGTCATATAAGATGAACCATTTTTCACATTCTGACTTTACCTCACTCATAATTGAGATTATTTCATTTACATGAGTTTTCTTTGTATAGAATAGAATAGAAGTCTATTGCTTTGTTTATAATCTGAGGTGATAAAGTATTGAACGTACCACTGAATATAAATTTGACATACTTATCTATGGAAATCTTACATGATCTATTATGAAATAATATCATTGACAATCTTTCAAAAATTTCATTTAAAAATACTGCCATACTGCTCAATGTAGTAACAAAAAATCTGTATGGAGTTTATAAAAGCAAGTGTTACTGTAGTGGATATAATTTCTCAATATCTCCATTTTGAAAGATTTGTATAAATTCATCAAACTATAATTTAACTGGCTTTGCAAATAATGGACAAAAGCATCCTACACCAAATATTTCCATCAGTCCATCTTTGCAACTGGTTTCCTTTCTCATCTCTTCCAGCTAACTTTTTACCGGTAAAGAGAAAAAGAAGTGACCATCAACAAAGGTAAAACAGAAGTCAAGATGTTACAATGGAATATTTTGACTCAAATATTGAAGTAAAAAAATAATTCTCATAATTGATCTCATATTATTAATCATTCTTAAATATTAACATGTCTATAGTCTATCTTCTACTATATTTTTCTTTCAGCTTCTCAAATAAGCACTTCTTAAGCACTTCTAGGTAGTCTGTTTCCTTATAAGTCATTTGATTTACCTCTCAGGTAAGTAAATTCACATACTTTGAATTATCAAGTCTAGAAAGACAATTAAATGTACAAATGGTTTTTTTGAACCTCACAGCTGGTATTAAGTAACTCAAAAAAATGATTCCATTTCCATCTGGTTCAACAGGAACTCCACTTCAAATGATCAATCATGTATATCATCATATGAAGTAGCTAACCACACCACAGTGTAGAATTGGTCTCTATAAAACTATCAACCACATGCAGCCTGAGGGGAACGGAAATTAACTTACTCATTTTAAATTCTGCAATTTTCATTCCAGGTCTTCCTACCACTTACGTACATTTTGTAGGTATATTTTGGTCTGGATAGTTTTTTTTTTTTTTTTGAAGATTTTATTTATTTTCATGAGGGACACAGAGAGAGAGAGAGAGGCAGAGACACAGGCAGAGGGAGAAGAAAGCTCCTCACAGGGAGCCTGATGTGGGACTTGATCCCAGGACCCCTGGGTCATGACCAAAGCCAAACCCAGGTGCCCCAGTCTGGATAGCTTAAATAAAACACAATCTAGCTTAGAAAAAAAAAAATCTTTAAATAAAATTTAACCAGTACCTATTTGTTGACAAAACTCCTCCTTAGTTGTCCAGGAAGGTAATGAGAAAACTTTAAAAAATTTACATATTTACTAAAAAAATCTATTAACCAGCCTACATTTTGGAAAAACAAAACAAAAAGCAGGAAATTGGAAAATTCTGAAATTTGTAAATAGAATCTAAAGATCATTGATCTGATGCTCATTACTCTAGTGTTACCTGCTTCAAACTTTATTAGGAGATTTGGTGGGAGAGATACATACTAAAAAAATAAAAGAAAGAAAGATAATATCTCATTTACAAAAAGTCATTTTATAGTCTTCTTCCCACTCAATTATCTCTTACTGAATACTTCCAGGTCCTGTGTTTGGTGACTGGATTATGACACTATGACCTACCATCAAGAAGCTTCGTCTCAGAGAAGGAAACAGAACTAACCAAAAGTTTACAGATTGTACGACAGCGTGATAAGGGAAACATGTACGTGGGCAAAGGGAGAAGACAGCGCCTAACGGAGTCACTTGGGCAGGCTGTACTTGGGGTCCAGGACAGAGTTCACCAGTCACAGCTCCAGAAGTACAGATCACAAAGTCCTGCAAGGACAACCAGTTAAAACACCTACTGACACATATTCATATTAGAAATCTATATTAGATAAAATTAGAGAAATTTGTAATCAATCAAATTTATAATTAGATGAAGTCTATGTTAGATAAAAAGCAACATCAAAGCCCACTAGGAGTGCACAGAATACTGGGCCAGTGATAGATGTATCATTAACATATATATTGTGTGATTTAGTGAGAAAATATTGCAGTAAATGGGTGCTACTACATTATGAATCATCAAATACTATGTGTAACATAAGAATATTCAAGGGCTTTGGTATGCTAATATGAAACTATATGAAACTACCTTTAAGTGAACTCTGCTGCATTCTTTAGAGTCATTGCACAATTAAATGACAAACATAAGGTATGAGAAATATGCAGGTAGAGAAACTGGTACACTGATTCTAGCATGACCTATATAATTGGAGTTTACAGCTGCCAATTTTTGCCCAAGGCAGGTCAGACCAGTAATTCAGGCAGGAGGAGTCTTACTACTAACCAAATACCTAATTTAGGACCAAAATCAAGTGTATGCAAAAATTAGTTTGACTTGTTTGACATTCTTATAAAAATTGTCTTTCTTATAGCTATTACCTTGGATTCATTCTAAAAGTTGTCAAGTCAATGTTATTAACTATCGTGAAATCCAGAAAGTTACCTGGTCCAACTTTACGATTAGTGGTTAAAATGCTTTTCCTTCTCTAAAAACTGGTAGCAGTACTGTATTTTCTAATATTATATCTATAAATTTGAAGAATTCTGTAACTCCTATAATAAATATATCCACATTCCCCTAAGGTTTGCAATTATCAACATATTCAGCTAGTCAATTTTTATATGAGTGAAGCAATTCCAGACTTTTTTTTTGAAAATAAATTATTTATCTACTGTATTCTGTTCTGGTTATTCTCATGGAGAATGCCATTTGCTTTATACTGCTATTTCATATAAAATTCTTTTTATCTACAGATAATTTTTATTTGAAATTATTTCATACTTATTGAAAAATTACAAGAGTACAAAGAACCTTTCATTTAATGAACCATTTGAAAGTATGTTGTCAAAATGACGTCCTATCACCCCTAGTTTGATATGTTTCTTAATAAACATGACCATTGTCCTAAAATCCTAAATAACCAAACTATAACCCTCAAAATCAAGAAGTTTGTGTTAATAAGTGCTACTATCTTGTCCTCAGACCCCATTTGTGTTTTGCCAGTTTTCTTAGTAATGTCTTTCATAGCAAAGTGATCCAATTCAGGATCACATATCACATTTATTTGTCATATCTTTGTAGTTTCCTTCATTCAAGAAAGGTTCCTCATCTCTTCTTGATTTTCAAGGATGTGACACTTTTGAATGTTAAGGGAGAATTTTTTGTTTGTTTGGTTTTGTTGGTTGTGGATAATGGAGACATCTTTCCATCTGGTATATCTGGTGTTTCCTTGTGGTTAAGTTCAAGCTATGATTTTTGGCAAAAATACCACAAAAGTAATGTTATGTTCTTCTTGTGGCTGGTGGTACATGATTTTCATTTGTCCTATTATGGATGATGTTTACTTGGATCAGTTGATGAATTCCATTTTTATTTACTGGCATTTTAATATACCTCTTTATATTTTTAAAATAGTTGCTATAGGGATTATAATATACATTCTTAATTTACACTGTCAACTAGAATATTCTATCACTTCATGTACAATGCAGTTTTACAACTGTTTAGATCCTTCATGATCCACCCTATTAGTTATACTGCAGTTGCCATGTCTTTTGTATGACATATACATATATTATAAACCCCAGAAGAATATGCTACACCTTTTGCTTTAGACATTTACATGTATTTTAAGGACATTAAGGCCAAAAAAAAAAAACTTTCATATTGACCCAAATATTTGCCATCTCATTGATTTTTATTGTTTCCTGAAAATTAGTTTTCCTTTAGTACCATTTCCCTTCAGCCTGAAGAACTTTCTTATGGTAGTGCAGAGCTGCTGATAAAATTTTTTCTTAGTGTTCTATCTTATCATTCTGGATTTTTTTTTTTCTTTCAACACTTACTGCAGTCTCTGGCATAGATCATTTCTGATAAGAAATCCACAGTAGTTTGTATTACTCAGTATACAAGGTTGATTCTCTCTATCTAACCCTGGATATTTCTGGAATTTTCTCTGGTTTTCAACAATTTGCTATCATGTACCTAGGGGGTTTGTTCTGTATTAACTCTGCTGGGGGTTTGCTGAGCTTTTTGAATCTATAAATTACATCTTTCGTTCAGTTTCAGAAAATCTCAGCCATTATTTCCTCAAAAATTTATCCTGCTCCATTCTCTTTCCTTTCCCTGTGGGACTCCCAACTACATAATGCAAAAAATACTTTTGATATTATTCTACAGGATCCTGAGGCTCTGTTTGTTTTTTTTCCCATATTTTTCTTTTTCTCTTCTCCATATGGGAAAATTTCTATTGATCTAGATCTTCAAGCTTGCTGATTATTTCCTCTGTCATTTTCATTCTATGGTTAGTCTATGCAGTGATTTTTAAAATTTTTCAGATTTTATCTGAATATTTTTCAGTTCTAGAATTTCATTTAGTTTTCTTTTATATTTTCTATTTTTCTGCGGAAAATTTCTATTTATAAGCATTTTCCCCTTTATCTCATTGAAATAATTTACTACAACTGCCTTAGAGTCCTTATCTGATCATTTCATTTGCGTCATCTCAGTGTTGACCTCTATTATCTTTTACTTTGAAAACGGGTCATAGTTTTCTGGTTCTTCACATATCAAGTAAATTTGGATCGTCTCTTAGATATTTTGAATGCTGTGCTGTAGAAACTGTAGATTTTATTATGTAATTCCATTTTTACTTTATAGAGACATTAAGTTGTTAAAACTCACACTGCAAACTTGGCCTTGCTGATTGTAGACAGCAGACCAAATCTCAGTTCATGATTTTTGTCTAGTTATAATCTGTTTTGAATCTGCCTTGCTTGTTCCTGGTTTGGGACTCAGCCAGACACTTGGGAACATTTATACCTAGAATTTTAGACTCCTATTGTCTAGATCTGTCCTTTACTGGATGTTCTTCCCTTCACTTTGCAGTGGCTTTGGTTGTCCCAAGCTCTGTCCTCTTTTCTTTAGGGCAAAAATATGGCTGGCATTCCATCAGAAGCTTAGCAGCCCAGGGTTTTAGTTATGACTGCAGCCTGTTCTCAGACTAAAAGTCTCAAAATAGGGAGGCACTTGGCTCTTTCAGTTGGTAGAACATGTAACTCTTGATCTCAGGGTTTTGAGTTCAAGCTCCACGTTAGGCATAGAGCTGACTTACAAAAACAAAACAAAACAAAACAAAACCCTTAGGGCTTTTTTCTTTTTATCCAATCAGCCATGGAGTAATGGAAAACTCACCCCATGCAGTGCCACCTTCTAAGTTCCAACTCCCCTCCAAAATACACCTACTCCTGTTCATTCTCAAGAACCTTCAGATTTGTGGAATTTTTTGTTGCTGCCCAGCATTTTTAGTTATCTGTAGGAAGGTTTGTCTATCAGAAACTTATTCCACTATACCAGAAGCATAATTCAGTCCCAACCTATTCTTAAGACAATGAAAAAGATCATATGTAAAAGATCACTAGCTTGCTTCTCATGGTTGGAAGCTGAAGAATATCTTCAGGAATAGAAATGAACATATAAAAATAGTTAAGCACTGCATAGTATATTTTGTTTAAATTAACACAGTATTAACCTTCACTAACATTCCAATTTTATTTCCTTATTATGCTCCCAAAATATGTGAACCATGGCAAAAATTAACACGTAATATTGGCTTACCTATTAATTCAATAAATATGGGCTTAATAGGTACCATGCAGTGTCCTTAGGCACTTGGAATGCAGTGTTTGAACAAATATCTGTACTCATGAGGTTTATATTCTAGTGTGAAAGACCAACAATGAATATATATATATGTAATAATACCAAGTCATGATAAAATGGAATAAGAAAAAATACAGCAGAATAGAATAGGGGAGAGGGATGGATTCACTGGTTTGAATATAATAGTCAGAGATGACATCTCTCAGGGAGTGACTTGAGTGACATGAGGGAGTGAGGCATGCAAGGATCCAAGGAAAGGCATTCCAGATAGAAAGAATATAATGGTCCTTAGATGATGAAGAATTTGGCTCATTTGAGAAATAGTAAGCTGGAGTGCAATAAGTGAGAGCAACTAGGTATTAGGAAGGAGGTTAAAGATATAGCTAGAACATGTTAGGTACGAACTCCAGTAGGCTCTGGTAATATTTTGGATTTTATCTGATGGAAGCTATTGAAAGGTTAAGGATAGAGTGATAGATTTTATTCTTTAAAAACAAAAATGGCACTAGTTGCTATGTAGGGAGAACATTGTTGTTGGGGTAGAAGGGAAGCAGAGGAACTAACTAGGAAGGGAGTTTAGAGGTCCAGACAGGAGCTATGGTAGCTTAGACCAGGGCAATTACTAATGGAAGGGATGTGAAGTCAGATTCTGGATATATATATATATATTTTTTTTTTTTTAAAACAGAATTTGCTGATATACTGCGAGAGACATGAAAGAAGAAATTAGATCTCTTATTTTAATTATTATGAATTTGATTATTGATTTTTGGCATAATGGATAATTTGCATTCAGGGTCATTTTTCTTACTTTACTATGCTATCAATGAACCTATTTTTACTTGCTGATAATGCACTAATGCAAGTTGGTACACAGAGGATAGTCTTACTACATTCATCTGCAAATTGAATGGAATGTTGATTATAATGGATAAGTTCTGATTTTGGCATGTTTATATAACTTAATACTGTGATTACTCAATTCTCCCACTTTTGTTTATATACTTTACTGTAAATTTTATAATCAAATACAACACACATTTTGCCTTAACAGCAAGAAATGAAATTATCTGTACTATTGAAATACACCTATTCCAGGTTTTCAAAATGTGCATATGTGAAATAAAAAGCACAAAATTAAAAAGATTATGTAAACCTCACTAACAGTTTTAAATATATTATCTTGGTATTCTCAGACAATGAGTGTTCTATATTAGGATATCACTTGTATTAAGTTATAATTTCTAAGTAGAAATACAAACAGAAATCTGTTAAATTTATTTTGTAAAAAATCATCTATTTTTTCAGTGTTCTAAATCTGTCTTGATTCAAACATATACACATACATGTGTGTTACACAGAGCCATGTTGTCAAAACAGTAGGAGAATAAGAATACAATACTATGGTGTACTACTTGTTTTCAGTTTCCTAGGTCTAACTTCTAAATAGTTCATTTTACCAGGGCTGGTCAAGGCCCTAACCCCAACCTCCCAAATACTGACTGGTTGCCACAAAAAGTTAGTTTTACAATATAGAGTGTCTTCTAAGTCTAGTAGCAAGAATTACCTAATAATTCAATTAGGATCTGGAGATAAGAGAATATGTAAATCAAAACAAGGTCCACTCAAAGCCTAGAATCCATTTCAAAGCTATGGAAGTTTTTTTGTTTTGTTTTAAAAGAATCAGCTTTTGGTTTTATTGATTTTTCTCTATTGTGTATCAATATTCAGTATCATTGGTTTCTATTCTTTATTACTTCTTTCAATCTGCTTACTTTAGGTTTGCTCTTTTTCTATTTAACACAGAAACATAGATTATTAATTTGATATCTTTCATTTTTTTCTAATTTAATGCTATATATTTCCCATATACAATGCTGTCAGCTGACCCCCCAAATATTGATATAGTGCATTTTAATTTTTGTTTAGTTATAAATATTTCCTAAATTCCCCTTAATCATCCTTTTTGACTTATGGATTATTTATGTTAATTTCTAAGTGGTGATTTTTTAACGTGTTATTGGTTTCTAATTTAATTCTTCCATGGTTAGAGAACATATTTTGAATGGTTTGAAGTGTTTTAAATCTATTAATGTTTGTTTTATGACTTAGAGTATGGTCTTGGTAAATATTCTATACACACTTGAAAAAAAAAGTTCTATTCTGATATTGCTGGATTGACTGTTCTATGAATGTCATTTAGATCTAGCAGGTTGATGGTATTTTCAGTTCTTTTATATCCTTGCTGATTATCTGTCTACCAGGGTCTATCCATTACTAAGAGAAAAGTATTTACCCAACTATAATCATGGATATATTTCCTTCAGTTCTGTCAGTTTTTCTTTATGTATTCTGAAGAGGTTTTTAAGTGACTGCACATTTAAAATTGTCTTCTTGGTGATTTGACCCTTTTATTATTACAAAATGTCCATCTTTATTCCTGGTAATTTTCTTTGCTCTGGAAATCAAGTTGGTCTGATGTTAATATTGCTACTCCAGCTTTCTTTTGAGTAGCATTTTTATAGTAAATCTTTTCTCATCTTTTTACTTATCTATAATCACTATATTTGCAGTGAATTAATTATAGAGAACCTATAGTTCCATAATGCTTTTATCCATTCCATACCTTTAATTGGTATGTTTACACCATTTATATTTAATAATGAATTATTGATATGTTTGGATTTAGGTTAGGCCTACATTCTATTATGTTTTCTATTTGTCCTCCCTATTTGTTGTTGTTACTCTGCTTCTTCTATGCTTTCTTTTGTATCATTTAAACATATTTCAGTATTTCATTTTAACTTATTCATTTTTTACTATATTTCTTTGTATAGTTTTGTGTGTGTGTGTGTGTGTGTGTGTGTGCCTTGTTTAGATATTACAATAACCAGGGGCACCTGACTGGCTCAGACAATAGAATATGTGGCTCTTGATTTCAGGGTTATGAGCTTGAACCCCATGTTGGATGTGGAAATTACTTTAAAAAATCTTTAAAAGCTGTAACATCCATATTTTTCACAGTCCACTTAGAAAAAATAATTTTTCACTTGAAGAATTACATAGAAAGAATCATATATGACCCTGTATCCCCTCCCCTTTAATTTGTAGTTGTATTGGATATTACATCTACATAAATTGAAATCTCCATTAACACATTTTTTTTTTTTTTTTTTTTTTTTTTTTTTTTTTTTTTTTTTTTTACTGTCAAATATGTTTCGAAGAACACAGGATGTTAAGTTTCCTTCTGGTATCATTTCCCTTCTGTTTAAAGAACTTCCTTTAGCAATTCTTTTAGAGCAAGTTAGGTGGCAATAAATACTTTTGCTTTCCTTAATGCTGAGAATGCCTTTATTTCACCTTTATTCTTAAAAGATTGTTTTGCTGAATATTATTATTCCATGCTGATACTTAACAAAAAAAAAAGGTTTTAAAAATGATGTGTAGTTTTCTTATGGTCTCGATTTCTGATGAGAAATCAGCAGTCATTTGAAATGATATTTCCCTATAAATTATGTGTCATTTTCTCTCGATGCTTTTAAATTGAGCTTCTGAAATCTGTATGCTATGCCCTTCATCAAGTTTGGAAAGTTTCTGGCTATTAATACTTAAAATACTTTTTATGCTTTTTACTTTTTGACTTTTTTGTAAAGATTTTATTTATTTATTCATGAGAGAGAGAGAGAGAGAGAGAGAGAGAGAGAGAGAGAGGCAGAGACACAGGCAGAGGGAGAAGCAGGCTCCATGCACGGAGCCCGATATGGGACTCAATTCTGGGACTCCAGGATTACACTGTGGGCTGAAGGCAGGTGCTAAACCGCTGAGCCACCCAGGGATCCCTACTTTTTGACTTCTGATAATACTTACTTGACAGTGGACTTTTTGATGATGTTCTATAGGTCCATAATCTTCTCTTCATTTTTTTTTTAATTCAATCTTCTTTTCCCGTTATTCAAATTGGATGATATTAATCTACCTTCACATTCTTAGCATCTTTCCTCTGTCCTTTTGATATGTTTTTCTTTTTTATTAATTTAAAATTTTATTTGAGAGAGAGCAAGCATGAGACAGGGTAGGGGGGAGCCGAGGGAGAGGGAGAAGTAGACTCCCCTCTGAATAGGGAGCCTGACTCAGGGCTTGATCCCAGGACCTTGAGATCATGACCTGAGCTGAAGGCAGATGCTTAACTGACTGAAGCACCAAGGCACCCTTTAAGTTTTTATTTACATTCCACTATAGTTGACAGTGTTGTATTAGTTTCAGGTGTACAATACAGTGACTCAACAGTTCCATATATCACCCAGTGCTCATCATAAGTGACTCCTTAATCCCCATCACCTATTTAACCCTACCCCCTATACTCTTCCCCTCTAGTAACCACCAGTTTGTTTTCTATAATTAAGAGTCTGTTTTTTCATTGCTCTCTATTTCCCTTTGCTCATTTGTTTTGTTTCTTAAATTCCACATATGGGTGAAACTGTATGGTATGTCTTTCTCTGACTGACTTATTTCACTTAGTATAATACTCTCTGGCTCCATCTGTATTGCTGTAAATGACAAGATTTCATTCATTTTATGGCTGAATAGTATTTCATTGTGTGTGTGTATACACACACACACACACATACACATCTTTACTGATGGGACACTTGGGCTGCTTCCATATCTTGGCTATTATAAACAATGATGTTATAAACATAGGGGTGCACATTATCTCTCGAATTAGTGTTCTTGTATTCTTTGGTACTCAGTAGTGCAACTGCTGGATTACAGGGTAGCTCTATTTTTAACTTTTTGAGGAAACTCCATACTGTTTTCCACCATGGCTGTACCAGTTTGCATTCCCACTAACAGTGTAAAAGGGCTCCTTTTTCTCCACATTCTTGCCAACACCAATTGTTCCTTGTGTTGATTTTAGCTTTTCTGAAAGGTGTGAGGTGATATATGTCATTGTAATTTTATTTGCACTCCCCTGATGGTAAGTGATGATGAGCATTTCTCAAGCGTCTAATGCATTATTGGGCATATTATTTGCAAGTATTTTCTCCCATTCCATAGGTTGCCTTTTTAGTTTTGTTGGTGGTTTCCTTCACTGTGCAGAAGCTTTGTATTTTGATATAGTCCCAATAGTTTATTTTTGCTTTTGTTTCCCTTGAGTCTGGAGACATATCTAGAAAGAAGTTGCTACGGCTATGTCAAAGAACTTACTGCTTGTGTTCTAGGATTTAATTTAATTTCAGGTCTCACTTTTAGGTTTTTAATCCATTTTGAATGTGCTTTTGTGTATGGTATAGGAAAGTGGTCCATTTTTCTTTCTTTTGCTTTTTGCTGTCCAGTTTCCCTACCATTTGTTGAAGAGACTGCCTTTTTCCCATTATATATTCTTTTTTGAAGATTAATTGACCATATAGTTATGGGTTTATATCGGGATTTTCTATTCTGTTCCATTGATCTATGTGTCTATTTTTGTGCCAGTACCATATTATGCTGATGACTATAACTTTGTAGTATAATTTGAAGTCCAGAATTGTGATGCCTCCAGTTTTTTCTTTTTTGAGACTGCTTTCGCTATTCAGGGTCTCTTCTGGTTCCATACAAATTTTAGAATTATTTATTCTAGTTTTGTGAAAAATGCTGTTGCTATTTTGACAGGGATTGCATTAAATGTGTAGACTGCTTTGGATAGTATAGATATTTTAACAATATTTGTTCTTTCAATCCATGGGCATGAGATACCTTTCCACTTCTATGTGTCATCTTCCATTTTTTCATCAGTGTTTTAAGTTTCCAGAGTACACCTCTTACACCTCTTTGGTTAGGTTTATTCCTAGGTATCTTATTATTTTTGATACAATTGTAAATGGGATTGTTTCGTTAATTTCTCTTTCTGATATTTCATTATTGGTGTGTAGAAATGCAACAGATTTCTCTACATTCATTTTATATCCTGCAACTTTACTGAATTTGGTTATCAGTTCCAACAGTTTTCTGGTGGAGTCTATTGGGTTTTCTAGTTATCATGACATCTGCAAATAGTAAAAGTTTTTTTTCTCCTTACCCTTACTTCCTCCCTTATCTGTATTATTCCACTTATATCAATGGACAGATCATCTAAGCAGAAAATCAACAAGGAAATACTGGCTTTGAATGACACACAGAACAGATGAATTTAACAGATATCTTCAGAATATTCCATCCTAAAATAGAATACACATTCTTTTCAAGTGCACATGGAACATTCTCCTGAATAGATCACATAGTATCCCACAAAACCAGCCTCAACAAATTCAAGATCAAAGTCATACCATGTATCTTTTCTGACCACATGCTATAAAACTAGAAGTCAACCCCAAGAAAAAATCTGGAAAGACCACACATATATAGAGTACATGGAAACAAATGAAAATGAAAACACAATGGTTCAAACCTCTGAGATGCAGTAAAAGCAGTTCATTTGTTCATTCGTTGTTCGTTCCTCTTTTTTTAAGAGAGAGTGAGCTGGTAGGGAGGGGCTGGATAGAGGAAAAGAGGGAGAGAATACTAAGCAGGCTCCACAACCAGCATGGAGCCTGACTCAGGGCTTGATCTTACTACTCTAAGATCATGACATGACCTGAAATCAAGAGTGAAATGCTTAACTGACTGAGCCACCCAGGCACTGCACAAAAGCAGTTTTAAGAGGAAAATTTATAGCAATACAGGCGTATCTGAAGAAGCAAGAAAAATGTCAAACCTAACGTAGTATCTAAAGGAGCTAGGAAAAGAACAAACAAAACCTAAAATGAGCAAAGGGAAGGAAGTAATAGAGATTAGCGCAGGAACCAATAATATACAAACTAAAAAAATCCAATAGAACAGATCAACGAAATCAGGAGCTGGTTTAAAAGAGCCCGTAAAATTGATAAACCTCTAGCCACATTTATCAAGAACAAAAGAGAAAGGACTCAAATAAAGTCACAAAGGAGAGAGGAGAAATAACAACCAATACCACAGAAATACAATTTTAAGAGAATATTATAAAAAACTACATGGTAACAAATTGGACAGCCTAGAAGAAATGGATAAATTCCCAGGAACATATAAACTACCAAACTGAAACATGAAAAAACAGAAAATTTGAACAGACTGATAACCAGTCAAGAAATTGAATCAGTAATCAACTCCCAACAAAGAAAAGTACAAGAACAGATGGCTTCCTAGGGGAACTCTACCAAACATTCAAAGAAGAATAAATACGGATTCTTCTCAAAGTAGTCAAAAAAAGTTGAAAAAGAAGGAAAACTTCCAAATTCATTCTATAAGGCCAGCATTATCCTGATACCAAAATTAGATAAAGATACCACTAAATAGAACTACAGCGGGGATCCCTGGGTGGCGCAGCGGTTTGGCGCCTGCCTTTGGCCCAGGGCGAGATCCTGGAGACCCGGGATCGAATCCCACATCGAGCTCCCGGTGCATGGAGCCTGCACCCTCTGTGTCTCTGCCTCTCTCTCTCTCTGTGTGTGACTATCATAAATAAAAAAAAAAAAAAAAAAAAAGAACTACAGGACCATCTCCCTGATGAATATAGATGCAAAAATCCTCAAAATACTAGCACACTGAATTTAATAATACATTAAAAAAAAATCATTCACCATGATCAAGTGGGATTTATTCCTGGGTTGCAAGGATCCTCAGTATTTGCAAATCAAATGCACACATCACATCAGTAAGATAATAATAAACATGATCATTTCAATAAAATCAGAAAAATCATTTGACAAAGTACAACATCCATTCATGAAAAACCCTCAACAAAGTGGGTTTAGAGGAAATATACCTCAACATAAAATAATAAAGGTATGGCCTTTATTGATGTGGAAAACCCACAGCTGATATCATCTTCAATGGAGAAAAACTGAGAGCTTTTCCCCGAAGGTCAGGAACAAGGCAAGGATGTGCACTTGCACCATTTCAATTTAACAGAGTATTGGAAGTCTAGGCCACGGCAACCAGACAACAAAAAGAAATCAATATAATTTTTATTCTTTAATTGAATCTGTCCAGTGAGTTTTTATTTCAGTTATTGTTATGTCTCAATTTTAAAATGTTCACTCATCTTTGTTGTTATATCCTCTGGTTCTATACTGAGACTTTTTATTTCCCCATTTGTTTCAAGAATGTTCATCTCAACTTTGGGCATTTTTATAATAGCTGTTTTGAAGTTAGGTAAATATGTTGGATAACTTCAATGACTGTGTTACTTCGGCATTGGCATCAGCTGCTTTATCTCTTTCCAGGTGAATGTTTTCCTGGCTTTTGTATACTTAGTAATTTTGCATTGTATCCTGGACATTTCATATATTATGAGAGTCTGAGCATTACTTAAATTCCATGGAGACTGTTAATCATTTTGTTTTAAACATTCAACCTGGTTGCATTCAGGCCAATAGTTTTAACCAGCCTCATAGCAATCAATTAGTTATTTCTGTTTTCAAAAACTTTTGTGGTTTTTATTCAGGTGTAGTCCAAGTATATGCTACCCAGTGGCCAATCTAGAATTTGGGTCATAGTCTATCCTATAGTTTGGTTCTCAAAGTCTACGCATTATTTATCCTCAGACCCACACTCAGACCCACCATCCACACTGAGGTTAAGGCTGAGAGTCCACAAACAACTTTATGGAGTCGTGTTGCCCATCTCCTACCTCTCCCAATCTCCCTTGTACTTTCCAGTTCTCTGCAGCTCCCTTTTTTGATCTGCCAGCTAGAAAGCTGATGCTTTATGTACTCTACTCTGTCATACTCTTCGAGTGTGCCCTTGCCTGGGGCCAAGGGGTGGGAAAATAGAACAAAAGGAATGAGCATTTACCACAACTTTTTGGGACCATGAGGATTCTGTAGAAGGCGGGTCCCCTTCTTCAGAATTTTAGCTGTGAGTTCCCCACTGCCACTGTTGCTATTGTTGTTGCTGTTGAATACTTGAGATTGGTTAAGGGTTCATGCACAACAAAGTATAGAAAAGAATGCAGTATTTCCTTGTGTTTTGCTGATCATTAGCAAACTCCTTCCCACTCTTTGAGCTGGAACTTCTCCTGGAGCTCTGTCTGAACAGATGCTCAATTCTGGGTTTTAAGCAGCTTTAAGCCCAGGTAGTGGGGACACCTTAGGAAAGAAAAAAAAAAAAAAAAAAAAAGGAACAGTCACTGCTGGCTGGTGGCACATTAAAATATTAGTCTTCTTCAATTTTCCTATTTACTTCTCAGTCCTCAAGTAGCTGTCCATGCATTCAAATAGCTGGTCTATGCAGGTTTTACCATTGTATTCAGAGGGGGGATAGGGTGGAGTATGCTTACTTCAACTTACCCAGAAGTAGAACTTCCAAGGTAGCTTTATTTTTTTAAGATTTATTTATTCATTTTAGAGATAGAGAGAAAGAGAGAGAGGGAGAGCTCATGCACTTGTCAGCAGGCATAGGGGCAGAGAGGGAGGAAGAGAGAATCTCAAGGGGACTCCTCACTGAGCGCGGATGATCTCATGACCCCGAGGATCATGACCTAATCTAAAATCAAGAGTTGGACGCTCAGTTGATTGAGCCACCCCAGGCATTCCCTTCCAAGATTGCTTTTAATCACCTATCACTATGCTTATTTGAGATTGGCTTTTATGTTCTTCAAAGCCTAGGGCTGTGGGATGTGGATAGTGGGGGAGACTACGTGGAGGTGGGAGTAGGTGAGAAATCTCTGATTTTCTACTCCGTTTGCTGTAAACTTAAATCCACTCTAAAAATAAAGTCTATTTTAAAAGTGTAGTGCTTCTCAAACTTCAGTCCATGTATTTTACCAAAGGTGACTCTGATCAAAATTTGAGAACAGTATTGGACATAGTCTGGGTTCCTCAGAAAGAATTGTCGAGGCAGAGGAATGGTGTGCTATTACTTTATTGGGGAGTAAAGTTATGGGAAAAGAATAATGAAGCAGGTAAGGAGAAGCGATCTGAGGTGTTAGTGAGCCGACCACTAAATGTGACTAATTATTAGATTTGGAGCAATCATCCCAGAAGCTGTACAGAGTGTCACAAGACTGTCCGTGATGAACAGGGAATATGGAAAGAGGCCAGTGGTTTCCCTGCTGGGTTATGTATGTTTTGGAATGGTAGTGGCGAGGGAATGGGCGCAAAAATAGGAAGCTCTGAAACAGGAAATGAGGGATGTGGGGCACTGTCAAATTGTACCTACATATGATGACTGGAACCTGTAAGCAGAGGCAGGAACAAGAGAGTGAGCCTGAGAGAATCTGAAATGTCTAAATGTCTAAAACACGTCTGAAACAATACCTTAAAAAAGTTAAGAAAACTGTCAGGTTGTGATGCCCGGGTGGCTCAGTTACACTTCTGTCTCAGGGTTGGGTCATGATCTCAGAGTCCTGGGATGGAGCCCTGCTTTGGGCTCTCTGCTCAGCATGGAGTCTGCTTCTTCCTCTCCTTCTGCCCCTCTCCCCAACCATGCTCTCTCTCGCACACTCTCTCAAATAAGTAAAAACCTTTAAAAAAAAATCTGTCAGATTACTTGCATAGTTTTAGACATGGAACTACAAAGTGTCATGATATTTTTCACCATGGGTTCTTTCTGTACTAGGCTGGGTTCTAGCTACCTAGTTATTCCCAGTGAATTTCTTTGGCCCTTACTGAACAAATGTACCATTTGGAAGTTTCCAGGTGGTCTCAACTGAACCATGTGAAAGTGCTATCATTCACCTGCTCTGTGCCTACAAAATGGCAATGTCATATGGTTCAGTTTAATAGAATATGTTAAGACTTTCCACAGAGAACCCTAAAAACTAATATATCTGTTTAGAAAACATTTAAGATAGAAATCAGAGAACAGGATCTTGGATGGTGAGTGGATATTTAAAACAAGAGTGACCAAGATGTGCAAAAAAGATGAAATAAAGGATTTATTGAGCTTCCTCAATTAAAGATCAAACATTCAAAGCACAATTGCTGCCCTTCCAAATGAAGCTCATGCACACCTCCCTAAAGTAAATGAATAGAGCCAAAGTCTAGAATAATTTTGAGGAAAACAAAATCATTTTTAAAAATATAAAAGTCTAGAATAATTTTGAGGAAAACAAAATCATTTTTAAAAATATAATATAGGCTGTAAAGAGCCTTCTTACTATGCAGAACCTATCAATTCATTATGTGTTCATTTTCTGGCTTCCAGGCTATGGCCTGAGCTTATGGAGCAAGCAACTGTACCATAAGCCATCTATCCATTGATGTCTACACAGATTTGGAAGCAATCTGAAATCATTTTTCTGAAAGTTAGCCCAGATCAGACTTTTATCCAGGGCACCACTGCCCCCTCCCACTCCATACTATTATTCTCTGTAAGAAATCAGAGATTTGGGTCCTTTCTTTATAATTAAAGTTTACGCTTGTAGATACACTACACATTTTTTCTGCTTGGAGTTGATTAGAGGATTATCTCAGTAAATGCATGTATACTGATATTCAGGTCTCTTGAAAAACAATTTGAAGTAGGGCTAAAAGAAAAAAAGATGAAAAGAAAATCAATTAATTGAATAATCTCAAGGTTTCCTTAGAATAAGACACTCTAGTGTTATGGTTTTTCATTTTGTTATAAAGCCACCCTAGGATGTAGCTACTTTTTTTCAGTTTGTTTCTGGGAGGTAAAATACATAAGACATATAAATATATATAAATATATTTAATAAAAATAAGAATGTAATTAAGTTAAACACAGAGTACCGTATAATCTTTAAGCCTAAAATAAGGTCTTCTTTACAGTGCTAGTAATTCTGCTGATACATTAAAAAGAAATATAATTGCAGGGTTCCTAACCATAGTTGCTGTTTGAATACTATTTTACTGTAGGGACCTATTGATAGAAAGATTAATAGTTTACTACATTAAGGTATTTCATAAAATACTTGGAAGAATTTATAAGCTTTTCCAAAAGAGATATAACAAGCAGAAATACTCAGTACTCAACACAGAACTTTTCTACATGGGAAATGAGCATAAACTTAAGAAATAGACTACAGTTCTTTCTTGAGACTAGAACAAGCCTGAGACTTCCTCTCCATAGTAAGTGGGTATTTCTCAATCTTTCTATGATTAGAAAATAAGAGAGAATGTGTGTGTGTGTGTGTGTGTGTGTGTGAGAGAGAGAGAGAGAGAGAGAGAGAGAGAGAAACTAATTTGGGGCCTCATCCTTTGTGGATATATGCCATATCACCAGTCACACGGTGAAAATTTAGCACATGGAGGCATAACCATGAAGTTTATAAGAAAATATTTTTAGCTATAGTTGTTAATTGTGGTCACTTAACTTGAAATGTATATCCATCGGTAGCCTGGGTGGCTTAATCAGTTAAGTGTCCAACTCCTGACTTCAGCTCAGGTCATGATCTCATGGGTCATGGGGACTGAGCACCATGTTGGGCTCCCTGCTTGGTCGGAGTCTGCTTGAGATTCTTTCCCTACCTCTCCTTTTGCCTATCGCCTGACTCATGCTCTAAAAATAAATAAATCTTAAAAAAAAAATAACCCACATATCCACAAATTGAATTATAAATATTTCCACATTTTACCATATATATTTTAAGACATCAACATTAGTTATCCTTTATGTCAAAATATCAGCAAAAGTCACTGGGAAATCTGGAGGTTGAAGCCACATGCTTGGGGATAACCTGTGTGTGTGGTTTTATTTTAAAATACCAACATGCCCAGGGGCACTTGGGTGGCTCAGTGGTTTAAGCGTCTGACTCTTGAGTTAGCTCAGGTTGTGATCTCAGGGTGGTGAGACTGAGCCCTGCATTGGCCTCCACGCTCAGCATGGAGTCCATTTAGGACTCTCTCCCCCTCTACTTTTTCTCCTCCCCAATTCATGTGCACGCTCTCTCTTTCCCTCTCTCTCTCAAATGAATAAATACATCTTTAAAATATTAACATGTCTGATGTTTCAGAATCTGTCCAGTGTGTTGCTACTCATTTAAAGAAAAGGAAGGAAAAAGACTTCAGAAGGCCAGGGCATCAATCTTACCAAGGGAGAAAAAAAGATTTCAAAGAGTATTACTTTATAGGCATTTGAATCTATTCCATTTTAGAAAATCTTTAGTTTTTTGACAGACCTCATAGATGTTAAGAACATAGGTTCTGGAACCAGATAGTTTAGGCTTAAAATCCAGGGTCCTCTGTTTATTTGCATC
Organism: Canis lupus familiaris; assembly: GCF_011100685.1. Taxonomy (NCBI): domain Eukaryota; kingdom Metazoa; phylum Chordata; class Mammalia; order Carnivora; family Canidae; genus Canis; species Canis lupus. Next base: position 5,161,066 of record NC_049254.1, on the reverse strand, counting down.
CTAACAGGAGTTGACAGTTTTTATGTGCAGCCCCAGACAGTAAACACTATTGTGGACCACATTACAGTATATGTTGCTCCTTTTTTTTTCTTAATTAATCCATTAAAAATATAAAATTATTAGCTCAAGGGACATCTAGAGCCAGATTGGTAGTTTGCTGACAAATGAACTATACAAGAGAGGTAGGAAGTCAAGATGGTTAAATGAATTAATATATGTAAGGTGCTTAGAAAGTTCCTGGCACATAGTAAAAGCTACAAAAATGTTTATTACTACTCATATCTAACCAAATTTCGTTTTCAAAATACCTACTATTTCTCTATGACCAGTAGCATTACTTGGTGACTTCAAATTTCGAAAAGGATTTAATTTGTCCCTCTTGGTTTATTCTAAATCACCAGAAAAGGTTTAGCACTATATGTTGATGAAACTCCATGTGTGGCATTAAAATCGAGTGATCAGAAGGAAGAATCAGTAACGGTTCTGAGGCAGTCCCTTGTAAATCCCAGCAGGAGCATCCTTAATGAGAAAGATTCACTATGAAAATAAAATAACTGAGTTACCTGAAACATTCAATTAAACACAATCACAAAAAAAAAAAAAAACCCACAGTCACTAATTTTCTATTATAGTATTCTTTTCCAGTCACAGAAATGGACAAATCTATTTTAAATCCATTTAAGTGAATATTTAATCAGTTTTATTTATTTTTTAAACTAAGAACTAAGAGAATAATCAGCAGAAAATATGCACAGTTAAAATGCTATAGCATTTTAATGTACCAGAGTTATAAGCAGGATGTATTTGCCTTAAGTATTCTCAAGAGTAATTTCATATTTATGGAAATCACGTGTTATGCCAAAAATTCCAAAGGAAAAAAATAACATTAGCAATCAAAAAATAATTCACAATTTTTAACAGACAACCAATAAATGAAAAACAAATATTAAAACTCTGCTCTTTTGTGATTTACAAGACACATAGGGCCAAATATAAATATTTAAACACAATACATACAATAAGTTTTGACACTTTACAAAATATTTATATTGAAATGTAGAGCTTAATGAATTGAACTTTCTAACAGAGTGATGTCTAAACATGAAAAAACATTTGCTTGAGCTTTAATGCAATAAATTTTAATTGTATACTACGTTAAATACAAATGCAATAAACTCAGCTTATACATGCTTTTATGGCATCCTGTAGCCCAATGTGCTTCTACGTAATAATCTTCACGTGAAAATGTAAAACAGGGATCCCTGGGTGGCACAGCGGTTTGGCGCCTGCCTTTGGCCCAGGGCGCGATCCTGGAGACCCGGGATCGAATCCCACGTCAGGCTCCCGGTGCATGGAGCCTGCTTCTCCCTCTGCCTATGTCTCTGCCTCTCTCTCTCTCTCTCTCTGTGTGACTATCATAAATAAATGAAAAAAAAATTAAAAAAAAAAAAAAGAAAATGTAAAACAGAATAGATATTTATGGAGTATAAACTAGATTTGGAGATCACAGAAACTAAGGAAAAAGTCAGTACTTTGCTTTCTTTTAAATGTTTACATAGGTGTGAATTACTGTAGTTTGTGGAATATTAATTAATTTAGTATCAACATAGTTTTAATAGTTATTTTTATTAGTCATTTATGCCCAGAGTTGAAAATCTGAAGTGTTCAGAGACTGAAAACAAGTAAAAATTAAAAACAAAAAAAAGTAGTCACTTTTCTGACTTTCCTACCCCATCCTGGTCTCCCACTCCGATGAGAGCCTTTTCAGTCCTTTTAGTTATCCTTATGGCAGGTAGCTCTGTATTTCTAATATTATAATACTCTTTTCTCTTGAATCCATCTATCCTAAACAGATGGTTTGGTTCTAAATCCCAGCACCAGCATTTAGCAGTGACATTCTGCAAATGACTTTTTCAGGTCTCTGTTTCCTTGTCTATAAAACAAATAATAAAACCTACCTTTATCACACAAGTTTAATGTGAGAATTAAATAATGCAAAATCTAGTATGTGTGAAAATATCTAGCTCAAAATACAGTGTTCATATAGCGACAGCTATTATGATGATGATGACGATGATGGTAGATGAAGATTTGAATTCTAATATACCCTTTCTCCATCCTCCTAAACTATCCTATCTTCCTAAACTACAGCATATAAGTATTTTGTTAAACTACATTCAGTGTTTTTATGTCCTTTTTATATTCGAGGCAACCCTAATAAGAATCTCACTTTGTATCCTCATCAAAACAATTTTTTTCTAAGTTATTCATTCATGAGAGACACACAGAGAGGCAGAGACATAGGCAGAGGGAGAAGCAGGCTCCATGTAGGGAGCCCAATGTGGGACTTGATCCCAGGACCCTGGGATCATGACCTGAGCCAAAGGCAGATGCTCAACAACTGAGCCACCCAGGTGGACCCCTCATCCAAACAATTTACGAGAGGCTTGCAAGCTAGCTAAAATAAAATGCTGGACTATTAAGATATTCTGGATAACTTTTAATTTCCCCAATTCTAAACCATTGGGATTCCTGGACTGAAACTGATTTATAGAATTTTACTGTAGTTTTAAAATGATTTTATTCAAATCTCTAGGACATGTACCAGTACCACAGTTACCATAACACACCCCTATTACTCACTTACCTTTTGCCTCCTGTTTTTAAAAATTTTTTAAATAGTTTATTTATTTGAGAGAGAGACATAGCGAGAGAGCATGAGTAGGGAGGAGAGGGAGAAGCAGGGAGCCTGATGCAGGGCTCCATCCCAGGATTCCGGGACTATGACCCAAGCCAAAGGCATATGCTCAACCGACTGAGTCACCCAGGTGCCCTTTGCCTCCTGTTTTTATCATTTTCACAGCTAAGGACGTTTAAAATGTTATATATTGTACACTACAGTTCTTTATATGCAATGTTTTTCAGGATTGACACCATTGCTCTGTATATTCTTTTCTAGTGGTTAATTTAAAATGAAATCTTCTATTCAGAGTTCACAATTAAAAGTGGCCTCTAAGTTTTGAGAACTAACACAATTTGCACAGAGTAGATGCCTGAGATGTGTCTAAAATTCTAAAGGACATTTTTGTAGCAATTTTTGCTCAGGGAAAACATATTTTGGTGAGTCACAATCTATTTTAACAAAGTGCTATAGTAATTGGAGACATTTTAAAGAAAGAAACAAGAAGTCAGTTAAAATAATTATTGAAGAATCACATTCATTTTTATACCTCTTAATTTTAAAATGCAAGATAATCATTTAGCCAATGAAATAAAATTAGATGCTATGTATGAAAAGGTTCTCAAATTAACCCTCATTACATTTTAAGTTCTCTAAGGATAAATAATATATCTTATTTACCTTGTATCACCATTGACTAGGACAATGCCAAGTAGTATAGGTACAGAGAGTTTTAATACACATTCACTGGATAAATAAATTCAGCTTAACTTGGTCTCAGATAATTTACAAATGCTTGACTGTAAAACACTAAATATTACGTTGACATAGCATTATTCTTTTCAGTGTAAACAAAGTACACTAGTTGGTACACTGCATGTTTTATTGATAATCACACATAGTAAAAATTTTATGTATATATATTAATTATCCATGGTCCCTTATAAATATTTAAAGCTCTTTTTCCAAGCACAATCATACTGCAAAGTCATACCATTAACTAAATTTTAGAAGATAATTTAAAAAATAAAATACACTAAAGGTATTAGAAATCATGATGCGATATTGAGATGGCTTATAACTCTGACTTTAAATATTCTAATTACAATCAAATGTAGACTTCTACCGAGAAGTTGATAATTCTGGGGAAGGAGCCCTTCTGAGGAAATATTTAGTTTTAATATAATTAATGGTCACATTAGCATACCTGAAGTCCTATGTTCTTAAAAAGCTCATTCAGAGTCCATAAATGCAAGCAGAAGATTATTAAGTATTCTTAGATGCACAAACATCTTTTAAAAAATTTGAAGTATTCAGTTGCCTTAAGATACATTCCTTGAATTGAAAATTGTTGAAGTTTCCAAATACTATCTTTTCATGTCTTCACAGCCTGGATCTGATCTGATAACAAAAAACGAACAAAAAACTATCAGTCTCCACAGACAAAATCCATTTTCTAAAGTAATCCATGATAAATCTATAAAAACAGAGTAGACGCCTATGCAGTCTGTTTTTGTTTAAAGCACAAACACACTGTAGTTTTTGTTTTTATCATAGTATATGCACAAAGTTAAGTCAACTAGTCTACTAGCAGACCCTTGTCTCATCTTCTTTAATCTTTCAGAGGCAATCACTTCTAACCTCTCTTAGGAGATTTACCTCTGTATCTCTAAATAATACACTTTTATTATTACTTTTTGAATTATTAGTTCCTTCGCTGCTGCCCGGACACCCCCATTATGCTTTCAGCGCTCTCATTCTTCTACCATAGTAATCTTGTCATCGATATGATGACTGCATACATGCTATTCACAGAGATCAGTTGTATCCCTCTCCTCTGCATTTTGTTTTCCCTTTTTTAATAATTGTGCCTCATTCTCCAACCCTGCCTGTCTGCTTATTATTATTATTTTAAGTACTTAACACTAATTCAATCTCACTACTCCCACACTGGGAAAACCTTTATTATGATGAAGCACATTACACAGCCTATGAATTTCACTTTCCTGAAGAACTCTCCCTTAGAGTCTTCCAAAACTCTCTAATCTGACCAGTTGTTCCCCATGCTTGCCCAGCTATCTTCATATGAGATCTTTCATTATCATGCTAGGAACTCATTATCTTTCATTATCGTCCTTAGGATCCTTCCCACATGCTCTTATACTGGTTTTCCTGTTTCATGGTCTATTATTTTATCTTCTTGGCTTATTACCTTGTCTTTGAAGAGTATACCTCTCAATGGCTACCTCAGTAGAAGGTATAGAAAGTACATTCTTGAGACTGTTACATAGATGAAGATGTCTTTATTCTACAGTCAAAATACACTGATACTGCCTGAGCATATAATTCCATTGTTTTCTCCTTGGACTTTTCCAGGCAATGACCAGTATCTTACAGGTTCCGAATGTTGATGTTTACAAGTCTGATGTTATTTTTGCTTATCTTTTACATGAAACTTATTTTCTTCCCAGAAAGCTTGTAGAATCTTCCATTGTCTTAAATGTTTAAATTAAGTAACGGTGACCCTTGGTGTGGGAATATTTTCATTTGCTGTACTGGGCTTTCAAGAGACCTTTCAACTAAAAACTCATCTTTCAGTTCTGGAAAATACTGTTTACTGATTTATTTGAGGAATTTCTCCCCTCTATTTTCTCTCTTTGCTCATTCTAAAATTCCTATTATTTGGATATTGGACCTCCTACTTTCTTTTCTTTCCAATTTTATCTTTTTGCTCTACTTTCTGAGTGAATGCTTCTATTTTATCTTCTTTTTATTGAATTTTCCATTTCATCTGTTCTATTATTTTCTATGAACTTTTTTTTCCTTTGGTCCTTTACAAGTAGTATGCCTGGTCATATTCATGAAAGTAATCTTATCTCTTTGAGGATACTCTAACGGTTTTTTGAAATGTTCTCCCTAAATGAATTCTACTTCCTCTAACCCGCTCATTTAGTTTGTTGATGTTCCATAATTTATAATGTTTTGATCCTCAAATGCCTTTGCCATCTTTTCATAAGTATGAATGAACACTACAAAGCTGACTGAAATTTCAGTATGTGTGTGAGGCTTGTCAAATGTGGTCTTTATTCTAGTGTAGACAGCTACACCATCTTCTTGGGAATCTTTGATGTTAATACCTTTAGGTCTTTTCTCTCACTGGTCTGGTTCCTCTAAGATTACTTTCTATATCTTTCCTACTGTCAGTGTCTTTTGGGAGAAGTAGAAGGCAGAAGAGGAGTACACTATTTGGTATAAAAACTTTCAGTTACTCCTCATTTTCAGACCAGCACTGCCACACAGCTGTGCTTGGGTGTTCCCTAGTCCAGAGATACTCTGATTTTCTGCAAGAATGAACCTTCAATCTTTTTTTGGGGGGGGGTCAAGAAAGTATAACTATGTTCTCTTTTCAGGCCCACTTCATCCTTCTTTCCACTTTTCATCAATATCCGAGCCTTCGAGGGGATCTGCAACATAAAGTGGGATGCTTTCCAGCTTTCCTCAGTGCTAGTTCAGAATTCACCTTTCTCAGATCTCTTAAGTCATTCAACATTCATCAGACATTCAGCTTCTAAATTTGGTTGCCATTTTTGTCACTACTATTTTTTTTTTTCCCTTGTGGGATAAGTCTTTAAATAAAAGTCCTCTTAGTGAAATTCGACAAGGGGATGGAATTAACTGTTCAGTCCTCTATCTTTCATTAGAATACCCATATACATAGTTTATAGAAGCCTTATATTAAAACTTTGGGAGGATTATTAACTTTTCCCATATAAAGTGATAAAATGAGTACGTTTCATTAATCACGTGGAAAGATTTCTTTTTATAAATATCTGATTTGAAAGTTTCAGACCTGGAAAACAACTTACACCTCTGCAATGGTTTCTTTGGTGACTTTAAAAAATATTTCAAAGTCTACTCAGGAGTTCTTATCTTTGGGTTATAATATATAGGTAATTATTGAGAATCCTTCCAAAAGAGAATGGAATCATGGCAAAAAAATGTAATTTAACATTTTACTCAAAAATTTTCAACCTTAAAATAGTAAGAGTAAATTGGTCCAAAATGAACCAGAAGCTTTGTTGTTTAGCATGGTAGGAAATTTCAGAATTCTGGAAGCAAAATGAAGAGATACATTTAGAATATCTTTCACAGTTAAATTTACATAAAAACCTCTAGGTAATAAGTTAATAGTTATAAGCATGGACTAGTCTCCCTATTTACTGCTACCTAATTTGCAAAATAGGTTTTTTACCTCTTTTTAAATCCAGAGAGATAGTCTGGAGAATTAAAATGTAAACTATTTACTATTACACAGGAAAGATGAAGGATTTCTTATTCAAAATCAAGCTAATAACACTTTTTAATCTGTGTTAAGTTTCCTCCTTTCCTAAATAGAGAGCAGTTATGTAAGATGGTAAATTTGACACTTATTGGGGCTTTTTTTTTTCTTATACTAGGCACTTTAACAGTGTTTATTTAATCTGTACAATTTTTGACATTTAATTGTACAGATGATGAAAATTATTTTCATAAGAAACAGATAATTGTTAATAATTAGTTAATAAGTGTAGAATAAATCTGCTAGACTCAAAATCTCAAATGCTTATTATTATTGTGTTCTCTATTTAAATAGGGAAACCGGTCATAGAAAACTGCTCTAAAGGTTACATAAAATAACATGATAATGCAATGGCACAAAAACATTTCTTTTTTTTTTTTTAATTTTTTTTTATTTATTTATGATAGGCACACAGTGAGAGAGAGAGAGGCAGAGACACAGGCAGAGGGAGAAGCAGGCTCCATGCACCGGGAGCCCGACGTGGGATTCGATCCCGGGTCTCCAGGATCGCGCCCTGGGCCAAAGGCAGGCGCCAAACTGCTGCGCCACCCAGGGATCCCACAAAAACATTTCTAATAGTGTATCCTCCTTTAAAAAAAGGATGATACAAAGATAATGAATCAGAAAGATCAAAGACACAAAAATTAGGTAAGAAGACCAGACTTGGCAAGTGGCACCGTGATGTTGGATCGTTACTGACACCTAGTGGCCTCATTATTACAGACAAAATATACCCAACAAAGGAAGGGAGAACTACAATTTATCAACCTATTTTCATAGGTACTATGCTTTTATGAGCAATAGTAGGGTTTCTATCCATGCAGTGTCTTCACTGTGAGCAATAAGCACTGGTAAAATAAGAAATCAAGGCTTAACATATGCTTCTGGGGTCTTCTGTAGAACACTGCTCCTTAATCTGTTTTATGTGGAAATAAGTCCCATTAAATCATCAGAAGTGTAAACCACTTCTTTATCACAATCTAAGAACTATGTGTGTTCAGAAAAATTCCAACAGTTCTTCTGAGAACTGTTAGAGGTTCTCAATTATGTTTTACTTAATTGAAAAATATGACTATAATATTTTTTGCAGTTTAATGGTAAATGTCATGATGTCTACACAGAAACAAAAGAAATACTACAACAGTCTGTGCAGTTTATTAAAATACCATATTTTACTAATAACACATTAAAATATTTATCAGGTGGAGATTTAATATTCTGAACCAACGAAGTATCAAGTCTCTTTATGTATGGGCAAGCAGGCTATTTTTAGATTGAACAGGATATGCATAAAACAAAATTACACATAACTGACATTAAAGGGTTAGTAGAGAAAAAAATAAATCCGTAGCTGTAAGATTACAGCTAGAATTAATAATATTTTGTTAATTACCCTAGTTCAGGGCAGACAGATTCCTGATAGGAATAATCCCCAGCTCTGCTCACAAATGGACATTTTTCAGCCTGACTCTCAGGGTCCTGTAATAAAAAGGACCTACAGAACTTGGTTTCATTCACGTCTATTGCTGTGTAGGTCACTGCTTCAGGCCATTCCTATGGTCAGTAAACAATGGAATCTTAGAGGAAAGGATATTCCTTAATTTATTCCTTGATATAATAAACCTGTACCAACTAATGATAACTATTTTGATGAGTAACAAAACTGCAATATACAAAACATCAATACCAGTATTTATAATACTAAATGAGTATTAAAAGTTGTGTAAACATGTATAAATGGAGCCATAGAGTTTAACATGATTCTTAAAAGACATATGCCAAGCAAACTTATTTTTAATGATTGACAGGAAGCCCTGAAATTATCCCAAACTTCAAATGTGCTTCTATTTACTAGATCTGACAGAAATTTGTTGTCATAAAATTATTTTCTAGAGTTGTCATGTGTATTGATTATAAAGATGCAAATATTTTATTTAAATAAACCCGTCAGAAAAATGTAATAGAAGTAAAGGTAGCAAGGTATTAGATACTTACTGGATTGTTTTTTCTGACAGCAGAAATAAATGGAAACAAGAGGGAGAGAGGCAATGATATAATAAAAATGAAATGCAAAAAGGGAAAGAAAAATGTGAATAGAATGGAAATAAAGACTGCAGATGCATAGTATTTTGTGATGTACCTTGAAGCCAGTCTACACCTTCTTGCAATCCTTCTCCTTTTATGGCATCACTAGCACTGAAATAAAATCCATAAGAAACATATCCATTTCATTACTTCATAGAACCATACGAATAAATAATTACAATTTTGCTAGATGGCAAATTAATAGTCTAGTAACATATATCTGAGTAAAACTGGTTAAGCCCTGAAACTGAATATACATAGGAAAAAAGTCTGAGTGCTCAGAAAGGAGACATGAGAAATTTATTCATGATTTATAACAGACATTTGGAAAAGTATTCTCACTAAAAAGTTATTCTACTTTGCCCAGCCCCAGTGACTCAATAACATTTATTTATTAGAAATGGTTGTCTTAGGTTGTAATTTAGCCACATGATGAAGTGACTTTATTTGAAATGGAATTTGATATCCATAAGGTATAAACCTGTAATTATAACTTTGGTAAACTGGTACAATAAAAAAAAAAATCTCAGATTTCAATCCTACTCATATCCACGGGCTTCAGGAAACTAGAGGTTATTTAACTGTCTTCAGTTTTAGCATCTATAAGATAATGCTAAAGAAACTAAAATAATAAAATGCAGATGATTTTGATAGTATCAGATAATCTTTATCAGATATAGACTGATAGTAACTAGTATAAATAAACAGATTTTCTGAATGATTAGAGTTCCTTTTAAGTGTGCTGTGCATGATTTAAAAATGTACCTAATTATCTAAAATAATTTGATTCTAATCAAAACAGAAATTACTTCCAAAGAATTACTTATTAGATTACAAATATGACTTTATCATAAAATTATTTTAAAATAGAAACCAACAGCATATGATACATAATTATCCAAAGCATATTACAGATTATCCCTATCAGTAGCAAAACATCAGTAACTGAAATGCTTAAATCAAGAAAGATCAATGTCTTGATTTTTATTATACACTTATAGTCCCAAACAAGTAATCCAATTACTGGGGGCATCCCCTTTACTGGGGGCATCAGTACCATACTAAAAACCTTCCATTTTTTCCTAATAGGTCCTGAATGTTTATGTTCTATCTTTCCTTTTGAATATATCATCAGACCTGTAACTAGAATAAAAGCCAAAGTCTTTTTACCATGTCCTACCAGAACCAATGTGATATGGTCCCTGGCTATTTCTCAATGGCCTCATCTCCTACAATTTCCCTCTAGATCCCCCTATTCAAGCCAGCTTGGACTTCTTGCTTTTCCGGGAGCAAACCAGGCACATTCTCATCTAAGAGCTTTTTAACTTGGCAGGCCTCTCTGTCTGGAAACCTATTCTCCAAAATTTTGCGTGAATTTCTCTCTAACAATAATTAGATTTCACAGAGAGAACACCTATCATTATTCTTTCTCTTCTTGTCCTACTTTACTTTTCTTCATCCTGCCAGCTGGTATTTTAACATCTATCTACCTATTTTGTTATCTGTTGCCCTCACAAGAGGGTAAATAAGTAAATACATATACATATTGTATATGGGACTCCGTCAAAGAACTTTTTTAAAAGAACATTATTAAAATCAGACCCTAAAAATCAGCGTTGGCTGTATGTTTTACAGTACAATGAGTAAAAATAAACCACAAACATTTTCCAGGCTGCATTTCTCTATAATCTTTTCTCTATTTGCTGCTAAATTTACTTATACTTAAGGCAAGAGAGATAGCATATTTTATCTCTGTAACATGCTGCATTTATTTATTTATTTATTTATTTATTTATTTATTTATTTATTATTTTTAAAGATTTTATTTATTTATTCATGAGAGACACAGAGAGAGAGAGAGGCAGAGGGAGAAGCAGGCTCCATGCAGACAGCCCAACGTGGGACTCGATCCTGGGTCCCCAAGATCACTCCCTGGACTGAAGGTGGCGCTAAACTGCTGAGCCACCTGGGCTGCCCAGAAAAGTGTGTTTAAAATTTTTTTTCAAAGATTTTATTATTTGACACACAAAGAGAGAAAGAGCACAAGCAGGGGGAGCCAGCAGAGGGAGAGGGAGAAGCAAAGTCCCCTCTCTGAGCAGGGAGCCTGATGTGGATCCCAGGACTCTGGGATCATGACCCAAGCTGAAGGCAGATGCTTAACTGACTGAGCCACCCAGGTGCCCCACGTATTTTCAATGTTATACATGCTTTAATGAACTTATTAGCAAAAAATAAAAAAAACAAGTTTAACAACACTATTAGTTCTTAGTGAGATATTCTTTGAATTGAATCAAAATTATAGACAACTTTCAAAGAAATACTTGGCATTCTTCTATAAGTTACTCAGAAAATACAGAACCTGGCAATATAATACTCTACGTCCTTATAGCATCAGAACATTACCTTTTCTCTCACCTAGAGAGGTATTTAGATATCACACTTGAATAAAGAAATCTGTTAAAATTCAGTTGCTGATTATTTTAAGTAGAAAGAGATTTTTTCCACTTGCAAAATTAATTTATATTTCAAAATTAAGAGTAGGACTGCATCTTTTATTAATTAGGCCCATATTTCCTTTTTTTAGGCCCATATTTCTTAATGTTGTACTTTCTATCAAAATTCACAATGCTTAATACAGTGCAAAAATTAAAATTATTCTGGTTTAGATATTACTAGTTTAGGTATAATTTAGAGAAATACAAAGGTTCTATCTTAAGATACTTCTCTACCTAAAATCCCTCCTTTCTTTACTGACCAAATATCATAGAACCTCAAATTCTAAGTCGAGAGACAGTAAAATTGACTCTTCTTCTGATTGCAAAGTAAGGAAAGTTTTGCTCAAGATATGCAGTGTTTCAATCCTGGGTAGAAGTGGTGGTGGCCCTGAGCACGGAAGCCTTTCAGGGGCTTTTTCAAGCTTTCTTCTAGGAGATTTCTTTTTCAGCACCAAAATCAGCTCTACAAGTTCTTTACTGAGCTGTAGTATCTCCTTGTTTTATATTGTTTCTCTTTCTACACATGGTACATTTCTATGCTTCTGTGTTACGACTTTCCCTTTGAAAAATGGGAAAATTGGCAAGAGGACATCTTGCAGCAAAGGGAAGTAAGTAGGTGGATAGAAGGAAGCTCAAATTAATATAAGGCAGGCACTAAAATACTATCTAATATATAATTTCTGGTTATCCTTATTGCAATGTTTTGCAGAAAGGCACACCACAGTTAAATATATCCATAAGAAGTTGCTTTCCAAATAAACAATGTATAATTTCAGATAGTAATTGCTGAAGAGTCTGATTTTATTAGTGTATCTAAATAAAATTAATATTTATATTTCTATATACTCAAATAAACCAATATTTGTTGTGCACATACTAAGTACCTGGTACTATTGTTATTTTAGGGGTTACAGAGTAAACAAAACTGATAAAATTCTAGCTCTCATGTTGCTTATGCACTAGTATAGGAAGATACACTATAAAATAAGCAAAACCCAAAGAAGACATGGCAATAGAAATATACAGCAAAATATGAAGGAAAAAAAAAAACGATACATAGCAGATAAGATATAACATTATTTTGGAGGGTTATCATCAGAGGTCTCTCTCCTGAAGGAAGTATAATAGCAAGGCAGGAAAATTATTCTGGAGACTGATTCAGACAAAGGGAGTTCTGACATGGGATTGTGGTTGGCTGATTCAATGTGCAGAAGGAAATCAGTGTGACTGAAACTGAGTAAGTGGGTTAAAATTTCCTTTGAAAGAGTTGTTTATATTTTACATTCTCAGAAAGATTTGAAAAGGTATTTTGTTGTTGTTGTTTTAAGATTTATTTATTTAAGTAATCCCTGCATCCAATGTGGGGCTGAAACTGAGGACTCCAAGATCAAGAGCTACATGCTCTGACTGAGCCACGGCAGGTACCCCAAGATTGGAAAAAGTTTTAGCAATAATGTATTCATGGGGAATCCCTGGGTGGCGCAGCGGTTTGGCACCTGCCTTTGGCCCAGGGCGCGATCCTGGAGATCCGGGATCGAATCCCACGTCAGGCTCCCGGTGCATGGAGCCTGCTTCTCCCTCTGCCTGTGTCTCTGCCTCTCTCTCTCTCTCTCTGTGACTATCATAAATAAATAAAAACGTAAAAAAATAAAAAAAAAATGTATTCATGAATACCTGCACTGCTACAATTGTATACAATTAAATCCTTAACTTACATCCTATCAAGTTAGGTGACTTACACAGTGAGCTTAGCAAAGAACACAAGCTCAGAGATTTTTTTCAGAATGACATAATGAGAAGTAAATATAAAACTTTACCAAATATGCCATGGTTTATCTTTGATGTTCTCTAAACACAGCAGCTGAGACACTTTTACAGATGTCACTGCATCTCTAAGATCCATTTTGTTTGCAAAGAATAAGATTGGTATTCGGCGGTGCTTAATATCTAAAAGAGAAAATAAGACTATCATCACATTTCCAGGTTTTTGGTCATTTCCTCAAATTCTTACAAATTGTATTTCACTAAAACTGTTTTCCCACCACCTCTTTCTTGTGTCACATATATGCAAACATTTAAAGACACACATTGTCAAGCATGTGTTTGAAAGATATGAGAATTTAAAAAATATTTCTTAAGACTATTTACCCTCTAGTTGGAGTTTATTTATTTATTTTTTTTAATTTTTATTTGTTTATGATAGTCACACACAGAGAGAGAGAGGCAGAGACATAGGCAGAGGGAGAAGCAGGCTCCATGTACCAGGAGCCCGACGTGGGACTCGATCCTGGGTCTCCAGGATCGCGCCCTGGGCCAAAGGCAGGCGCTAAACCGCTGCGCCACCCAGGGTTCCCTAGTTGGAGTTTAAAACAGTGAGGTGGGAGATGGGACTCAGACGTAGTTACTTAGTACAAAGGGCTCAACTATTTCATTTTGTTTTTACTGTCAATAGAAACAAGGCAAACTTCAAATGGAAGTAGAAGGGAGACAAAATAGATCTTAATTTCAGATTTTAGTGACAGTTTAGAACTAACAGGCTAGATATTTTAACAAGATATTTTTACCTTGTTACAATTTTGGAAACATTTTTCATTGTTTTGAATACATAATAGTTCAAAATTCAGAAGACACAAAATGGTATATAGTAAAAGAATCTCCCTCCTTTTTGTCCCAGTCCAACCACTTGTCCTCTCTACAAGAGTTTTAATTCGCATCACCTATTTCTTGACATCTTTTTAGAAATATGTGCAAACACTTATTATACATTATTTTTTATACAAATAGTAGCAGGCTATTCAGTGTCATATCTTTTGCTTTTCACTTTATTTTGTATCTTGGAGACTGTCCCATACCAGTACATAAAGAGCAGTTTCTTCACTATTTGAAAAGTTGTAGAATATTCTGCCTTTTAGTACAGGTACCATAATTTGTTTAATCAGTACCCAGGGAGATATATTTGTATGGTTGCCAATATTTAAAACTATAAACAAGGCTGAAATGAATAAAAGTGTACAAAGCAAATTTTGTACATGCTCAGTATGTTTGTAGGATAAATTCGAGGAGTTGATGGTTAAAGCATAAAAATTATGTTAATCTACACCAATAACAATATGTAAGAACAAATGTTTCCAGTGCCCTTGCCCAAAGACTGTTATCAAACTTGCTGATCTTTCCTGTGATAGGTAAAAATTACTATCAGAATGTGTTTACTCTGTTTTGAGAAAGATCAAGAATTTATCTACATATTCAAAAGATGCTTCTATTTCTTTTTTTATGAACTATCTTATCCTATTCTTTTCCCATTTTTCTTTTTTTTTAAGATTTTATTTTTTTTTTTTTGAGAGAGAGAATGCACAAATGGGGCGATGGGCAACAGGAGAGGCCCCTAGGATCATGACCTGAGCAGAAGGCAGATAGATGCTTAACTGACTGAACCACCCAGGCTTTCCACCCATTATTCAATTAAGTTTTTTATTTTCTTATTGATTTGTAGGAACACCACAGCAGTAAAGAAGAAAGTCCTACAGCAATGATATAAACTGCAAATATTTCCCCCCTTGCTTGTCATTTGCCTTTGACTGCTCATGGTTTGTTTTGTAATTAAAAACTTTTCACACAGTCAAATTTATCTTTTCTTTTAGGATTCTGGGTTCTGTGTTATAGTTGGAAAGACCTTCTTTTGCCCCAGCATTATTTTAAACTTCGCCCATAGTTTCTTCTACTGCTGTAATGTGTGATTTTTACATTTAAATATTTAGTCCAGCTAGAATTTACCCTGGAACAGAGAATGTCAGAATGGATAAAAAAGCTAGACACAACCATATGAGGTTTACAAGAAACATACTTTGAACATAAGGACACAAACAAGCTGAGAGGAAAAGGGTGGAATGTATTACACATACATTTAAATGTAAGAAAGTTAGAGCATGGCTACACTATTATCAGATAAAGTAGCATTCAAGAGGAAGGGAAAAAGACAGGCATTTCTTGTTGTTGTTCTCTGTACAGTTTATTATATGTCAGTGCTTTTTAAAAAAAAGTTTTTATTTAAGTTCCAGTTAATACACATTGCAATATTAGTTTCAGGTGTACAATATAGTGATTCAACACTTCCGTACAATACCCAATGCTCATCACAAGTTCCTTCCTTAATCCTCATCACCTACTTAACCTTTCCCCCTCACCCAGATCCCCTCTGGAAACCATTAGTTCTTTCTTTATAAGTTAAGAGTCAGTCTCTTGGTTTGCCTCTCTGAAAAATATAGACATTCAAAAATTATGAAAGTGTCACTCACTCAAGAAGACAAAACAACTTAAACTGTATATGCATCTAATAAGCTTCCAAATAGATACAGCAAATTTTGACACTATTAAAGGGAAATATAAAGAAATCCACAAATAGGTAGATCTTCAAGGTTCCTTGCTCAGAAATTGATACAACAGAAAACAATCAGTAAGAATGTTGAAGAGGTGAATACTATCAACTGACATTTATAGATCCTTCATCCAACAGCAGCAAAATACATATTTTACTTAACTGCAGATGGACCATTCACCAAGCCAGACCATATGTGATGGCCCAATATTTCTTAGGGTGAAATCAAACAGAATATGTTATTCCATCAAATGGAATTAAGTTATAAAGCAATAAAAAAGAAACCTAGAAAATTCTCATATATTTGGGAAATTAAATCACACTACTAAATAACCTAAGGATCAAAAAAGAATTCACAAGTTAGAAAATACCTCAAACTAAATAATGAAGGAAACAATCATATCAAAATTTGTGACATGTAACTAAATCCTTAGAGAATATGTACTTCTTTAAATGCTCATATTTAAAATCAACGATTTCCACTTCCGTCTAAAAATTTTCTATACTTACAATGAAACACAATGTAAGTATAGAAAATTCATAATAAAACAATGAAAATCAACAATTTTAAAAAGACAAACCAACAGAAAAAATGAACAAAGCCAGGGTTCTTAAAAAGTTAATAAAACCAATAAACAACTTAGAAGATTGAGCAAGAAAAAATGGAAAATGGAGGAAACATAAATGATCAACATTAGAAATGAAAGAAGATACACAGATCTTATAGACCTTAAAGGATAGTGAGAGGAT
The DNA here is from genome assembly GCF_011100685.1 of Canis lupus familiaris. Lineage (NCBI taxonomy): Eukaryota > Metazoa > Chordata > Mammalia > Carnivora > Canidae > Canis > Canis lupus. The sequence goes on along the minus strand of NC_049254.1, from coordinate 5,144,342 downwards.
ACTGTAAATAAACTTGACAACATAAATTTAAAAATTACCAAAAGTAACGCAAGGAGAAATACAATACTTATCATTGAAGGAAATTTAACTCATGATTCTCAGTCCCTCTAACTCCCACACACATACAAAATCCCAACCCAATGGCTTCATTCATATATTCTATCTAACATTTAAGGACAAAATAATATCAATTCTCTCCAATCCAAAAAATTAAATAAAAAGAGAAAGAGTAAATATTTTCCAACTCATTTTATGAAGCCTCTACAACCTTGATGACTAAAGCATTTTAAAAAAAGTTACAAACCGAAAACCTTGAGACCAAAAACAAAAAAATTTTAATGAAAAACGTTAGCATATCCAATTCAATGATATATAAAAAGGTTAATAATCAGTGGTCGAATGAGGTTTAACCCAGAAATGTAGGTTTGGTTTAATATATGTGACTACAGTACAATATTATCATTGTAATAGATGTAGAAAAAGCATTTGGTAGATTATAACCCAAGGTTATAATGGAACCGTTTGGAAAATTAGGAATAACAGAAAATTTCCTTGACCCAATAAAGATATAAGCAAACCCTTGTGAGCAGCATACTTAGTGGTAAAATATTAAATGAAAAGAATGGGAATAAGATACAGACACATATATAAGTGTCTATCAGTGGATGAATGATAATGATAGAAACCGTAAACTAATCATGAAGCCAAGAAACACTGAAGAAAAATTGAGAGTTAGGCATCTCATGAATGTATAAAATACATATAGATATGAGACGATTTCATCATTTACTATGATAAAAAATACACGAATTATAAAAAGTTAAAATTTATCAATACTTATGCACATATAGACCAAATATGGCAGCATTCACAGTTGAGATAAATATAAACAAATGTAAATATGCAGTATTAAATCATAACTGCATAAAATTAACTGTAGTAATACTGTACCACTATAATAATTTCATAGTCATCTCCTATAGCTATTGCAGTGAGCTCAAGTGTTAGAAGTATCTGCTTAAAATGCTATGTGATACTAATCATCGCTAGGTGGGCAGTTCTCCCCAATAAATCATGCATCACAGTAAAAGTTCTCTCTCAAAGTTCTCACATATTTTTTCATCTTATTTTGTGTAACAATGCAAATCCTGAATTACACCATGGGACCCATACAAAGTGCCATCAGTTATGCTGGAAGTGTTCCTAAGAACTGGAGAAAAGTCATGACATTATAAAACAAAGTTAAAATTGCTTGATATGTACCATAGATTGAGGTTTGCAGCTGTGGATGCCCACTATTTCAAGATAAATGAACCCAATGTAAGGACCATTATGAAAAAATAAAAGGAAATTCACGAAGCTATTATTGCAGTTACATCAGCAGGTGTGAAAATCTTGCACTTCTCAGGAAATACCTTTTTATCTTGTACTGAAAATAACTTTTATGTGGGTGCAGGATTGCTTTAAGAAAGGTATACCTATAGATTCTAACATGATTCAGGAGAAAGTGAAATTATTATATGAACATAAGGAATAAGAACATGGAGAATTTAATGCTTATAAAAGATGCTTGGTAATTTTAGAAAAAGGTCTGGCTTAAAAATTGTCAAGACAGCAGGAGAAACACTTCTGCCAACCAAAAGACAGCAGTTTCCAGATGCCATTAAGAAAATTCCTGGGGAAAAAGGATATCCACCCGAGCAGGTTTTTAATGCAGTAAAAACTGCCCTATTCTGGGGGGAAAAATGCCACAAAGGACACTTAATAGTAAGGAAGAGAAGCAAGCACCAGGATTTAGGGCAGGAAGAAAGTAGAAACAAGACAAAATCATTTCTATTCAATATTGTACTGAAGGTCCTAGCCAGTGCAATTAGACAACAAAAAGAATAAAAGGAATTAAGACTAAAAAGGAAATAGAATTTTTGTTGTTGACTTTATACATGGAAAATTCTAAGAAATCTACAGAAAAACTAATGGAATAAATGCATTTAACAACCTCCAAGAATACAGAGTCAATATTTTCACATCCCAGCAATGAACCACTAGAATATAAAATAAAATATACTATTTATAGTAGCTTCAAAAATAAAAAAACTTATAGATAAGTTGAATGAATGATGTATAAAACCTCTACAGAAAACCGTAAAAGACAGTGAAATTGAGAAAAGCATAAACATATGAATTGACATACCATGCTCATGAGTTGAAACATTCAGTGTTAAATCCATTGTTAAGATGTCAACCATCCCCAAATACGATCAAAATAAAATCTCAGGTTTTAAAAAAAACTTAATAAGCCAATTTTGAAAGTTATTTAAAATACGGAACACCTAGAACTACCAAAATCGTCTTGAAAAAGCAGACCAAGGTTGGACAATTTATCCTATATGACCTCAAGATTTATTATAAATCCATTGTAATCAAGACAAATGTTAAAGGACATAACAGAGATCAATGGAATAGAACAGAGTCCAGAAATAGGTACAACAAACAGCCAAATTAAATTCAATAACTGTGAAAACAAGTGATTCTGTAATTCAGTGAAAAAATTTTTTTCCAATAAATGCACTTTGGGATAATTGGATATCTGTAAGAAAAAAGGGCAAAAATTAATTCAGGCCTAAATGCAAAATCTAGAACTATGAAGCTTCCAGAAGAAAACATAGAATATGTTATATATAGAATATATATAACATATATATACATACACACATATATAGAATATGTTAGTATTCCTAGGGTAGGAAAAGATTTTTTAGAGTGTACATAGTAAGTTTGTATTAAAAGAAAAAAAATTGATAAATTATACTTCATCAGAATTGGATACATTTGTTCACTAAAAGATATTGTGAAGAAAATAAACAGGCAAGCCACAAACTGATGAGAAATCTTCAAAACACATATATTTGACAAAGGTCTTCTATCTAGAACTTATAAAGAAATGTTAAATTTCAATAGGAAGACAAAACAAATTAAATGAATGGGCAAAAGATTTAAAAAGATATCATTTTATAAGAGAATGTACAAGATTGGCCAATAGAATATGCAAAAATATTCAACATTAATAATCAACAGTAAAATACAAATTAAAAGCACAATGAGATCCTATTATGTACTCAGTAGTAAAGCTAAAATGAAAAAAAACAAAAAAAAACAAAAAAAAAAACACCAAAAAACCCAGCATCAATCACTGGAGAGGATGCAGAAAACTGGAACTCTCATTTATGTTATTAAGCATGTAAAGTAGTATGACCACTTAGAAAAATTAAGTGGCAATTTCCTTAAATACCTATCACCCATACATCTATCCTATGACCCAAAAGTATCACTTCTAGGAATTTTTTGAAGGGAAATGAAAACATGTCCACAAAATCCTTTTAAAGAGGGCAGCGTGGGTGGCTGAGCAGTTTAGCGCCACCTTCTGCCCAGGGCCTGATTCTGGAGACCCGGGATCGAGTCCCACATTGGGCTCCCTGCATGGAGCCTGCTTCTCCCTCTATGTCTCTGTCTCTGTCTCTCTCTCTCTGTGTCTCTCATGAATAAATAGATAAAATCCTTAAAAAAAATCCTTTTAAAAGAATGTTCACATCAGGTCTATTCATAATGGCCCTAAACTAGAAACAATCAACAGGATTCTGGATAAACAAACTGTGGTATATATACACAATATAATGTTACATAGTAATAAAAGGAATAAACAAATGATACACACAACAGTACAGGGACTCCCCAAAACATTATGTCAAATAAAAAAACTTATGCACAAAAATATATGTGCTTTCCCCCTCATTTACATGAAACTGTAGAATAGGCAAAATTAATCTGGTGATAGAAATCAGATTAGTTCTCTGGTACAAGGTGTGGAGTGTTGATTTGGATAGGGAGTGAAAGAACTTTCTGGTGTAATGAAAATTTTGTTCCTTGATAGGCAGTGTAGTTATATGAGTGAATGCGTTTGTCAAAATTACTGAACTATATACTTAAGATCTAAGCATTTGACTGTAAAGAGCTTATACATCAATTTTAAAAAGTTAATATGTAGGGTGGCCAAACGGATTAAAAAAAATGAGACCCATCTATATACTACCGCCTACAAGAGACTACTTCAGAACCTAAAGACACAGACTGAAAATGAGAGTATGACACAAGATATTCCATGCAAATAGACACAAAAGAAAGCTGGGGTAGCAGTACTTATACCAGATAAAATACATTTTAAAATAAAGATTGTAACAAAAGACAAAGAAAAAAGCATTACATAATGATAAAGAAATCAATCCAAAAAGAGGCTTATAATAATTGTAAATATTTATGTACCCAACATAGGAACATCTGAATATATAAAGTGGGTATTAACAGAGAAAAAGGGAGAAAGTAATACTAGTACAAGAATAGTAGGGGGCTTTAAGACCCCATTACATCAATGGATAGATATTTTAGACAAAAATCAATAAGGAACTTTGATCCATGGCTTTGAATGAACACATTTAACCTGATGGATTTAACAGATTTATACTGCTTATTCCATCCCCAAACAGCAGAATACATATTCTTTTCAAGTATACATTGAATATTCCCCAAGACAGACCACATGTTAGGCCACAAAACAAGTCTCAATAAATTTAAAGAGACTCAAATCATATCAAGCATCCTTTCTGACCACAACAGTATGAAACAAAAAAATCAATTACAAGAAAGTGAATAGAAAAAAAACACAAATATATGGAGGCTAAACAACCAATGTGTCAATGAAAAAAATAAAAAAGGAAGTAAAAAATAATTAGAGACAAATAAAAATAAAAACACAGTGATTCAAAATTTTAGGGAAATAGCAAAAGCAATTTTTTAAAGAGTTTTGTTTATTTATTTTTTAGAGAGACAGAGATACAGAGTATGAGTCAGGAGAGAGGCAAAGGGAAAAGGAGAGAGAGAATTTCAAGCAGGCTGTGGTGAGCACAGAGCCTGATGCAGAGCTTGACCTTACAACCCTGAGATCATGACCTGAAATGGTATCAAGAGTTAAGACACCTCACCAACTGAGCCATCTAGGCACCCCGCAAAAGCAGTTTGTTTGTTTGTTTAAAGAATTCTTCTTTAAGATTTATTTGAGAAAAAGAGTGAGTATGCACAGAGGGGCACAGGGAGAGGGAGAAGGAAAGAAGCAGACTCCCGTTGAGTGTGGAGCCCAGCACAGGGCTCACTTCCCACAATCCACAAGACCATGACCTGAACCAAAATCAAGAGTCTGACGCTTAACCAACTGAGCCACTCAAGTGTGCCCCTCATAAAAGCAGTTCTAAGAAGGAAATTTATAGCAATATAGGCCTACATCAAGAAACAACAACAAAAAACCCTCAGATAATGTGATCTGTTACCTAAAAGAAAAAGAAAAACAACAAACAAAGCCCAAAGTTACTAGAAGGGAGGAAATAAAGTTCCAGGTGGAAATAAATGAAACAGAGACTAAAAAGCCAACAGGAAAAGATCAATAAAACCAAGATTAAAAAATTGATAAATCTTAGCCAGCCTCATCAAGAAAAAAAGACGGAAAGGACCCAAGTGAATACAATCAGAGATGAAAGAGAAGAACTGATACCACAGAAATACCAAGGATTATAATAGACTGCTATGAAAAATTATATGCCAACAAACTAGACAATCTAGAATAAGTGGGTAAATTTCTAGAAACATACAACCTTCTAAGACTGACACGAAGAAATAGAAAATTTGAACAGATTGATTGCTATTATATGCCAACAAACTAGACAATCTAGAATAAGTGGGTAAATTTCTAGAAACATACAACCTTCTAAGACTGACACGAAGAAATAGAAAATTTGAACAGATTGATTGCTAGTAACAAAATTCAATGAAAAATCAAAAGACTACCTATAAACAAAAGTCCAGGACCAGTGGGCTTCACAGGTGAATCCTGCCAAACATTTAAAGAAGAGTTAATACCTATCCTTCTCAAACTATTCCATAAAATAGAAGAGGAAGGAAATCTTCCAAATTCATTCTAAGAGGCCAGCATTACTCTGATACCAAAACCAGACAAAAACACTCTAAAAAATATTATAGGCCAATATTCTTGATGAATATAAATGCAAATATCCCCAACAAAATACCAGCCAATCAAACTCAATAATATATTAAAAGGATCAAATGCCACAGTCAAGTTGGATTTATTCCAGGGATGTGGAGACTGTTCAATATTAGCAAATCAATCAGCATGACACACCCCATTAACAAAATGAAGGATAAAGATAAAAGCAAAAAAGCATTTGACAAAATACGACATCAACTTATGATAAAAACTCTCAACCAAGAGAGGTTAGAGAGAACATAACTCAACATAATAAGGCCACATATGAAAAACCCACAGTAATATAATACTCAGTGGTGAAAAACAATGTTCTTCCTCTAAAATTAGGACAAGACAATGATGACTAATAAATGAATTCAGTAAAGTTGCAGGATACAAAATTGTTATACAGAAATCTGTTGTATTTCTATATACCAACAATGAAGCAGGAGAAAGAGAAATTTAAAAAACAATCCTATTTACAACTGCATCAAAAAGAATAAAGTACCTAGGCATAACCTTAACCAAGGAGGTGAAAGACTTGTACTCTGAAAACTGTAAGGCACTGATAAAAGAAACTGAAGACAACACAAACAAATAGAAAAATGTACTATGCAAACAGATTGGAAGAATTAATATTGTTGAAATGTCCATACTATCCAAAGCAACCTACAGATTTAATGCAATTCCCACCAAAATACCAATAGTATTTTTCACTGAAATAGAACAAATAAGTTTAAAATTTGTGTTGAACCACAAAAGACTCCAAACAGCTAAAGTAATCTTGAGAAGACTAAAGGTGAAAGTATCACAATCCCCTATTTGAAGCTAAGCACAAAGCTATAGTAATCAAAACAGTATTGTACTGGTATAAAAATAGACATATAGAATGAAACAGAGAGAGAGACCCCAGAAATAAATCCATGCTTATATGATCAATTCATCTGCAACAAAGTAGGCAAGAAAATACAACGGGAAAAGACAGTCTCTTCAATGAATGGTGCTAGACCATGCAAAAGAATTAAACTGAACTACTTTCTTCCACCACTGCAAAAATAAACTCAAAATGGATTAAAGAGCCAACTCTAAGACCCAAATCCATGAAACTCCTATAAGAAGACAGAGTAATCTCTTAAACATCAGCTGTATCAATGTTTTTCTAGATATGTCTCCTCAGGCAAGCAAAACAAGAACAAAAATAAACTATCGATACTACATTAACCTAAAAAGCTTTTACACAGTGAAGGAAACCATCAACAAAATGGAAACCATCAACAAAACCAATCTACTGAATGGGAGGAGATATTTCCAAATCATATATCTGATAGGAGGTTAATATCCAAAATATTTAAAGATCTCATACAATTCAACACCAAAAAATATTAATAATCCAATTTAAAAATGGGCAGAACTGCTGAGGATTTACCCCAAAGACACAGATGCAGTGAAACGGCAGGACACCTGCACCCCGATGTTCACAGCAGCAATGTACACAATAGCCAAACTGTGGAAGGAGCATCGGTGTCCATCAAAAGATGAATGGATAAAGAAGCTGTGGTCTATGTATACAATGGAATATTCCTCAGCCATTAGAAACAACAAATACCCACCATTTGCTTCAACGTGGATGGAAATGGAGGGTATTATGCTGAGTAAAGTAAGTCAATTGGAGAAGGACAAACATTATACGGTCTCATTCATTAGGAGAATATAAAAAATAGTGAAAGGGAATAAAGAGGAAAGCAGAGAAAATGAGTGGGAAATATCAGTGAGGGTGACAGACCATGAGAGACTCCTAACTCTGGGAAATGAACAAGGGGTGGTGGAAAGGGAGGTTGGGGGGCGGGGGACTGGGTGACAGACACTGAGGTGGGCACTTGTCGGGATGAGCACTGGGTGTTATTCTATATGTTGGCAAATTGAACTCTAATAAAATTTTTTTTTAAATAAATAAAATAAATAAAGATGGGCAGAGGTTCTGAATAGACATTTCTCTGAAAAACACATATAGATGGCAAACAGATACGTGAAAAGATATTCAGTACCAATCATCAGGGAAACACAAATCAAAATCACAGTGAGATGTCACCTCATACTAGTCAAAAATGCCCAGAATAAAAAAAAAAAAAAATCAAGTGCTGAGGAAAATATAAAGGAAAAGGACCCCTCATGCACTACTGGTGGGAATGCAAACTGGTGTAGTAACTACGGAAAACAGTATGGAGGTCACTCAAAAAGTTAAAATTTTTAGAAATGCCATACAAACTGGTAATTCCAGCACTGCGTATTCATTCCAAGAAAACAAAAACACTAATTTGAAGATATATGCACCCCTATGTGTACTGCAGCATTATTTACAGTATGGAACTTATCCATCATTAGATGAATAGATAAGATGCGTTAAGGAACTGATTATTACTCAGCCATAAGGGACGAGATCTTGCCATTTGTGACAACGTAGATAGGTCTAGAGAGTATTATTGTTAAGTGAAATAAGTCAGACAGAGAAAGACAAATACCATGATTTCACTTATATGTGGAGTCTAAAAAGCAAAACAAATGAACAGAAAAACAAAAATTCATAGAGAGAATTGGTGGTTGCCAGAGGAGATGGAATGGGGAGGATGGATGAAATAGGTGAAGGGGATTAAGAGGTATAAACTTCCAGTAATAAAATGAATAAATCACTGAGATAAAAAGTACAGTATATGGAATACAATATTGTAATAACTCTGTATGGTGACAGATGGTAACTACACTAATCATGGTGAGCACCTCAGGATGCAGAGAACTGTTAAGTCATGTATTACACACCTGAAACTAATATAACATTGTGTGCCAACTATACTTCAGTAAAAAAGTAAAATTAAACGAAAAAAATTTTAAAGTTCATGTTCACTTCAGCTGAAATATCCTCTTTTGGGAATCTATTCCCAAAAATAAATGCATCAATACATAAAGATAACTTACTTGGACAAGGCTTCAATTGAGGAAAAAAACAAGGTTTCCATTGTATTTGAAGCTGATTTGTAGGAATCATTTCATTTTATTGGTCAACATTATAACAGTTTTTGAGGAGAAAGTGGATTAACACAAAGGGAGTGCATAATCAAAAATGTATTCTCAACCTAGATAACCCAGATTAGTGAAAAAGTCACATAAAAAGTACAGACTAGATAATTATTACCCCAAATACTTGAATAAGCTTACGAGTATCCAATAAAAATACCAGTTATTGTGATTAAATAGGAAGAGCTTTTAGAAAGCCTGACACTATTTCCATTCTACTCCTAACAAATCTTTCAAACCATTACCTCTTCCTAAAAGTCATAGCACAAAGACCACTTAAATCACTTCTGATGAGTAGAGTTAGACGGGCAGCCGGGGTGGCTCAGCGGTTTAGCGCCTGCCTTCAGCCCAGGACTTGATCCTGGAGTCCCGGGATCAAGTTCCACATTGGGTTCCCTGCACGGAGCCTGCTTCTCCCTCTGCCTGTGTCTCTGCCTCTCTCTGTGTTTCTCATAAATAAATAAAATCTTAAAAAACAAACAAACAAACCTGTATATCACTGCTCCTTATCTTTAAAAAAAAAAAAAAAAAAAAAAAGAAATGCAGAGTTCCACAATACTTACGGAGAATTGTATTGTGGAGGAAAAAAAGAGTATCTATTAATAGATGAATGACAGAATAAATGGTGGTACACTCATAGTATGGCATATTAGGTACCATTAAAAACAATAATTGCATATATGCAATTTGACTTGAAAGGATTTCCCTCATTTAGCATTCTCTAAGAACAGGTAGATGTAGAAGACTGCAGACAATATGATCCCATTTTAGTAAATAATAATGTGGAAAAAATACCTAATTGTTAATACTGGTATCTTGAAGAGGTAGGGCTGCCAGTTAAAATTTAAAAATAGAAAAGATCTATTTTAGAAGAATTCTCAGAATAAATATGTAAGAAATGCTGCGTAATCACATATATGCAATCAGAAGAACATTTTTGTTTTGGGGGAAATAAAGGTTGGGGACCTGGAAAACACTGCAAAAAGCTTTGAAATGTAAAAAATACACAGTACTATAGGTAAAAATGTAAATTCTGCATAATTACTATATTTTAATAGTCAAAAACAAAGGGGAGTATGTAGTCATTAATGTATAGATGGTAACTACACCATCTATATTGTACACCTGAAACTAATATAACACTGTATGTTAAGTATATTTCAATTAAAGAGTTCAAAAATTTAAAGTAAGAGATAATTACGTATATAAGTAACACTCTGCCAACACCAAAGAACAAAACATCTTATGTAACTTATCTTATGTAAACTTAAAGCACAGATATTACAGACACACACATACCTGGATGATTCAGCAGAGTATCAAGTTCTTCTTTGGCCACAACCATTCTTAATCTATCACTACTATCAATGACAAAAATAATGGCTTGTCCTTCTCTGTATAAGGAATGAGAAAATGAGAGATAAATTCATACATTTTTCCATGTTTAGTATTCATCTGTATTTCCTAAAGTGTATATTATCTCTTCATTTCATATTAGTTTATATGAGTAATTGATATATTACCATTAGTCATATTTCATGTAAAATAACTTTTCTCGGTTGATAATATAGTAATTGACTTATTTCATCATTAATGACTTATTTCATAATTTTTAAAAAAATTATGAGTAAAACCATAATCCTATTATACAATCACTATTAATATTTTGGAGTAAATAAATTTTGACATATATATTCATATACATTCATATATGAGTACTTACATTTGTATTTAAATAGAATCTTGCTGTTTTACACCCTGCCTTTCTGATATATATATACATTTCCTTAATCATTTTCTGCAGAATAGTTTGAACTACTTTTATACGAAACATTAAAGCCCTACATCAGTGTTCCTCAAATATTGTTTTTTTTACCATAACCATAGTAAGAAATACTATTTTACATTAAGATGCAGTAGACACACAAGTATACGTTAACTGTATTTGAAATAAGTTTCTGGAAATAATAATAATAGTTACAAATAGCTTTTATTTTATTCTATTTGATTTTTTTAAAGCTGATAACCAGCCACTGAATTGGCTTAAATACTCACTTAGAGATCACAGTGGCACTTAAAAAAATCAGATTTTCTCTGAACTTTTATTTTAATGATTATAAAGTATTCCATTGCATGGATATGCATGTCATCAAATACTATAGCCTTAATAGATTTTTAATCTTCACTATTGTAAAAAACTTTGGAACAAGCATCCTCCTAAATACATTTTTTAAATTTTCTGATGCCCCAAGGCTTGTTCTTAGGAATAGAATTTCTAGGAATACATACAAAATTTACAGTTTTAGATAAACATTGACAAACTGTATTCCAGAAATGCTTTATCAATTTATACTACACTACAAGCACTTTTCCCACCTGCTCTTCAGCAGGACTCTTAACATTTTTTCCACTTTTGCCACTCCAACAGCATATTATTTTACACTGTATTTCATTAATTGCTAGTAAAGTTCAATATCTTTTCATATATTTATTGGACATTTCACCTTATTTTTGGGAATCACTTATTCCAGTCATAAATTAAGATTTTAGAAGTTCAATATCATTAGTAATCACATGAATATAAAAATAAAACAACTTTTTAGTACTGTTTCCTTCTATCATTTAAAAAAAGAAATGAACATAGATTATCACCATACATTACTAGTAGCCATAGAAAGTGATCTGATTGGAAATATCTACCAACAGTTTTAAAAATGTTCCATCTCTTTGAGCCAGTAATTTTATTTCTGGAATTATTCTAAGAAAGCATGAACTATAACAAAGATTCAAAGATTTATGCAGCAAGATGTGCTACCTGAAAGAATTTATAATCTTCAAAAATTGAAAATAGCCTTTTGTCCAAAAATAGAATGATTAAAAAATAGGCACAGGCATATGAAAAAATAATAAGCAGTCATTAGTTATATTCTCTGTATGTTTTCCTAATTTACTCTTATCATAGTATGTTAACTGAAAAAGCAGGATATGAAACTATATATGGTACATAATTTAGAAGACGCCTTTCACAATTATGTAACATGTATATTTTATATTTCAAAATAAAACATAAAAAAGATTAACAATGGTAAATTTATTGTAGTGAGATTTATAGAAAAGATTTTTTATTCTTTTCTATATTTTCCAAATATTAAAAAATGTGTACTCCTTATATTTTATACTTTACTACTTTTTCGTATCATAAAGATAATATGCAATAATCGCATAATAGTCAACATTATAGAATCATATCCAATGCAAAGTAAACTTCTCTTATAATCTTATTGTTCCAAAAACAAATGCTACTAATGGTTTAGTGCACATTCCACTAAATTTTTTTCTTCTCTGTATATACTAAGCACATATTTGTGTTAAGAGTAGTATTCTTTTTATAATTGAGACATGTTATTGTAAACAGTGTCCAACACACATTCTTCTATGTATATCTTTGCCCATTAGTGCTAGTCATAGGATGCTTTTCAAGAAGCAAAATGATGGCTAGAGAGCATGAACATTTTTCATTTCATTTCATTTCATTTATTTATTTATTTTTTTTACATTTTTCATTTTAAAAGATAGTGGTAAATTTCCCTGAGAAAGATGTTATATATATTCTCACCGTAAGAGTGACTTATCTTGCCAATAGACACTTGATCTTTTTTAGCCTCTTTCAGTCTAATGCATTAAAATGCACCTGTTCTTTCATAATTAGAAAAATATAGATACAGGATACAAATTTACTATGATTGTAGACTTCTCCATAGTAACTTTATTCACTCTTCAACCTGCAATTTAACTATAGTTTTCCTACATAACTTTTTCCAAAAAGATTTTGAAGAAAAAAGATTTAAAATCAGAGATGTTTCCTTTTTTTAAAGAGCTATTTTCTATACATTTTTGTTATCTGTAATTAAAGTAAATGTCAGTTTATTTATTTTATTTTTTTAGAGTTTTAAATTTATTTGTTCATGAAAGAGAGAGAGAGAGAGAGGCAGGGACAGAGGCAGAGAGAGAAGCAGGCTCCATGCAGGGAGCCTGATGTGGGACTCGATCCCTGATCCTGGGATCACACCCTGAGCCAAAGGCAGACGCCCAACCGCTGAGCCACAGGCGTCCCAAAATAAATGTCATTTTAAAAAAAAGTAGCTAAAATAAATGCATTTTTAAAAAAAGAATTATCAACTGGAGGAAAAATAAAAAAATTCTATACTGAAAACTCACATTTCCTTAAAAAACAAAAACAAAAACTTCACATTTCCCCAGAGAATTTAATGCAAGCCCATAAACATGCCACTTTTCCTTTACCAAACTGACTCTCAAATCTGAAGAACTCTTTTTTTCTGTACCTCAGAGGAGAGGTCCTCTGGATTTATACGATTTAAATAGGACTTCAGTCTATTAAAACACTCATTGAAAAAAATATCTTAAAAAAATCTCCTTTGGCTCATATCTAAGGAATACAATGTTTGTTTCCACATTAGCAGGAAACAGTTATTCAATAAAAATTAAAATCTGATCTGGCAGTCACCGCACTGCCATTCAAGGCGGGAGTTCATAATGACAAAAGGGCATTTTGTCAAGGGATACTCATAAATTTCAGACTCCAAAAGTTACATTGCTTTTATATGATGATAGTATATATGAATATATACTATTATATTAATAGTAATATTAAAAGTTAATGAATTCATTTTAATTACAGATGCAAACCTTGAGAGGGTATAATAATTTGGGTTCTAGTAACTTGACAGTTCTTACTCTGAAGTAATTAGTGAGCACTTTTATTTGCATATGCTGAAAAATATCTTGTTTAGAATTGCTTGTAGAACAAATGGATCAACTGTTGGTACTGTTATTTTAACTAAATTTATTCAATAAATATTTATATTTATAAATATATATGTCTAGCATTGTACTTGGTCTTGAAGAAATAATCTAAGAAATAATCTCTGCTCTTGAAGAATTCACACCCTTATTAGGCAGGCAGCTATGGTACATGACTTTAAGACATAAGAAGTATGGTCAAGTACCATGTGAATACTGAGGACAAAACACCTGGGTAAAATGGTGAAATTTCACAGAGGAGGTGACTTTTGAGTTAATTTTAACTTAATCTTAAAGCATGACTATATTAACCTTAAACTGCAACAAAACAGAACAGAGCATTAAAAACAAACAAAAGCATATGCAAAGATACAAGCTCATAAAGGGCCTGAAGCATTTAAGAAATAATATGAAGTATGATTATACTTTTTTAAAATTAGAAAATGAGCTTAAATGATATAAAAATAAGTATTACAACCTAGCTCATGTAATCCTTTGGATTTATTTGTTAATCATTATTGTTTTTAAAATATAATCCTCTAGTTAACCAACATTTATAAACATACTTACTTATAATAGTGTTCCCAGAGATTTCTGTATCTTCCTTGACCTGACATGTCAAACACTGTAAAAGACAAACTACAGAAAAAAAAAAAAAGAAAAACACAAAACAAAACAAACCATGACTACATTATAATCTACTAACTTAAGGTGTTACTTTTACTTAAAATTTTAAATTGTTTTCAAAGAAACCACCCTTGAATATATAATATTCAACTTGAGCCAATTTTTCAAGTACAAGTCCCATAAAATAAATTTTTGGAATATAAATATGATTTTGTAATGAATAACATATATAAAAAGATGTTTTCCTTGCTAGTGATATTTATAAAAATTTGTCTAAACTCTAAATTCTGAAAAATAATCCAAAGGTAGTGGTACAAATATTTTAACATCTATGGACTTCTGAAACAACAAATTACTTTTTCTAAGAGTAGAAGGCATAACTAGGTAGATCTAATATTATCATGATCTTTTGCCCACAATTTCTTAGTCACAAGTGTAATAAAGTGAATTACCTGGAGGATTTGAATTTCTCAATGCTGAATCCTATGGTTGGAACTATATCTTGTGATTGAGCCTTTAAGAGAAAAGATACATTGAGAATTTTGCAATTACCGAAGATGAATTTTTCCTCAGGTTAAAAAAAAAAGCATCCAAATTGCCATTCTGAAATTTGCCACCAAAGGGATGACAGAATTAAACAAAATTATAATTTCTGCAGTGAGATCACTGGATGTGAATTCTTCATGGAACTCTAAGGTTTACTAATTATGGATCTGTATGATGTATATGTCGTAATTCACATTTTGTGGCTTGCTGCAAGTTACCACAACCTTGAAGTGGTTTGATGAGTCACTCGGAGTTCACACGCAGGACTTCACACTATGCACTGAGTTTACATATGCTACTGGGGACTGTTCTCATGTCTAGATGGAGAATATATATGGCCCCTGCTTTCAAGGAGCTTCGTATCTAGTGAAAGTAAACAGCAATAATCAAGTAAACTGCAAATGAACATGGTTTCAGAAAGTGATAAGTACAGTGAAAGGTGATTTGGGGATGGGAGGCCACAGAGGAGGAGGGTTGGTATGGGTCATGGAAGAGAGATGCTGCAAAAAAGCCTCTCTGAGAAGTTGACATCTGACGCAAGAGTGAATATCAAAAAGGAGAAATACCATGAAAAGATGTTGGCAAAGAACATTCTAGTCACAGGAATTAGCCAGTATGACCCCAATGTAAGAAGCAATTTGTCACTCAGGAAAAGTAGAAGGCCTGTGTGTGTACAAATGTATCAAGGAGGCAGAGAGCTACATGTAACCAAGAGCAGGAGAGCCTTGAAGGCAGACGTGGGGAATTGTGTGTGGGGAGAAGATTACAAGGGGGCAAGAGTACAGCAAGATACCTGTGAGCAAGTCCCAAGGACAACTGAAATGCCTTAAACTGACAAATATCCAATGTCTCCTAACACTTCCACCATCAAAACTATTCCTCCTTTTGAATAAAAAACATCATCTACTTTCTGATAACCTACAAGTTATTCCTGCCTCCTCCTTTTTTTTTTTACATTTTTTTATATAAACATTCTCTAAACTTTATTGGTCCTATCTTACTTAGTTCAGGTCCTTAACATTTCTTGCTTTATTACAAAAGCCTTCTAATTACTCCTAATTGTTAATGTGCTACCTTAGATGAATTACTCAACTTCAAACTTTAGTTTTCTCAAATGTGAAATCTATTATTATCTTTAACTTACAAAGTTATCATGAGAATTAAACGAGTTAACGCATGCAAAATACTCAACACAGTGTCTGGTCCATAGGAGATACTCAACAAATATCCTAAGTATACTTTCACTGATTTCAGTCTCTTTCCAATTTTCTCCATATAGCAAATGTGTAACTTAAAAAACAAAACAAAAATCCCTGAGTTCATCATGTTGCTCTTGTGTGAAAACAAGAGTAGAAAAGAAATTGTCTCACACCATTATGTTCAATTTGATATTCTACTTGTGAAAATTTAAAATTCAAATGAAAAGAAACAAGCTGAAAAGTCTCTGGAGCTTAGTTACCTTAGTAGCAATGTAGTAGTGAAAAGGTCTCCCTAGAGATGCCTGGTTTTGCCTTTCTGAAGTTTGTTTATTTAGTTTTCTTTCCATCCTATGAGCTACCTATATTCTTCCCAAAATATCTTTCTTTTTATGTTACAATTTATTTCCTGCCATTTGGATTCCTGCCTCAGTCCTTAGGGTTTCTACATTGCACAACAAACTTTGAAATAGTCTCTTAATTTTTATTGTCCCAAAATACCCTACTGTTTTGATTTTTTATTTTGATCACAATTGTGATAAAGTCATCAGCTATTGCTATTAGGAAAAAATATGAGTAATAAAAAAGTGAGGAAGTTAAAATGTTTAAAGAAATTTCAGAAAATATACCTAAAAATAGTAGCCCTATCATCACTGAACTGTAATTAGAACATTTGCATAGCCTCTTCATAATCACCCATCTTCACAAACTGTTTTAACTTGCTGTTTTACTTACTAAAGATAAAATTAATTAACTTTCTTTTCTTTCCATGATTTTGTCTTTTTTTTTTTTTTTTTTGAGAGAGAGAGAGAATGCATGAACATACACATGTGAGTGGGGAGGAGGAGAAGGAAAGAGAGAATCTCAAGCAGACTCCATGCCCAGGGCAAGCATGGGGCTTGACCTCACAATCCTGAGATCATGAACTGAGCCGAAATCTAGAGTCAGATGTTTAAGTGACTAAGCCTCTCAGGTGCCCCTTTCCCATTACTTCTAAAGTTCTAATGGAACAATTAGAAAGAAGGAATTCCACAAATTAGTCAGGATAAACCAAGGAATGTGAGCTGGTACTTCTACATTCAAGTGGGATTCATTTTCCTCTAGAGAATTCCAAAATATGATCTCCAACATTAATCTTCCTCTGCTCTATCTAGGAACAAATACATTTGTTCCCTCTCTAAATTGGTCAGGGAATGGTACAAAGCAAGCAAAGAATGTAGGAATTGTTACCTAAGTGGAACAGCCTATCTAAGATAGCCCAAGGACAGACTAACATAAACAAGAATAGAACAGGATTTCTGAGAGAAGATCCTATTTGGTTAGTTTCAATAAGTCAGCTAAAAATGATATCCTTGATATACCATCAATCATCATTCCCTGCCCCAAAATGAAAATTTAAAAAATCACCAACAGTGCATTCATCCCAAAATGTACTTATATACCACAAAATATTATAGGTTCTTAGGATTTAATGTCGAACAATATCAGATCTATGCCCTTAAGGAATTTAAATTTATAATGGGAAAAAATTAATAAATAAGCTACTGATTAAATATGCAGGATAATTTTAGACTATTTTAAATAATATGAATCTGGATGATATGGTAGTACAACAGCATTCATGTTGGGAAAGGGGGGTAACAGAAATTGGGAAAAAAGGTACTTACAGAGTGTATCTCTAAGAAAATACAGTTAAGACCAGATTCTTAAGTGATCAGATTAAAATGCCTTCCCATCCTCACTCATCAGTGTAGAAAACATCAGCAACCTCAATACATTGACAATAGACAATAAACAAGTGTTAGGATAGCGTAAAGCAAGTTTGGGACCAGGAAGTATCTAGTGATCTAGAAACTGATTTTTATCCACAGAAAATAAGAGACATAACTGTAAAATGGACTTATAAATGTTTTTTGCATTGTAGATTTCCATAATTCACTTAATTTACTAAAAATAATGTTACTAATAGTAGATGTAAGCTCACAAGTTCAGATACATGCAGGAAACAACTGTTATAGCTGTCCTGTGTAAGAGGTTTAAGGGTCTTTAAGAAATTCTATTTCAAGTGGTATTTTGGCTACTAGCCCCAAATTTAAAAAGAAAAAAGAAAAAAAGAAAAAAAAAAAAAAAAAAGAAAGGCAAAGCAACTTACTGTGCTCTCAGGATCTAGAGTTCAATTGTTCTGTGGAGACAGGATAGTTGCCTAAAGATTAAGTCTCAGGAAGTCGTGTCAGAAAGTAGGTGATCCCCTTAAAATAGACCTATATCAAGTCTAGGCTAGTTCCACAATTCACCAGAGGTAACAGAGAGACAGGGATGTTGGAAGGCAATGGAAGGTTAATTTAAAAAAACTTTAGTTATTGGCTGTGTACCCAGGTTTTCCTGGGGGCTTTCCCTGACTAATATGGTATGTTAGACAGTGTTAATAGGTCACAAGATCACTCTGAAAGGGGGTTATTAGAGTATTTTAAGATCACAGACTAAGCACATGCTGTCTCCTTCCCTTTCCACCCCAAATCCCTAGAAATGACAAAAGAAATTATGAAAAAAAGAAATCTGTAAGTAGGTTAAAAAATAAGGTGTCTTCAAAAGTACATCCTCCTACAGGGAAGAAAGCTATTTCCATCCATATCAAAGATTATTCCTATGGTGATAACCAGGTCTTAGAACAGATCACTATACTGTTGGGGATGATGGAAGAAGAGACTGTAATTTCTATTTTGTTTCTTGGCTGTTATTTCTGCCAATTTGAGAATAAGAAACACTGGGGGACTGGTCCATTTTGTGGCTACTTTTTGTTAAGAGAGGAAGAGGTGGGGGAAGGGCAGAGGGAGGGGGGGTAGAGAGAGAATCCCAAGCAGGCTCCATGCTCATCACAGACCATGACATGGGACCATGACTGAGATCAATATCTGAGATGAAATCAAGAGTTGGATGGATGCTTAACCAACTAAGCATGGGGCACTTGTTTTGTGACTATTAATGGTGGCTCTGACTTCAATCATTTTGTACTTATTTGAGGCTATTTTTTTTAAGATTTTTTAAATTCATTCATTCATTCATTTATTTATTTATTTATTTATTTATTTATGAGAAAGAGTGTGTATTGAGGGAGAGGGAGAAAGAGAGGGAGAGAATCTGGATCAGGCTCCACACTGAGGATGACCCTGAAATCATGACCTGAGTCGAAATCAAGCATCGAGACACTTAATCAATAGCCTCCCCTGGTTCAAAACTAGTTAAACCAAAAAATTTTTACTTTTGAGGCAATTCTTTGAAGTAGAGAAAAATGTAAACACCTCTGTTACAACAAGCCCTTACCTAAAAAGAACCTTCTTTATAATCTTGCTCACTTACTGCTGATAGCTTTACCTATGGAAATTCAGGTCACTAGTCAGAGTTTCTTTTTTTTTTTTTTAAGATTTTATTTATTTACTCATGAGAGACACAGAGATAGAGGCAGAGACATAGGCAGAGGGAGAAGCAGGCTCCATGCAGGAAGCCCGATGCGGGACTCGATCCTGGGACTCCAGGATCATGCCCTGGACTGAAGGCAAGCGCTCAACCACTGAGCCACCCAGGTGTCCCAGTCACTGAGTTTCTTAAACATTAGCCTAGACTCATCTGCTGACAGCTGATCCACAATACTGATTATAGATGCAGGCACAATTGAGTTTGGTTCTACTTTTAACATATACTCACTGTTCTCTAAGTTCAATTCTGGACCCCATCCAACTGGATAGGATGCTTTATCTTTCTCTTAAGGACTGATAAAGAAATTTCTTATGATCACCTAGATCAGGAGACAGATTCTAAGCGGGATTTTTAGCCTAGTCTTTTTCCTTATTGGGGAATTCCTATCTTCTTTTTCTCTATCTTGATATACAGAAAACTTCATTAAATGATACTCCATATTTCTCTATCTCCCCTCCTCCAATTTATTCCTTTCCATGGGTAAAAAATTATTCCTTTGACTGTTCAGTTTGTGAAATGGAAGTGAGCTTTCTTGGTTCTGCCTCTCTCAACTCTTTCTCTCCTTTCAGTGCCACATGCTTATTGAAAGCATGCAATCTCATCTGACCTTAGCAATGCAATAAACCTGGAAGAGTAGTATCTTTCCCCAAGGAAGAAACCCCAAAATTTTGGGAGGTCAATCTCAATACAATAGAGTGTCAGCAACTCCTCTGAACAGACCTAAGTCTTGCCCTCCAAAATCAATATTTTAAATAAAGCTCTTATTTTTGATCTCTGCCTGACTTCAGCATGTATACCTAGCTGACTCCCAACTCAGCTGGGGAACTCCTTAAAACACCTAAATTGCCTTCCAAATCCATCTTGGGCTTCTAATCCTGGCTGCCTCACACTAATTCCCAACTGAAAATACACCAGCAGTTAGTTGTTCTTATTTGGTAAACTCATCCATGTAGAAAGGAATAATGGCAAGAAAAAAAATAATGGAGTTTTTGCAATTTCCAACCCATGTCCAACTAAACCGAAGCTACTGCCTGAGAAAATGGAGTAGTAGGGCTGCTTATTCTGCCCAAACTATAACACTGTTTGCAGGCAACTATCAGATTTAGGAGCAATATTTCCCATTTTCTAGCCATTATGCCATTAAAAATGTCAGCGGCTTATTTTTTGCTCCGTCTATGTTATTTATTCACTCTACATTTTTCATTAATTCACTAATGGTTTTTACCTAAATAAGTGTATTTACAACTGTAAATGTTAGTTGTCTACCCAATATCCATTCTCCTCTTCTTCCATACTTATAGGACCCCTATAATTTTTGGAAGCAGCGGTATGCCTTACTTTAAAAAATATCCAGCTTCATTTACAGATGGGGTAGCCAATGAGATGTAAGTTAGGATCTGCCTTCTACCTTCTAAGCTTCAGCATTAGGCTCTATATGAACTCCTTTGCCCATAGATTCTACCAAATTTCCAGAAAAGGTAGCAGATATTTCCAAGATTACAAGTGGCCAATTCCACATAATACTGAGTTTAACCACATTTTCTTCTTAAATATTATAATTTACTAGAAGAAATTCTATACACTTATTTCCAGGGCATTATTCTGTGTGTTGCCTAGGGTTACACATTAGCTGGTGCTCCTGGGTAAGCTCTTTAAAGAGGGCTTATTTAGCAAGAAGGCCTATTCTTTTACCTTGCTCTTTTCTCCTCTCTGTGACTTAGAATGCAGTTAACCAAGGTGACCAGGCACTGAGAATAGCAGAACAGAAAGATGGAAGATGCCTGCCTGTCTCATGCCTGACCACATAGCTGCCTTATCAGCCCTGGAATACCTCCTCTGGACTTAGATAATGGAAAAAGAAACCTCTTATCTTTTTTAGTCCACTGTTATGTGGGTTTTCTTTATATGTAGCAGAACTTAACTTTAACTTACACACCACGTGTTAAATGTGCTAGCTTTACATATTTTTTTTCAGTTTTTAAAATTATATGTTCATATAGTTAAATGACTCAAAGTCATTCTGCTTATTACTAGTGATATGCATACCACACTCCTGGGAATCTGTCTAATTATCCACTGAACCCATAAAAATGATTCACCATTCCCTTTGTTTGGTTTCTCTTGTGAAGAGGGAACAAAAAAGAAGGCAATGCTACCTAAAAGTAAACTCAGCACATTTGTGAGGATCTTTTTAGAATAAAACACATCTGGAAAATACTCCAGTTTAAATAATCAAGACTTACATAAAATACACTGTAAATTATGGCTGACTGGCATTTATTACTTAAAGGTACTACAAGCAGGATTTCATAACACAATTATATAAAATGAGGGCAAACAAAAAAATTCTTTATATTAAGTTTCTCTAGCAGAAAATACATAAAGCATGAAACAAAGATACTTACATTTGAAGGTTTAAGTTTGTTAATGATTGTCGTTTTCCCGCTATTATCCAGCCCAAGGCACAAAACATGAACCTCCTTCTTCTTCAGGCCAAGCAAGCCTGAAAGTCTGTCTAGCAATCCCATAATGTGATTCAAATATTTCCAAACCAGCTGCAAGTCAGAAAGTAAAAGAGACGTATCAATAACAGGCAGCTTAGGTATGGAAAATATGAACCTGTGCATCAAAAACTTTAATAATTTAAAGACACAATGATAAAAACCATGTCAATGTAGCTCTGGATTTAGTAAATAAAATTTAAGCTGATTAGCACAAAGGAGTCTTATTTGAAATGCAGATTGGCAGCTTATAACCCTAGGCAACACACAGAATAATGCCCTGGAAATAAGTGTATATTTCTTCTAGTAAATTATAATATTTAAGAAGAAAATGTGGTGAAACTCAGTATTATGTGGAATTGGCCACTTGTAATCTTGGAAACATCTGCTGCCTCTTCTGGAAATTTGGTAGAATCTATGGGCAAATGAGTTCATATAGAGCCTAATGCTGAAGCTTAGAAGGTAGAAGGCAGATCAAAAAAGAGAAAAACAGGTTTCGGCTACATTATTTGAGCCAGTAGCTAAATCTTTCTCTGAAGCCAGCCCCAGTTTTGTATGCATTAATCTGAAGTCATAACAATAAAATTAAATTTTTTTGTTTGATTATATACAGTTTACATTGTATCTTCTATCAAGTGGAATAACAGATATACTTACTTTAATATATAATATATTGCTAGACATATATTGCTAGACATACTGCTTGTTCATAACCTGCTATGAATTCTCAAAATGAAACTTTCCAAAGGTGCTCCCCTTGGGTCCATTAATACATTATCTTGGGAGAAGAGAGCTATCTCTGGTGCCAGCCTTCAACTGCTGCAAGGATTGCTATAGCAGTAACTATAATCTGTGTCCTAAATGTTACCTATTACTCTCCCAACCATCGTTTTCAAAGTTCTCTAAATATTCATCTCATTTAAGTGATTTATTCTCATCTCCATCTAAGGTTCAAAAAGCTTATCATCCCCTCAACTCCTTCGGTATTTTTTATCCCACACTATCCTAGGCAAGGCCATACCCTGAAGGATGTGAGGCTGCAACAATTTAAATGAGAGGTTTCCAAGACAACTGCATCCAAAAGGAGGCTTCATTGATTTTGCTTAGGCCCCTTGAGAGATCATACTGACAGGAATTTCAAAACCAAATTCCAATGATGTGTAGAAAGGAGCAGAAACAGTGCCCCACCAGAACATGGAGCCTACAAGAGAGCCACAGTTATCTTATCCAAGGGATGAGTTTGATCTCAGATTACACCATTTGTGCCACTTTTTTCCTCATTTGGAGATTCAAATCTCACTCCATCCATTCCTTTAAGTCTCAGCTTAAGGAGCATTTGCAGAATCTACTTTAAGTTCGCCTTCTGACATCATGAATAATTCAAAGTCGATTTTCTATCAGTCACTTTGTTATTTATTGTACTAAACATATTAAGACAATTATCTTGTTTTCCATCTTCCATACAATTTTGAACAGATTCAAAAAAAAGATATGACCACTTCTCACATCATCATGCTCTGGGCATCCACTATAAAGCCTCAACTGTCAAAAACTTGATACTTGAATATTCCTTATCCATAGAACCCTGGATTGTGATTTTCCAACCCTTTTTCATAGATTATCAGAACTAATACTAGCTAATGAAATATTTTGGGACGTACAATGTAGAAGTCAGTTGTTCTAAAATATGTAATCATAGCCTTATACATATATGTCTCTATTTCTTAGCAATCATACGTTTCTGTAAGTTTACTTTTTCCACGTAGGAAAGCAGGACAGATAATTTACTGACCGTGCCCTATGTGCACAGTGGGAGATGAAGCCTCCTGTAGCTTGCTATGCCTAAAAGCCATGATTCTCAACTCTGGCTGCACACTGGAATCAACTACTGAATTCGTATTTCTGACGATGGCATTAGGGTACCAGTATATTAAAAAGCTACACAGAAGGGACGCCTGGGTGGCTCGTGAGTTGAGTGTCTGCCTTCGGCACAGGATGCGACCCCAGGGTCCGGGGATCGAGTCCCACATGGGTCTCCCGGCAGGAGCCTGCTTCTCCCTCAGCCTGTGTCTCTCAGGAATAAATAAATAAAAACATCTAAAAAGTCAAAAAGCCACACAGTGTTTCTGATGTACGGTGACTAGTGAGAACTACTGGCTTTCAGAGTAAAGCCGGAGCTTCCGGGCGTGGCTTTTAAGGCTCCCTCTGTCTGGCTCTGAGGTACTTTTCCAGTTTCTTACCTTACTGCTTTGCCGCGCACCAGCCAACCAAATTCCCTTGGCTGTTATGTGGGAAACCTCTTTCTAAAGGATTACTTGTTGCCAGAAGAGTCTCGAAGTATTAGGATGTTCATCCACAGCGGAGCTTGGAAGGTGGTTAAGTCGCAGACGGGGACGGGGCAGAGAAACACCACGAATGGTACTTTGTCAACTTTAAAAAAAAAAAAAAAAAAAGAGAATGTTCCTAGAGTGAATTGAGGCACACTTTCAGCGCTCCAAACATTTGTATTCGGCTTTCGGTTTTTGGAGATGGACTTTCTTTCTTTCTTTCTTTTTTTAAGATCTTATTTATTTATTCCTGAGAGACACGGAGAGGCAGAGGCAGAGACCCAGGCCGAGGGAGCGGCCGGCCGGGCCCGGATCCCCTGAGCGCCGGCGTCCACGGCATTTCCCACACCCTGAAGCGGGCGGTGTCAAAGCCGACCGAACCGCCCGCCCAAACCGTCTCCCTCCTGGATGCCTGGTCCTGACCGCACACGCCGCCTCAACTTGTCCACCTTTTACACTTTACAAACAACGGTTCGGAGTGAAAAATCCTAGGATGTGGCGGCGGGCGCGCCGGGGGGGCGGGGGGCGGTACCTGGTCCTCGGAGTCGGCCTGGGCCCGGGCCGCTCGGCCGTCCGTCCCGGGAGAAGTCTCGGGCGCCTCTCGGCCTTCCTCCCTACGCCTCCATCGCACGGAGCCCGGCCCGGGCACAGCCGCCGCCACCAGCTGAGGCGACCGCAGCGCGCGCCTCAGCCCGAGCAGCCGCCGGGCCGGCGCCCGGGTGCGCGGCGTTCCCCTGGCAACAGGACGTGCTTCCGGTTCCGAGGCCACGCCCCCCGGGTCCCGGGGAGCCGGGCCTGGCGCCCCTGGTTATGGGGCCGAAGGGCCCCGGGAAATGGCAGAGGCGCAGCGACGAGCATTAGAGAAGGTGTGGAGGTCGGGGGCGGGAGGACCGCCGCCGCCCGCGAGGAGCCGCGCGGCCCGGACGGCGCCTGACGGCAGCTGTAGGCGTGCGCACAGCCTGCCGGGAAGCGCCTGGCGGCGCGGCCGCGGCGCGCTCCCGTCCGGCCGCGTCTCCCCGCCCGGTCGGGCGATGCCGCCGCGGAACCTGCTGTGGCCTCCGTGGCCAGGCGCGCGCCGGGCGTTCTGGGTTCCCGAGGCCTCCGAGCCTGCAGGCGCGCCGCGGAGGGAGCCCCGCGGAGGGGAGGGCGGCGGGGGAGGCCGGACGGGGGGAGCCCCGACGGGGAGGCCGGACAGAGGAGGCCCTACCTACGGCAGGCCGGACGGGGAGGCCCGACGGGGAGGCCGGACTGGGGGAGGCCAGAGGAAGGCCTGACGGGGGAGGCCCGACGGGGGGAGGCCAGACGGGGAGGCCGGACAGAGGAGGCCCTACGGCAGGCCGGACGGGGAGGCCCGACGGGGGAGGCCCGGAAAGTGGAGGCCCGAGGCCTCACCCTGGCTCCTTGGCTGTCCCGCCTCCTCGGGATGGGCTCGCTGGCCCCGGAAAGCAAGGGGGCCGCCTCGTGTGGGCCGCCTCTTAAACCTGCCCTGGAATTACAGTGACGGGGTTACTCGGTGAAAATATTTAGGTACACGCAGCTCTCCGCCCTGTTAGAGCCACGCTTCCCAAAGGACCCACCAAGGTCGGGAGGAGTCAATTTACGGAACCTGCGACCTACCTAGCCTCACCTCCAACCCCCCCCACCCCAATGAATGGTTCAGCCTCACCTCCCAACCCGCACCCCAATGAATGGTTTTGGAGATTGAAGCCCTTCCTCAGACACATTTTCTCTCTAGTTTCCTCTTAGGCCCTGAGTATGGGGCTTTCCCCTACCCCCCCCCCCTCCCCTACCCTAGTTAGTGTCACCTTTACCCCTCTGCCCCATCTTTGGCCTACTAATTAATTTTACCTATTAAGCAGAGTGGGAGGGTGAAAAGAGATGAGAAAAATTATATGAAATTCATGATGGGGGTGTTTATGTGAATGATTACACGGTGCCGTTTGGCTCAATTTCTAAATGCAGATGTGGTTGTTTTACAATGAAAAAATGTGGTTCTGGAGAGTGGCTCTTGAAAGGCTAAAACTAACAACAAAAGCCCAATAGTGGTATATTCCAAAATATTCACAGATATCCTTGAAAAACATGGAGTATGGATATCTTCTTCCTAATCGTGTGGCCTTACGCCATTAACCTTCTTCAGGCTTTAGTTTCCTCACTTTCAAAAATACAGTGTCTCCTCTGATAGTTTTGAGGATTGAATTGATTTAAAAAAGTATATTGTTTGTCACATAGTAGGTGTTCAGTAAATAAATCCTGTCTTCCTTTGTCCTGAAATTTCTCTTAAAGGGATAGGATTTGATTCAGTTCCTAAGTATTCTGGTTAACTTCTGACTGTAAATACATTTACAGGGCGGTATTGATTAGGTTTCTTTCCGTCTAAGTGACTCATTTTGATGAGACATAGAAGCTAATTTCCTTATAGCCTGAATATGATTTTTTTTTCCTTAGAGTTAAGCAGAAATCTTAGTTTCAGAAAATATTACTGCACAGACATATTTTTTCCTGTTTGGAGTTGGCATTTTCTGTCCTTAGGTTTAGTTCTGTTTTTGTGCAAAACATTTGGTGAAAACTGGAAATTTGACGGGGAGACTGGATACCCAACTTTTCAGTAAATTAGGCATATACATAATTGTCGAAAAAACCGCTAAGTACAACGTTATTGTAGGTAAGTGTAGTTGATGTGATGGCTTCTCATTGAGATTAAATAGTGGTTATGAAACTCACAGTGCTCTCAGTAACCTGGAAAATGCCAGTGTTGAAAATATGTAGAAGTTTAAAAACATACATATTGCATACGGTTGAATCTGTGTTTTGGTACTTTGCCAAAATCTTCATTTTGGTACATTCGAGTACTGACAGACCCATAAAAATTGTTCCACTGGATTAATAAGGTAGTTTGGTTATCTTCATCTTATTATGAGAGTTAGAAGCTTTAAAAATGGCATGTGATTTTCTCTAGGCTACTTAAGATATCTGTATAAGGGAAGAAAGTTTCAGGTATTTTATAACCAGTTTTAATTCCATACTGGGTTTTGGACTGTAGTAGAAGAATTACAAAAGAGTTAAGTGTAAGATATGATGACTACAACACTATTCTGATTAATTGAGGATACTTTTTATGTATTTTCTTACTAGCAACCTTTAAAAATATAGACAATCCCTGATTCCTAATTTATTGACGTTTTTGGAATGAATGCTAATGGTCTAAGCCATTTGAATAGTTGGACATTATGTATATCTTTTGGTCATCTGCAACTTATGTGTACAGAATTACCTCTGCAATGAACAACTCCACTTACTGAAGCTCACAGAATAGTTTCCCAATATGAAATCACTACAAAAATCCGTATCTCTTTATAGTGATTTATGTGATTTTATGCCTTGATGCTAATGACATTAATTATTTTGAAAAATTACACCTATGATTTTGCATCCAGAATTATGTATCTAAAGAGCATCTAGATTTAACAGACTAAAAAATAAATTATATCAAATATGAAGCAGTACAACGGTACAAAAAAGTCACAGATTTAACCACCAGAACTGTAACTTTTATTTGCTAATAGATATTTTAATAAACAGGCTTACTCCATCTGTAAGACCCTGATAATGCCTCTTAGGAAATCATAGAAAAATAAAATACAATAATTAGTAATTTGTACTTTGTACAAAAATCTTATTATGTTGCTCAGCAGGTAGTTTTGCTAAACACCATATTCTTTCAGCAAACAGATAGATGACATATGTAATGCAATTAACCACAAACAATCCCTCATTGAGAGCTGAGCATTCTATAACACTATTAACTTGTAAGCATGCCAGCACATGAAAATTTACATGGAACATCATAATACTACAGTAGATTTTTATAAGATGAAAACAATACCACCTTTAAGTAAGTCTGGACTACTTCACTGCTACAGCAAAGTAGACAGTAGTAAGTAGGGTTGCAATTCAATCGTTAACATCCTTTTACTGTGTTTATCTCTCTACAATCTTGTTATACAACCAGAAAAGAGAACATAGTCTGTGTAAGGAACCTGAGTGGAAGGCATATACTGAAGCTCTAAATAGATACCAAAGAGAAACAGTAAAAAAAAAAAATACAGTGCTGCACTTATTCTCACAAGCAGATCTTTTCCTCCTTTTGTAAGAGAACATGGGTACACTGCTAAATCCATAGTTAATGGTAACTAACTTTATGGCAGGTTTCAGAGAGATACATTTTAAAAACCATATTCATACTTCTAGGAAGGAGAAATGTTTTCAGCTGCAGGTTTTCATTAGTCAAATATTTTTCTATGAAGGATTAAATGTCGCAGCCTAGACAGATGTTATCTAGGTATTTTATATGAATGTACTATTTAGTATTAAATTAAACGTTTTAGGATTTGTGCTACAAAGATTTTTATAACTATTTTATTTTGAATGCACTGCAACTGTCGACATCTACCATTTAATATTTGACATGGCCATTTAAATATTCAGTGTTTAATCAAATACATACTTATATGTACATATACATCTTTATATTTTTGTATATGATAAAACAGCAAAAAAATGGAGAGCAATCTTATTCTTTTATTCACAATCTAATTTTACACAAATCTATATGCATCTATAAATTCAACACATTGAATTCCACGTGGTCTATCCAGAAATAAAGATCCAAGTACAATTAAAAGATCACATCCTCCCAAAAGGATAGGGAGGTCACAGTGAACAAAACAACCATATTGCCCATGTGTTTCTCCTAAATGACAGATGGTACTGATGTCTCTCATATGAAAACAAAAGAAAGTAAAAGTATTGCTTTACTAAATGATTAGATCCTGTTTGCCTTTTTTTTTTTTTTTTTTTAAATTCAGTTGGGGACTCAAAACCCTCCAAAATACTATTTTGAGAAAACTGCCAGCTTGAGTATATACAATACACATCTTTTAAGATTGAACTAATTTTAATTTCATAGGGCTTAAATGATAACATAATAGTTACAGAATATGTGTTTGTTTACTCTGTTAATGGACAAAAATAAAGAACAAAACATGAGAAGTATCTATGGCATTGAGAAGTTCTCACTTAATCTCTACATTATGGAAAAGAGAACACTGTTATTAGGGTCCTTGGAAAGCACAGAATTGTTTCAGATCCTTCAGACACGATGTCTCAAAAATATCCAGTAAGAATAGCTTTAAAATATTTTACACAATAGGTCTTTTTCAAACCGTGGCATATTACATACACACAAATACCCATGGACCATGTTTATGTATATATGCACGTGTGTGTGCGTGCATGTGCTTGGTTTGCTTTTCCCCTTCCAACGACTTGTACCCCTCCCTTCCAATCTATATGCCCTTTCCACTCTATTGACTTTTAGCTCATCTTGGTAAATAGAATTACTCACATAGTAACATCCTTACCTTTCTTCCTCCAATCTACCAGCTTGTCCGCAACTCTGCCTTCCCTCCCATTGCAGTTCTGTGTCCCCTCCTATCAGAAACTAACCTCCCTATATGAATCCCGAACCCTTCTAACCTCCCAGGGCCTTTTCTCTAATTATATCCTCTCTTGCAATAATCAGTTTTCCCCTTTCTACCAGATTGTTCCCACTAGCATATAAATATACTCTAGCACCTTTTCTCTAAACACACACACACACACACACACACACACACAACCAAAAATCTCTTGACCCCATGTTTCCCTCCATATATCGCCCTATTTCTCTTGCTTAAACAGTAAACGTCTTGAAAGACTTGTTTACAGATGTTGACTCCACCAGCATTCCTACAATCTCTTCTTAATCAGGCTTTGACTACCTTACTTCAGAGACTGTCTTTGTCAAGGTCACCCATAACTTCAATGTTGCCAAATCCAGCGGCCATTTCTTGGTTCTCAGCTTGGCTTCTTAGAAGCATTTAATCCAGATGACCCATCGCATTTCTTTTTGATCTTACCTTGTTCTCCTTAGTGTCCTATGTTGGCTTCCAATTCTCTGCCTAACTTCTACATGTGGGAATGCCCTAGACCTCAACTCCAGCCTACTATCTTATAGCCTTTTCCCAGGTGATTTCAAAATTTTAAACACCATTTATGTGCTGATGACTTCCAAATCTTGATGTCTGTCCCCGATTGCTCCTTGGAATTCTCATATAGGACTGTCTATTCGTTCTCTCCATTTGAATATCTGACAGGCATCATGTAGCTAAAACCAGTCCTTAATTTTCCCTCCAAACCTGCTTCTCCCCACCACTGCTGACTTAGTCTCTCATTTCCTAAATAATAGAATTTATTTTTGATTTTCTTTCTTTTTCACCCGTCATACCCAATTCATTAGGAAGCCCTGGGTTCAGAGCCTGAATTCACCTACTTCTCTCCACTTTTACTTCCACTTTAACAAAAGCCAACATTTTTGTCTGCCTAAACTATTGCTGTAGCCTCATAAATGTTCTTTCACTCTTGTCTCATTTTTGTCTCCTTAATTCTTCTACTGTGTACTAAGCACACCATTCTCTCTACCCTCAAACACTCCAAACCCCCATGCATTAAATTGGTCTTTCTGACTGCAATGTTCTTGCCTCCGATCTTCTCATGACTGGTTCCTTCATGCTTTTCAGGCATTTGAAATGTCACATCCTCAGAGAAAGTTTCTTTTACCATTTTATATAAAAACCACAGTCATGCTATGTAACTTTATTGCTTTTAATTATCAACATAACATTTCTTTATTGTGTACCTTTACCACTAGAAAATCAATGCCATGAGGCAGAGGCTTTTTTCTTATCTTGGTCACTCTTTTTCAGTACTTAGAACATGACACTGGTATATGACAGTGTTCAATAGACATTAGTTACTGGGACAAATGAACTTACAGATAAATATAATTAAAGTAAATCAATCTATGTATGTATATATACATACAGTATAGGTATATATATACTAATTTTGAAATTTAGGAATTATACAATTTTGGATCAGCAAACAGAACTTCAATTTTTTGTTTGTTATATCTGTTCCCCATAGTGTCAGAGCTTTGACTGGAGAAATCATGCTGTGTTTTTGTTCTCTGCATTAAATTATAGATACCTAATTATTTCATTTAATGGTAGAGAGAAGTTATAAGGTGGGATAAGGGAATGTTTTGCTTCCTCAAAGGGATTTTTGAAGACTCTGAAAAAACAGTTTATACAAAAATGGAATCACTTTTCACTTTTGTTGAAGGTATCCCACCTGGTGAAATTTTAAAAATTGAATAAACGGTAAGTAGTGAAAAGTAACTATAAAAAGATTTGTTCACTATTTTGAATACACCAAGTCCAATATTGGATTTTTCTTACTGTATTTCTGTTCATGAGAAAATAAGAGTTTGTTTTCTCCAGCACATTATGAGACATTTGAGCCAGATTACATAAAAAACAAAAAGAAACAAAAGGGTAACTTCAAAAATAATAATTTCTAGATACTGTTTTGGTATTTGGCTTCAACTTCTTTGAGAACTGGAAAGGTTATAAGCATTCTGATATTGAAAGGAAATATAAGATCTAAAATGGCTCTTTTTTTATACTTAAAATACCTGAAAAAAGAAGGCAATCTTCTTGAAAGCACTAAGTAGGGATCATCACATATAACAAAATTAATATGCAAATACCACATTTTTTATACATTTGCAACTATGTAAAATTTATATGGTACATAAAAGCATAAATTGATTTTCAAAGATTACCTTTCAACTCAGATCTTTTTATCTGAATTTTATATAAACTTTTTGCATTTAATAACAGGAAAAAAACTCATGAATGAGATTGATTCATTGATACATATAAAATGCTTTGACAGTTCAATACTCAATGTATTTTTTGACAAATTCATTTATTATATATAGGTCTTAGAAATCAAAAGAACTGGTAATATGGAAATGTTAGTAATTATGATCATTTAGTTTATTAATAAATTTTTTAAAAATAAATTTCTATTTTTGATATCTTGGCAAAATTTCTAATTTTATACATATATATCTTAACAAATATTAAGACTCATTTATATTAGAGATTCTCATCCTCGAAATGAATTTTAGTTTCAAAATTACCAGAAGAGTAACAGGACATAATTTTTAGTCACTCTTTTTTAATGATTTTCTTTTAATGTGGTAATAGTTTTAACAAAAAACTCTTTTTGTATTATCTTTTCGCCTTTTCCTAAATTTTAATAGAACTTCGTCTGTTTCCATGTTCTGTGTTAATGCCTCTGATTTTTTTAAAAATAAGGTTATTATAGAAGATATAACCACCATTTTAAGAAGCATTATTAAGCTGTCAAAGATTGTACTGAATACAAAATAAAAACCCAAGTATAGTTTATGAAAAATGTCCAAAAACATTTATATCCTGTAATTATTCAGGTTTTCAATGACACAATCTAAGATGGAATGTAATTAAGAAAATGATTAATAATGTATCAGAAATAAAGCACATATAGTATCTTTAAAATCAAATGTTATTCATTCTTATTTGTTAGGACTGCTCATCAAAAAAAGTATTATACCCCACCAAAAAAACCAAAAAAACAAAAAAAAAAACCTCCCATTTCACACATTTTTTTCTCTTGGAGGTCTTAAAAGACCAACATTATATCAAAACTCTAAATTTGTAAGAAGAAGATGAGATTTTTGCATAGTATAGATCTATTAATACAATTTTCTTTGAACACATATACATGGCATAGGAAGAAACAACACATTAAAAGCAAATTAAAAACTTCAATGATAAACATTTATGCACATTAAGCCTTATTTTTCAAGCAGTGCAGGAATTTAAAAAATCTCCAATCATTGTCATAGTGTCTATGAAATTCAGTATTGTTTTAAAGATACTTTTAAAGATATTGAACTACATAAAATACCAATGAATATTCAAATCAGTTAGATTTAACAATACTCGCATTAATCATATTGACAGAAAAACTAGCTCATTCAGTTACAGATTTGTTAGCAAATGAGTAGCCATTGATTTTGTCATAGAGCTTCTAAAGACCACAGTTGTAAGCAGATTTATTTTAAAGATAAAAAATATGTGGCAATAAATAAAGCATGTACAGTCAAAGAAAAAATTTATTACAGCTTAAATAATGATATTTCTGGGTAAATTATTCTAAAGAGAGAAGTTACTACTTTGCATGAGAAATGAGCTAATAGAATGAATTATATTCTAGTTCCTAAGTGAGTGAAGATGTGTTTAAATAAAAAATCTAACAAAAGTAATTTCTAGCTAAATGCATACATTTCATTCTACAAATTACTAAATGTAGAAGAGAGATTTAATTTATTACAAAGACAATAGAAGAGGAGATTTTAAATTAGGTAAAAATCATGAAAGTGCATGTTTACTCATCTAAAGATTTAGATTTAGATGATTTAGCAATATTCCCTCCATCTATCATGATTTCAAAAAGTTAAGTGATATTTGGTCTTTGTAGAACACAGGCAAATGAAGACTGTTCTGAGGATGATGATCTATAAATGTGGCAAAACTCATAGAAATGTTTACATCAAAATTGCTTGCATGTAAGCTCATATTTAAGTTATGAAAACAAGAACATTTATTTATCTTCAAAGTTAATAATGCCTAAATATAAAATTTGGATATAGGTAAAATGAAGGTTCTCATACCTTGAATTTTTCTTTATAATAATACATCATTTTGGAATAAATGAAGGTTAATGGCTGGGCTAAATGAATAGGAATCCTGAAGTAGGTTGTTCTTTCATTATTTTGTAGAACATTTTAAAGTCATATCTCAGTTGTTCTGATTTATTATTTGAGTTGATAGCTTATTATCTTAACCAAAAGTGAGTTTATTATAACCAAACAAAGACATCCAGGGGTTAAAAAGAATGGAGAAATATAGGTAAGGAAAGAGCTTCACTTGAGAGAAGATTTTTCACTGAGTTTGATACCTTTCTAATTTACAACTCCCAGGAAATTGTGTTGTTAATCTGTACTTCATTTTCTAATCAAAAGTAGAAACCACTTCTTTATATTACATTTAAGAGCAAGAGCTATCTTTCATCCTCATCTGTCAGGTAATTTTTCTGTAATGCCTTTGTTATTCTTAAGGATGAATTAGGTATGTCTAAGGATAGTGGAATTCTTCTTTGAGGTTTTTTCCTTTTAAATGAAACAAATCAAAAGTTCTCTTAATGATATAGAGATTTGGTACTATAGTTAACGAGCATGGAAACCCAAGTGAGAATCTTTCTTTGTTTTGTTTAGAAAGAAACTGCTTTCAATGGGAAAGAGCAAAAAAATCTAATAAAGTGGAAATGAGTTGATATCCTTAAGAGATACACAAAACTTTGTATTTGCCAGGTGTTTTTAAAAGATGAAGTTTATATAATTTTAGTAATGCTTTGCTACCCTTAGTAAATGAAAAGTTTTCTTCACATTATTTTTTTCATTTTTAAAATTCAGTAATTTTGATTCACTACTGATAAGCTAAAGGTAGACTTTCAAATCTATTCCATAATCCTAAACAACACAAATACCAACCAACCATTTTTTGTTTTGAATTAAAAATAACCCAAGTCTTTTTTCTTTTTCTTTTTAAGTAGGCTCCATGCCCAGTGTGGAGCCTAATATGGGGCTTGAACTCACAACCGTGAGATCAAGACCTGAGCTGAGATCAAGAGTTGGGCACTTAACCGACTGAGCCACCTAGGCACCCCCCAAGTTTTCAATTAAGATGTGAATATCCTTTTTTTTACACATTTGAATAATGTATCATTAATCTGAAGCTCAAATCTAATTACTAGTCAGAAGAAAGAAGATAAAAATTACATTTTGATGACCTGTATCTGTTGACCTTTTTTTCTCAGAAGTGTCACATCCCCCTTATAATATACAAAATTTATTTTTATCCAAAGAAATCTTTGAAATACCTGCCTAATATTTTGTTTTTTTAAGGAAACAGTAAGAGAAAGGGGGTATTTATGCCTCTGCAACTTAAGATTTTTCATTTCCTTTACTTCATCTAGTACCGTGTTAGATCTAGGCATGTTTGAAAGAATTTTGTGCAACTATTGCAGGTTCATACTTATTTTTACATTCACTAATACCAGTGAATTGGCTTGGAAAAGAGATTACTCCAGAGTTGTTTTAAAAAAAGGCTAATATTTTCTAATTGGAGGCACCTTTGAGGTAGTGACTCTACCACACATGAACTGAAAAGTTTGCCACTGGACAAGAAAAATCTGTAACTTCTAAGGAGAGATTGTCTTAAGAGAATACTGCAAGATTGTTCCTCTCTGCTATAGGAAGTATGGAGTGTTTTATGAGAATCTACAGTGCAAAATAAATTTCTCCATATGGATTCTAAATCCAATTCACACTGGACAAGGCTTTATTGATTTATGTAATGTATTTTTTTTTTCTATGGAAAGAGCTGGCCCTTAGTGACTTGGAAATCACAGCAAACATAGCAAATAGGCTCCAACCTCTAAGTTTTAATCTTAAGAGTTATTTTGAAGGTAAGGACAGTACAGCCAAAATCATCTTTGCCATAAAACCTTATGTGTATAGGAGACACTTCATAGATATTTGTTAAATTGAACTAATGAAGTTTATACTGTCCTTACTGAACCCCTATAATTAAAGATTGAAAGTTGTTGAAAATGTTGATCAACCTAAAAGGCGACTTCAGTGCCTGGTGTCCTAATGGAAGGATAACATCAATTTGACTCAGTGTACTACTCCATCTTTTGGAGTCTTTTTTTTTCTTCTTCAAGATTTTATTTATTGATTTGACAGAGAGAGAGGGAGAGAGAGCACAAGCACGAGGAGTGGCGGGCAGAGGGGAGAAAGGCAGAGGGGAGAAGCAGGCTCCCCACTGAGCAGGGGCTCCATCCCAGGACGCCAGGATCATGACCTGAGCCCAAGGCAGATGCTTGAGCCACCCAGGTGCCCCTCTTTCGGAGTCCTCATGTAAAAAGTATCAAAATATTTTTGGATTGAACTGAAGTAGTAAAGTCTTTTCTACTAAATGGAATCTGAGCTTGGAAAAGTTAAAGTGAGAATATTAAAAGAAGAGATATATCTGCTTCTAGCCTCTTTGTTGTATAAACACAAGTCCACCAACTGTGAATGGATAATGGTTTTTTATTCTTAAAATACAAATTTTTAAATTAATAATTTCCTTATCTAAAGCTATAGAAAAGGATCATCATCATCCATTTTTAAATTACTTTCCAAAGCACTTAATTTCCAGTTAATAAAAAGTTCATTCCCTCTCTGTGAGTGCAAATGCTCTCGTTTATGCGGTGGGACCCAAAATACTAATGTATGGCTCCTGCAACAGTCCCTTCCCTCCGTCTTCAGCCTCTTGTAAAGAGATGGTAAGATCTTTTTAGATTTTCCGAGCTTTCTTCTGCTGATAGGGATCAGGGGTTGAGTGGTAGAAACTGAGAAAGGAAAAGAGAGGAGATGGAGTAATAAAGAGAGGAGACGGGGAGCTGACTGAGCAAGAAGTTTTAGGAAATTTAATGAAGGAACAGAAAAAAGAGACCTAATATTGGTGAAAATTTTGGGATAAGAGATTTAACCGACTGATTTATAAAGTAGAACTTTGGTAGGGAAAGATACAAAAAATGGACTTTTTAAATGAAATGTGGTTGAGATTCATTCTTTACCACCACTTCAGAAGGACTTCTGTAAAGACTGACTTTGCTTTTCAAGAGTTGACTTTGGATTTGTTTTCCATGTGAGGACTGAAGCAGGCCTTAGAACTGTAGCTACAAGGCTGTTTTTTATTCAGCTGATATCTGGATAGGTTTTAAAGAGTAATGCAGGGTATTAAAGAATACAAATCTTTTTTTTCTTTTTCTTTTTTAGACTACAGCATGCATAACTTATTTGTCAGCAGCTATAAGATAACTCAGTGCAAAAGTGGTGTACATTTTGATTCTCAGTAAGCCAAGAGCTTTGCAATTTCTGATTGCTTTTTTAATGATTTATATACCTAATCTCTCTTCTCGATTGTACATTGTTTTTATATTTTTCCCCCACATATGCCTTATACTATGAGATAATGAGTTGTTTATAGACTGGAAACTGACCACCCAGGAAATAAAACAAAAGTGGTTTCTTCAACTGTCTCGATTTACAAAATCCAAAAAGCTCCTCAATAGTATAGATCAGAAAATGTAAAATAAAGCAGGTACATGAATGTATATGCATACTGAAGTTACCAAAAATCATTACTGAAGGCTGTGATTTATGTAAGTTACTAATTTTCTTTCTATAATTAGGTTCTATACTTATGCATATTAAACAGTTTTAATTACTAAGTATGTGCACTAGTAATTCTCAAAATATTTCATGTAAAATTTCCAAATAAATTTGGCAACCTAACTGTTAATATTCCTAAATCTTATAATATCCTTGGGATCAGGGGTCTGTGTGTAGGCAATTAAGAAATAGATATCCTTATTTTTTTAATATATCTGTTTAATCGTGCACAAATATTTCAACCATGTGTTTCTGACCATAATGAGGTTCAAAATTACACGTAAGATTATCATGCTTACAGTTCTGAAAAATATGAATGTAATTCTAAAGAAATTTTAAAGAGCATTTGGGGAAAGAGACAGAGTAGAAAGGCAGTTTTATAATACTAGAGGAAGATGTTGGGGAAGGAAAAAAAGAAATAGAAGTTACTCACATATAGAAAAAGATCTCTGTACCTTTTAAGAAAAAAATTCTTAACAGTGAACTTTAATCTTTTAAGTACTGAATGCCCATCTCATAGAAGTTTAAATACTTTATAGAATTTATTTCATCAAACTATACAGATGTTGCTGACAGAGTCCTATGGAAGACCATAATTATTCTATTCCTTATTTTTCTAAATACCTTTTTTGTTGTATTATAAAAATAAATATATATGATTAATAAATTTAATCTGTTTTACATCTGTTCTTATTTAATATATATTTGAAGACAGGTAAATATGGAAATTTTATATTTCCTCTACATGTATCCGGATTTGTGTAAATGTATCAAGCAAACTGCAGTTAGTGTATGAGTGATGCATGACCATGCAGGTGGTGGCTAGAAAATGTTGCTAGCTATTTCTGACACACTTACTTAAAAAGTGATGAATTTCTCACTTTTTTTTTCTTTTTAGTATACTTTAAGGAATACTTTTTAAAGACTCTTCCTTCTAGCTCTATACAATTTTTTTTTTTGAAATGAGAAAAATTGAGCTGTGGTAGACAAAAATCAGGAGATAAATCAGCATAATAATGTATGTGAAAGGGTCTAGTCTAATGCGACAATAAACAAATCTTAAAAGAATAAAAGAAAGTGAGTCTCCTTTAATAGCAAGACAGCTGCTATTACCAAAAAAAAAAAAAAAAAAAAAAATGTGATTTAGGTAGGAACTGGAGAATGTGGATTGGGCACCTTTGGGTCTTAGATCAGAGAAAAACTTATTTATTAAATAAGCATCTTTAGACAACCTGTTCCTTTTAAAATCTCTCTCAACACATCCTGCCTACTCTTCCACACCTAGCACAGAAGCCATTCTGTACATTCACAGGCAACAGCTGATTTTACAATTGAACTTACTCATAAAGCAGCACTTTTTTGATAATTTGCTCAGCATAATTCACTGAAAAATATATTTGCTTTTTTTTGCAGCCTCTGAGATGATTATGACACACATTATAGCTGTGTTCACATTTTCAGTTACTGTGTTTTGGGCCCAGGTTGACACACGATTTATATATGCTCATAGGTTAGGTCTGTTCATATCTCTTTGGAACATGCAGTGGTATACTTGTCTCTTGAAAGGTTTAGAAAACAGCTCAGCACATTCATGTAACTTATTTTTTAGGAACAAAATATAAAAATTCTTTAACTTGCAAAATGCACCAACATCAGCCAACTACATGTGTTTATTTTTTGGGCCACCATATAGCTATCATAAAATTGTGTTTAATTACTTTTACATTAAATCTAAGGCTATATTCTTAGATCTTTTATTCAAAGCAAGTCTACTGAAAATAACTAATTTTCTCAGTGCTTTGATAATTGCTTTTGCAAACTTGTAAAGCTGAACCAAGGGAATAGACACGGTTTTATTTCAAGCTTCACTCTTGATCTTTCTGGGGTGATCTTCATAAGGTAGGAGAGAAATATACTATTGCTAATAAAACTTAGAGGGGAAAAGCCTCTAAGCAATCACTTACTATGAAATATTTAGGACACTATGAAGTTAATTTAAAAAAAATAGACAAACCAGCCTTAGAAGATTGAAAAGCACAGTATGTTTCTCCCTCTCCCTCCCTGATAACCCCTTTCTTAGTGTAGTCACACCTGACAAGAATTCACCAAATGACATCATTGGTTATTTCTGCAAATACTTCTAACAACATCAGGCATCAACAGTTAAACTATTATAAAATAAAGTAACAATATGATCCATAGAGTTGAATATAATTATCTAAAAGTATTCACGTCAGTTTGGAAGCTACTTGATCACAAAACATGAAAGAAAGGTCAACTATTTCTTTTTTATCTACCGTCAAACTCTAAATACATCATTAAGGAAGCCACACCTGGCCAAATTCCTTTAAGTTCGTGAACACTTCCCAAATACTGTTGTACAAAGTTACACATCCATGCTGAGTTATTTACCATTGTGTCAGTGATAATCTGCAGCGGGCCAGGGTTTTATCTGCAGGTTATTCAGAGAGGAGCTATGAGGCATAATTTTAAAATCCAGGTTAGAAGCATAAACAAAAGGTGTGTGCCCGTAGTTTGAACAGGAGACTGCAGTTCGTGAAGTGATGTTTGGAGAATCAGAAGAGGGGGTAGTAGAGAGGATATCGTTCATTTTAGAAATGCTGAGGCACAAAACACAAGTGCTTGTAGTACTTTCATACATGAAATCCTTTCTCCTGTATGTGCATCATGTGTAAGCGTAAAGTCTGTATACTGCTGACTATCCGTCTCTGGTGTCCAATGAGAAGGACTCCAATTCTTCTAATATCACTGTGAGAGAGAAAAAGAGACAGAGATGGGAGTGAGGGGAGGAGAGAGAATATGGACATTTAGATCTGGTAAGTACAAGGAGATAAGAAATGAAGACTTATGGTAAATATGTATCATGTCAGATTTGCTTTGTGAACTTAACAAAAATTGTATAGTTGGTCAAATGAGAGTTTAAACAGAGATATCAGTGAACATCAAGACTTTGTTACATTTTTCTTCTCCCCGGTGCCAGATAATATATCCAGTCTACCTCAAATTTAAGGATACAAAGAAAAATTTCAAATTCAGGTACCAACACAATGTTCAGACATTTCATAGACCTAAAGGGCATGCAGTTTTTAAAAAGATTTATTTACTTATTTGAGAGAGAGGAAGAAAGAGAACGGAGTGGCAAAGGGAGAGAATCTTAAGCAGACTCCTTGCTGAGCATGGAGTCCAATGTGGGCCTTGATCTTACAACCCCGAGATTATGACCCGAGCTGAAACCAAGAGCTGGATGCTTAACCAACTGAGCCACCCAGGCGCCTCAGGTATACAATTTAGATAATGATACAAATTTTCAACAGTGTCAGCAAAAATAATATATGGGGTGGATGGTATAATAGGGGCTTCATCTGAGCCCTGTGGTCATTCAACAATCTGGAAAAAATGCTGTTGTATTATGTTGAACTAAATAAAATTGCCATTACTATTTCAAAATAATGGCGATTTCATAGTTGGTTCAACCAACTAGTTTTAGTATCTACCTTTTAAGCATATGTTGAACATTTTACTGTACCCAGGCAAAGAATAATTTTTGAGACAACAGAAAAATGTCCAGCTTTTTTAATATAGAGGAGGACCTCTGAATTTACGTGATGGTAATGTATTACTACAATTACTACATTTGATGAAAGTAACAGAATTGATTATACAAGATTAGTATATGTGAGTCACTATGCTGATGTAAAGTCTCGGATGTGAATGAGAGTAATATGCATCTCAGAAAGCATTTACAAATTTTTAAAATGGCTATTGGAATCAAACATACTCTTCCAAAGGGAAATAGTTAAAAGTGTAATGTCTAATTTCCACTAGAATGGTAATTAACAATGGTGAGGAAAGATGTGGAAATGCCAGGCTAGCATTAGGAAATGTGGTTGCATCACAGTGTTCCTGATACAGTATTTGGATTTGTAACTTCCTGAGTGGATTGTCTAAACATGGTAATAAACCTAGTACCACTTACTCAATGCTCATTCTTGAAATCAGGTCGAACGTCGTAAACCCCGCAGCCATGAAGTTATTCTTATATTGCCCCATCTTGATAGAATCCAGCCAGTCACCAACTGTGACAAACAAAGGATATTCAGGAACTTCACCAGGGGACTCTGGCATTCTACAAGAAAAAAAAAAAATCCATGGAGATTTTTAAAGTCACATTAAGCAAAAAATAATTTTTTTTTTTTTTACCTCTTTTCAGTCCTCTTACCTCTGATATTTTCACAGTCCATTAAAACAAATCTCTAATTTTCCATCATATTCACATCAGCCACTTTTATCTGGTCAGTTTCACTTGTCAGTTTGTCTTTTTCTGCTTTTTGCCATTAACCGGGTTTTGTACTAGATGTATCTTTTGAGAAAAACGCACATCTTGCTAACTGCTATTTACTTTTTTCCTCTTGCATAAAATTGTGCTTTCAAATCTAGGAAAAGTCCAGTCCTCATAAAGGACAGTAAGTAGTCATGGGTTTTTCACTCTTACACTTTCTAATCTGCCACTGATTCCTTGCCTTTTTGCCTTTTTTTTTTTTAAATGTTTGCTCTGATAATCCCTTTTCTTTTTCACAGTGAATTCACTGATCAAGCTTCCATTGATTTATTCTCAAACATTCAACAAGGATTTATTATTTATTAAAAAGCAATTTCTGTTATAGAGTTCAGTTGCATGAGTAAGACTTACATACATCCAAGCCTAGGGTAGGAGAGCCCAAAGCATGGATGTTAATATGGCATAAAACAAAGTAAAATCAATGCAAGTTTGGGTTAACGAGAAAAAGTGATCCAGCATTGATGGATCTTAAAGTAAGTGATACAGACATCTGTATATTTGTTCCTAATATCTAAGGCAAAGGGCATTGCAGTTGGGGATATTTTTGTAGTTTTTTGTTTTGTTTCATTTTGTTTTTTGAGAGGATAATGAGGGTGGGGGTCAGGAGAGGGGCAGAAGGAGAGACAGAATCCTAAACAGGCTCCACGCCCAGCAGAGCTTGATCTCACAACCCTGAGGTCATGACATAAGCCAAAGTCAAGGAGTTGGACGCTCAACCAACTGAGGCACCTAGGAGCCCCATATTTTTATAGTTTTATAATAAAAATAATATAAAGGCATTACTCTGGAAAGGCTAGCAGATGTGTGTGTGTATACATACATAAATACGTATTTTTGTATGTGTATATATGTTCATACATATACATATTTATACAGGATAGTTTCATGTAAATTAAAGACAGAATAAACATGGAAATAACCTTAGAAATTATAGTAAAATTAACTAAAATTTGTGTATTCAACTGATTCTGGCAATAAACTATATTCTATTTCTCCTTCTAGAAATACATGAAAATAGTTAAAAATATTTTATATGGTTTTACAAAATACCCAGCAGTAAAAGTGCTTTTATAGGCATGTTATTAGCCCTCTAGGGTAATAAATATATCATTTAAAAATTACTAGGTTGAGAGTTTATATTAAATAGTGGAGCAGGAACCTATTTTTTTTTAAGTTTGGTATTTGAGTCAAATCTATTTTCTAAGTAATGAAAAATATTCCCATTAGAAGTGAATCACTGAATTATTTTTATTAGAATACTGAAGGTTAATCCAAATTTCACTTTGCTTTTAATTTTTTATAAAATTAAAGAATGAAAGAATCCAGAGACTTTACTAGATCCATAGTTTTAACATTCATATTTGAAATATTTCATCATAATAGTTTTTACCATTCATATTTGAACTATCCCAGCTTTAACTAGACACCAATAGTATATGAACACATATGATGAAACCACATGAAGTAAGAATTCCTCCACTGGGAAGTAGATGGAGTACACATGCTATGTAACTGGTATTGTTCTGTTAAAAATATATGAAAATAGGAGTTAGGTTTTAAGGTTAGTGCCTAAGGTAAAAACATAAAACATAAAAATCTCTAATAATCAAAGTTACCCATAAAAGTCCTTTAAGTAACCCTGAAATCACCAGGCCTTGGGTATTTAGGAACACGCAAGTCAGAGACATTCTGCATGGCCATACAAGTTGTACACTGTACAACTCTTGCAGATTCTAAAAGGGGGCCCTTGGGATT
This sequence comes from Canis lupus familiaris, assembly GCF_011100685.1. Taxonomy (NCBI): domain Eukaryota; kingdom Metazoa; phylum Chordata; class Mammalia; order Carnivora; family Canidae; genus Canis; species Canis lupus. The sequence continues at coordinate 5,100,302 of NC_049254.1, read as the reverse complement.
TTTCAGGACAGAGTCCCCTCCAGAGGCCTCAAGTTCATGTCTTTGGTTTTTCTTTGATTGCTACATTGGCTTCCCTTTTTCTAAACTGGGGTCTGGCTGAAGATGAGGATGAAGGTGAAGAGACAATGTAGAAAACACAGGGGGTTTTGCTTTTTTTTTAAATTTATTTTTTGGGATCCCTGGGTGGCGCAGCGGTTTGGCGCCTGCCTTTGGCCCAGGGCGCGATCCTGGAGACCCGGGATCGAATCCCACATCGGGCTCCTGGTGCATGGAGCCTGCTTCTCCCTCTGCCTATGTCTCCGCCTCTCTCTCTCTCTGTGTGTGTGACTATCATAAATAAATAAAAAAAAAATTAAAAAAAAATAAATTTATTTTTTATTTTTATTTATTTATTTTTCTATTTATGATAGTCACATAGAGAGAGAGGCGCAGAGACATAGGCAGAGGGAGAAGCAGGCTCCATGCACCGGGAGCCCGACGTGGGATTCGATCCCGGGTCTCCAGGATCGCACCCTGGGCCAAAGGCAGGCGCCAAACCGCTGCGCCACCCAGGGATCCCCGGGGGGTTTTGCTTTTAATATATAATTTGAATTTGCATAAATTATATGCATTTATCTTGTGACCACATTGTGGTCCACACTGAGTCTGGTACTCCTGAACAATGACTCCTATCCTTTTTACTAGTACTCAATCCTGTTACTATATTTCCAATTTGGGAGGCTGTTAAAAGCTACATGCTCTTCTTTTGTACAACAAATTGCAATGCTATTTTGATTGTGGCCTAATTCATTCAAATTCATATCAGAATGATGCATGATTTGACCCTAAACAAAGATTAGTTATATCCAAAGGTTGAAAACATTTTATAGCATCTACCACTAAATCCTTTATTATTGCTATATTTGTTGTTTCCTAGAGGCATTCATATCGATAGGAATTGTAAAATAAGCAAAAATTCATTTAAAATACGAAATAATAAAGGTATCTACTGCAAAGAGTTAAAAAGGATTTTTAACTATAGTGTTTCTCCAAGTCTTCACTATTCTAACGTACAATGTGAACATATAAGAGGATTAGCAATAGCTTCTGCATTATTTTCCTAAATGATCTGACCAGTTTCTATAAAACACAGTTTAAGAAATACTGCTGTGGTAAGTTCACTAAGTTTAAATATCAAAATGACCAGGGCACCCTTACTGCTTATTAACATAAAACCACACATGCTCAAAAACTGAATGTTCTATTTTAAAGCAATGTGGCTCCCACATCTTTTAATTACTTCTCAGGGAAATTTGTTGAGACTGGACGGAATTAAAAGAATGTATTTAAGTGACTTCCTTTCATACTCCAATGCCATTCTTGATGCACAGAGAGTGTCAGATGACATCCACTTCTCTCTCCTGAGATAACTCTGGAATAACTCTTGAGCTTTCACAATTTCATATAATCGGTGAGTAGAAATGTAATTCGCTAATTTTATGTCCTTAGTATAGAAAGGTCATGAAAAGACATTCTGTATACCAAATGACTTAACCAGCCTATTTCTCTGTTGAAAAGCATTCACTGTTTGCTCCCAGAACGTTTCAATACCGTAATTCCCTTTCTCTCCACACGTCTTTAGTAACCTAGTTACTCTTTGGCCTTTCTACGATGGCATTGGCAGTTGATTTAGTAAGGTCAGGGCCCCCTCATTGTTCATAGCCACCATGCAATAACTTTTCTTTCACCTTATCTTATAACGAAGTTGAAAAATGCTGCTATTTTCTGGCTTTGAGGGCTGGGTTCCATCACCCTCACATGAATTCTCTGGAATATTACCTAATAAACAATAAATGCCCTTTCTTATCAACCATGTACAATGATAAATTCAGTCCGCTACTTGCTGAGCACATAGAAATTTCTGCTATTTGGTGATTAGTGGGAGCTGCCCACCTGAGAAATGTCTTTACAGCAAAATCAGCAGCTCACACTGAAAAAAGTATATATTGTAGAACAGAAGGTCAAAGGTCTATCACTTTTCTCAGAAAACTGAGGAAGGGGTAAAGTTAGGAAATTCTAAATGTATAAATGATGGTCCATTTAGATTAGAGAGAGGACTGGAGTGTAGGTAGAATAGGTAATGACACAGCTTAAGGTTCAATAAATATATACTTGCAATACATCTAAATATGTAAAAATGAGTAGCACTGATAGAGCCAATAATTTTTTACTCTAATGAGCCCTTTGAGTTCATAATAGTAGTAGCCTTTAAAACAAAAAGATTGATTTACTTACTTTAGAGAAAGAGAGCATGACTGCAGGGGAGGGGCAGAGAGAGAGAAAAAAAATCTCCAGCAGACTTTCCATGGAGCACGGAGCCCCACGTGGGTCTTGATCTCAGGACCCAGAGATCAAGACCTGAGCTGAAACTGAGTTGGTGCCCTAGGTGCCTCAGTACTAGTATTAGATAATCAATAGGTATCAAAACTGCCAGCAAAAAGCAAGAAGGTTTTTAATCCTTAAAAGTTTTCCATGTTTTATATTTATCATGCAAATAAAATGGTAATAGATTTATTAAGAATGATTCAAGAAAGGTTATACTTTGAGAAACACTATTGCAAAATAGATCTTATTTTAATATGAAGCCATCACATGCTTAGCGGCTTTTCTCTTGTTACTATTTTTTTTTTAAGATTTTATTTATTAATTAATGAGAGACAGAGAGAGAGAGGCAGAGACACAGGCAGAAGGAGAAGCAGGCTCCCTGCGGGGAGCCCGATACGGGACTCGATCCCAGGATCCCGGGATCACGACCTGAGCCAAAGGCAGATGCTAAACCACTGAGCCGCCAGGCATCCCTCTCTTGTTCCTATTCTAACAAAACTTTTTCCCCCTAGCTCTTACATTTATATATGGTTAGCAGAACTGTACAGATTAGGTCCATTCTGTTTGATATTGCCTTTATTTCAGTTATTTATTAATCTTTGCATGTTTCAGTAGTATTCATAACTATTAATCAAATGAGTGTATAATATTCTACATGTTGATGCTTTATAATTTAATTCCCTTAAGTTAGGCTCCTAGGTGGCTAGCAACATTTTTTTTATTATTATTACAGATGACTATGAAGTTTTACAGCATGTTATCTTTTTGCTTCAGTTGAATGACTTCCTTTGGGAACAATCCATAAGAGAGAGGAATTTTTTTTTTTTTTTAAAGAGTAAGTTAAAATTCCCTGATGGCAGGGACCATATCTCACATATCTTTCTATCTTTCTATTTTCTGTTGGCCTTAGCACAATGCTGAAAGTATTACAGGAATTTATTAAATATGTGATGATTTAGATTTGAATATTCTCTGTGGAAAAGTTTGGTCCATGACATAATGGTGACTCATGACCATCTATTTTCATTTAGTTCCCTCAAATGGAAGAGTTAAGGGCCTCTTGTTGGTGTTTGCTGATCTCTGCCTTTGTAGGTTTCAGAGTGGAGAGAGAGGCAGCCATAGGTGGGGGTGAGGTGGCCCAGGGCAAAGGGACTCAGAACCACATCAGCAGTATCCAACTTAATGTCACTGCTTTCACACGTGCTTATGATCTCAAAACTCAGGTATTACACTTCACTCTATATAGTTAATCCATAAAATAATCTTCTCATATACAAACTACCTAAACTTTGAAGGAAGAATTTAATCAGATAATAAAGAATACATTGCCTTCTCTGCAAATAGGCTGAATAGCAAACTTGAACACAAAATAGTAAACGAATTTTGATATACTTAAAAAAATTTTAAGTATAATTTTACTCAAAATGTTATAAAATCTCAAACGCATAGAACCATGCCATATATTTTGTGACTATTTCATACTTGTGGGCAATATCTCATGGTTCCAAACAATCTGCTTCTCCAAAGTGTTAAACTGGAAGAATGCCTTTTATTTTCATTAAGCCTTCAAGTTTTTTTTTTAATTGATACGATGATTTAATTCTCATAATGATGATAACTAGCAGAAAGTAGGAAGGGATGAAAATTTTAAAATTGTAGCTGTGTTTGAACGTTAGGAGGGATAGACGTGGAGTAGGAATAATACTGCTTAAAAATCTCCTATAATTCTGAGTACCCAGCACATTGTCCCTATAGCTAGAGTGATAGATCACTGAACCTCATGGAAAGGCAATTTTTGTGAGAAAATAATATAGGAACAGAAATGGATTTCTTATCACATGCTAACTACAATTCATTGGCAGTAGTTGTCAAAATATGGTCTTAAAAAGGAGGCTATAGCAGCATCTGGGCTCAGTGGGAAAGAGTGTTGTGATGATTAGTAATGTCTGCCATAACGAGGAAAAGAAGGAAAGCATATATTTGCCAAGACTGGAAAAATTCAATCTACAAAATGCCTGAGGAGGTAATTCTCGAACTGCGTTGCTGCCATATTTTCCTCATTTCTCTATTTTGTTGTAGTTACTACTTTCTTTTTTTTTCAAGTAACGTTCTTCAAGTGGCTGAATATTATAGGAGGATGTTGAGGGGATATATTGATTATGTGTTTGCTACTTATTCCCATGAATGAGGACATATACTCTACATCCTTGTATTTGCTTAGTAGAACATAAAATAACAGGCTGTGCTCCACTACAAATTCTTTTTGGGATTTTAATATACCCCATATATGAAGTCTGATTAGTCCACAGAAAATCTATGTGGAAATATAAAAAAGTGTACTTTCCTGTAATCGTATTTCTGAAAACAGTACCGTATTGGGAAGAATCTTGCCATTTTGCATGATTGTATACTGTATGTTGGGAAGAACAAGGGCTTTGCAGTTGGTGGAGCTTGTTAAATGCCCAGTCCACTAATTACCTGCTTTACTCTTTGAGTCTCTCTTTCTTTACCTGAGGGATAGGGTTAGCTAATAATAGTGGATTAAATGACCTTATATATAAAACTGCCTAGTACAATAACTGACACATAATAGGCCTTCAACAAATGGCAGTAATAGTTGTTATTGATGATCTATATTGGAATTTTGATCAGTATTAGTGTTGGTCTTTTTTTTTTTTTTTTTTTAGTGTTGGTCTTAACATCAGTATTATCATTAGCTTGTGCCAACAGTTCATGTGAATTAAATTCAGACTTTATAACAGGTGGAAGTTTCACACTTCCCGATTCATGTTTAACATTCTGTCTTCCTTCCACAAAGCTTTGCTAATCAATCAATTACAACACTGGTTTTGGCTAGCCATTCACTTCTCATGGAAAATATCATCAAAAGTTCTAGTTATAGAAATTAAGACAAGTTATCTATGACTTGGTATATAGAGATAAACAACCAGGCAAGTGCTGATTATGTATAGCCTAGACATCTTTGAGCAAGATCTTTTCAAAATGAATGGAAAAATTCACATCCAATTGTTGAAAGTTATTGCCCTCAGAAGGCAGCATTAGAGGTGCTGTATGCATTGGATAGAGGAAGTGGTACCATTTACTCTTATATTTTACTTGTGGATCTCTAAAGCAGAGGCTCTTAATTATGATACTGGCTTGAACTTTCCCCAACATTCATGATTCACACATCACTGGTAGCCAAGTACTTGGAAGTTCAATAATAGATTTATGTGCACTAAGGAAAGTGGTGGTTCCAGTTCTTAAAAGCTAAAGTATTTTGAGATCCCTGACTGTGGCCCAGTGGGTAGTGCGAATATTCCTCAGTGTCTTGGCCTGAGCAGAACATGACTCTATCATGGACCGGTCCATCTAGTAGTCAACTGTTGCCCATCCCTGGATGCCACTGTTTTAGCTGATGTCATCAAAGAGCCCATAATCTGTAAAAAAGTTTTGTCAGTGCTGGGGATCTAGAGCAGGGACGGGAGAAAAATGTTATTTTCTCATTACATGGCAGCACTGTCCAAAAAGGCATTGGCCAGCTGACTTCAACCTTAGTGCTGTGGTGTATGGAGGAATCAGGGGTGAGAGTTGAAGAGGCTGGAGAATGAATGTGTGGTAGAATGTGGGTGAGGTGGGGAAGATTGGGCCGGGTGAAGGAACACTCATATTGTCATCAGTCTACTTTATGCTATTATTAAACCACTGGATCTCAGATGTAACCCTGGACTCCATAGGAGGATGCTCGACTTGGGGTGGAGAGTGGCCATAGCATTTATCATAAAGGTCAGGGGGAAGGGAGCAAGAGGTGTGTCAAAGGTCATGGCCAGGCACTGCTCCTGAGGCCATTCTCTACATAGCTTTGGCCTCCAACTGGGCCTTTTCTCCCAGGGGCTGTGCACCATGTGACAGCCACAGACACTTCTTTAAAAAGGAGGTTATACACTTCAACACTGTAGAATGAATAAAAGTGAGGCTAGTTTGAAATTCGCATTTACGAAAGGATGACTACATATGCTAAAGAGGCACTTGTGCAAACTACTTTTTTGGATCAATTGGATTTAAAATTATACTCATGGCCATGTACATTTACACATCCGCATACTTTCTTGAGTAGGAGAGAAGGTAAGAGTGTTGGCAACTGTACAGAGCTCTGAATATTCCCATGGGACTGTGCCAGGCACAAGAATATAAGCATTATTTGGGACGACCACTCCAATGAAAGCTTTCTCTGACCAGTATCTTTTTCTATTGGGTGTCTCGTCTTTTGAGAGGAAAAACTGCAGACACAAGATTTATAAGATCTCTGATATGCTATTATAAAATTATTGAGCTGTGGGTTGCACAGCTTTCCTCATCACCCCCCACCCCAACCTTGGTTGCCTTAATTTCTTCACCTCTTACTATTCTGTCAAGAGGAAGGATAAAAGCTTCTCAGGTGAATTGTTGAGAAAAAAAGCAATTAGAGTGGAATAAAAACCATGGGGACCTAGTGGATGAGAGAGAGTTATGTCAGTATAGAAGTGTGAGAGAAGCCTGGCAGTCTGGGGATACTTGAGAGTCTAATAAGAGTACAGGTGAGTTTAATCAGAGTTGCTGTGGATTATACATTTATACCCTTTTACCTGTTTGAGAGATAAATAGGCAGAGAGATAGAAATTCTACTCTGTCATGTTTTCTTAATCCAACATCACACTAAGACAGATGACCGGGCTGTAGGATTCAGGGGAAGGACAGTGCCACAGTCTTATATGCATAAAACAAGCCACACGTTCTTCAGCTAACATCGCTATCCTTCATACCATGTCTCTTCCCTTTAAACAGTCTCAGTTCTCTGGGATCAGGGACAGGGTGGGTGGATGGCATTGGAGGCCAAAGGGGTGGACAAGGGTAACCTGCTCAGGCTGCTATGAAGATAAGAATGGTGATAATGGTTCAGGAATGGTACCTGTAAGAACTCTGTTTCCCTTTGTTTCTCCAAGAAAAGTGTATTAAAGGCAGAAAACACTAGCACAGAGATCTCTGTCAGAAACAAGGATAGCAAATCCATCATAGAAACTTTCCATTTGGTCTCCCAGATATTAGACTTTAGAGGGGAATCAAACTGCCAACTTTATACAAAGTACCCAACTCCTGCCCGTGTATGGGGGCACCATCACATTTGCCAATTGCTGACCTGTCCGCAGGATGACTGCACATCCCATGAAACCATAAACTTCTGGCCCTATGACACAAGCCCTCATGTTGACTTTACCTCTGGATCATTTTGACTTTTTGGCATTTTCTCATCTTAATGCATTCATTGGTATTTTCCAACTATGATAAACATTCATAATCTTGAAAAAGCAGGGAAGAAATTATTTTATCTGCTTTTCTTCAAAAAGAAGGCTCTTACCTGCCTGCTTCTACAGCCATAGAACAGTTAGAGAGCTCTGTTGATGGGCACTGGCTGTGGGGTCCGTTAACCCTATACCACAATGAGAGGCCCGGATTAAATGAGTTCATTTTATAGATAACCAAAGTTCTTTTCCATTAACGCATCACTCACTGCATTAGCTCATTCTCTTCAATGTCAACACGCGCCCATCTCTTCAATAAAACTTACGCAAAAAAACCCAAGAAACATTTTCTCTAACTACTTTGCTTTCCCTTCAGAGACAGGCTACTTAGTACTTTATATTGCTTTTCTCTCCGACCTCATATTTACTCCTGCTCCCCTGCAATCTGTCTTACACGATTTTATTCAAATGCTCTTGCTAAGGCTGCCCATAGATACCTGGCCACTAAGCTGCTAAAATCAGTGGACCCACTTCAACTTTTTATCGTGCTGGAGCTTTGTGAAGACTTGGACATTACACTCCTTGAAACTCTCCCCATTTTTTTGGTTTCTGTGATACTGCTCTTTCCATGCTTTCGTTATTACTGGTCTGGCTCTTCTTTCTCGGGCTCCTTTGGGTACTCTCCCTTTGGCTATTTCTTAAATCTTGGTGTTCAGGAGGTTACACTTTTTCCCTCTGTTAATTTGCATATCTCACAGTCTGCATGGGTCAACTCAACTATGCATGAATCTTCAGCTATAGTCTCTATATTGATGAGCTTCAAAACTTCTGCCCAGACCTTTTCATCTGAGGGTCAACCTACAAGTATAACTGCTTACTGGACACCTCCACCTCCATGGCCCACAGGCATCTTCAATTCAGCTTACTTGAAATGGTCTCATTTTGATTCCAAAACCATATCCTTCTTCTTCTCTCTCTTAGTGGTAACACTACCGGCCAAGGACAGTAAGAAAGCTCGTTTAAGAAGGTCACTTGACAGAATCCTTGACTCTTTTCTCTCCTCTTACCTCCTGCCCCCAAACTTATTCCCATTTCCTGAGTTCGGCCCTAATCTTCTGTAGCTTGCGTTTCTGTAAACACATAACCGTCTCTGTTTCCAGTCTTGTTTCTTGTTTCACACTCAGTCTAAATTGGCTCTAGAGTGATCTTTTAGGAATGTAAATGTGATCATGCCATTCGCTTGCTTAAAATCCCTCACTGAGTGCCCTTTTATGATAAAATCCTAAGTCATCCCTCCTCACTCCCGCCCTTTACTGCTTCCTCTGTTGGACTGCTTTAGGGAAGATGGGCTAGAGTAATAGTTTAATCTCTAGCTATTTCATGCTTGGCTTCACTTTACTGAGGCTGCCAATTAGTGATTTAGAGGTGAACTCTTATGTGCTCTGCAGTGAACTGAGGCCTGCTCAAGTCGTCCTTGAAGAGCCTTTGGCCTTATTATCACAAAAAACCTGCACTGACTTGAACCTGTAACCTAAAGCTGAACATCTGTATATCCTGTTGGCCGTCCCCTGACTTAGGAAAGTGAGCTTTGAAAATGCTTTGGTTATTTCTCATTCTGATTTGTCCTAAATAAAGACATATACTCTCAATTTGATAATATTTTAAATGTAATCTTTTCAGAAATGGGTAATAGTATTTTTTCTTTTACTCTCCCCTTCTTAGAATTGTTTTATAGAGGGAAGTGAGTAGGTCTTCTCAACTCTAACTTTTATAAAATGGTATATGAGTGCCTTCATTTTCTTGTCTTGTCATCTATCTCTTTCTGGGTTTAGGAATGGAAAGCAACAACAGCTGGGTGTGATCCTATCAGCGGGAAACATCCTCACTCCTGGCTGATTCACAAATTGCCCCTGTCTTGCTTGCCATTTCAAATAGAGAGACAGAACATAGAATGGACGAGAAAATTAAAGAGGCTTCAGATACACACAAATTCTACTCACGGAGGTAAGGAAAGACCATTCAACAAAGAAAGGACATACAAACAACAAAGACTCCCGCAAAAAAAATTAACTCAGAAAAATTAGATTCGTAGAAGACAAAAGGAGAACCTGTTTTCTGAAGACAAAAAAATCCATTTAAAAATGTTAATTGTTTTTTTTCACAGCTGATAAATAGAATATGGTTTGTATAAAATATTCTAAAAGGTGGATAACTAGACAGTTATCATGGTAAACTTTCTGCTCTCTACCTGTTAGTCTTGTCTACAGCCTGAAAGAAATGATTGTCGAGGGGGGAAAATCAACACTATGCATCTTACACAAGGATGTCCTCCACCAGGGTGTGAAGGGCACTGGGATTGCGGATCAGTTTGTCAAGGAAGCTGACAATGTCAGTAAATTTTGGTCTGTGATTTCTCTCCTTCTGCCAGCAATGGAGCATCAGCTGGTGTAGGGATGCTGGACAGCCCATGGGAGCCGGAAGTCTATAACCTTCTTCAATGGACAGAATGACCTAAATGCAAACATACACAGGTTAGTCTCTCACTTTTTGGGACAAATAACACAATATATGCTACGTTAGAATTCCTTTCTATACAGGAAGTAGAAGCCAAAACATCAGTAAGCACAAAAACTTGTGGGTACAAGCAGTCCAAACAAAGATAAATACAAAAGTTGCAAGTATCTACGTTAATAGCTGCTGACACCTCTTTGAGGAAATATGTTTTTAAACATGTAGTATTCAGAAGGGAGGTTAAGCTTCATCACAATTTCGAGAAATATTTCCTGTGCGATTTAGCTGGAACATCTCAAAACCCAATTAGGACATCAGAAAGTTAGCATAAGATTGATGCATTTTTGTGCAAACCACATGTGACAAATGCGTCAAGTAAAATTGTACCTCTGCTGAAGCAATGAACTCCTGAGCCATTTTTTATCCTCTTATAATAATGTCAGTGTGTATTCTTTTGGTGGCTATTGTTCCTTCTTTCTTCTTTATTGCTTGCTTAGTTTCTCTTTGCTTACTTCTGGCTTTCCCTGAGTCTGACACTGATAAGATTATGAAGTCCTCACAGAACTTCTAAGGTCATTAAATCCTCCAAATGCTATCAGTGGCTAGTTTAAGGGCACACAGCAACAGGATCACTCAGCGTGAGTATCTTCAGGGGCCAGGGCTCTGCGTAGAACGTTTTGTTCTCTCTGTCCAGCATGATAGCAGGTAGTCACATGTGGCTGTTGAGTGCTTGAAATGTGACTAATAGAACCAGGGAACTGAATTTTGTGTTTCAGTTCATTTTAATTCATTAAAATTTAAATTGAAATAGCCACGTGTGGCCAGTGGCTACTACATAGGACAGGGAAGCCCTAGGAAAAGGATTGTCTAAAAGAAGCCAAAGTTACAACACAATGACAATAAGATGGGATGTATCTATCTATCTATCTATCTATCTATCTATCTATCTATCTATCTATCATTTATTTTTGTAGTTAGGAAATCGCATATAAAATAAGGCAGGAGAGTTATCTATTTCATATGTGGCCCACCTGCGAATTTCCTAATAATGCAATATAATTGATTATAAATTTATAGAACTTATTTTTTTTGTGATGTGTTCAAAATATTCATGTGACCCTTTATCCATTTTTTAAGATTTTATTTATTTGTGAGAGAGAGAGTGAGTGAGAGAGCATGAGCAGGGATAGAAGCAGAGGGACAGGGAGAGAGAATCTGAAGCAGACTCTGTGCTAAGGGTGGAGCCCGACATGGGGCTCAATCTCACAACCTCAAGATCATGACTTGAGCCAAAACCAAGAGTCAGACGCTGAACTGAGCCACCCAGGGGCTCCATCATGTGAACTTCTATTCTTATGTCATCCCTAGGAGAAAGGAAAAGGAGGTGGGAGCCTAGGAACAGACCAATAGTTAAAGATAGGCACAGCCCAACCTCATCCCTGCCCTCCATCAACAACAGAGATAACAAAATGCAAGTGGTGATACTGTTAAGTGGAGACCTCTTTTTATTGTAGCATCAGCTACACACTTTCAGTGGTTTATAAAAACATATCTGAATTTCTCTTTCAATGGACACTTTTTGACAGGACTCTGAAATATCCATAATTTATGCTAGAGGCAGTTTGCAAAAAGGAGCAATAATATGCCTGCAAGAACCTCTTAACTGCTAAGTGTTAGCTTTTTTGTTATAGGGAATTTCTCATAATCCCATCAGTGTCTTTGTGACCAGAACACTCTAACCTGTCATGATACTAGCATTTTTGTATTCATTTTATCTCATTATTGAACAGGATTTTTTCTTATCTGTTCTCTGATTATTTTTGCTATTAACTAGGTTTGCATCTTATAAGACCTTTTCCAACACATTTTAGTAAAACAGGATGCATGTGAAATGCTTGTATAACATCAGAAGTACTGTTTTGGAAAGGAACTAAGAAAAATAGGATAGAATTCCATATAAAAAGACTTCAAAATCCTACTCCAGGAGAGCTCTCTCGTTGAATTACCACAGTTACCTACTTATAAGTGCATAGAATAAAACAGATGACAAGTGAAGTTATGTTTTGAGAAAAAAAATATTAGCTTCTTTTATTGAGTATCTATCATATTCTAGGTGATTCACACTTTTTTCTTCACTGAATGCTTAAAGTAACTCAATATGATAGTTATTATTCCTATTCTTTTTTTTTTAATTTTTTGTGTAGAGCCCAACATGGGACTTGAACTCACGACCTAACATCAAGACTGAGCTGAGATTAAGAGTTGGATGCTTAACTAAGTCACCCACGTACCCCTTCATTGTCCTTGTTCTTAAGGGAAAAAATCTGGACTTGGAAAGGTTAGGAAAGTTGCCTAAATTTACACAGCATGGATGGCAGAGCTAGCATTTCAATTAACTTCCATTAACTTCTAAAGTTTTCCTCTGACCATTCTCCAGAAACACATTTCAGTTCTCATAATAAAACTTCCTTTCCAATTTTTTATCAATTAACGTGACTGTAGGAGTGATTTTCATGTTACCTTTTGTCATAGCACCTAGTAATTGGACTTGTTTTTATTTGGAGCTTAAATTTTATATTCTGGGTAAGTCAAATACCTATTTACTTCACAGTTTGCAAAATGGTATCTCAGACTGAACAGAGTCATTTCTGAATGCTTCTGAGTCTTGTACACATTTCTATTATTGCATCTATTACATTGTATTGTAACTCTTCATCTGCTTTTCTGCTTGAAAGCAGGAATTATGTCTGTAGATTTTATATTCTCATCATTTAATATGGTGCCTGACCCATTAATAAGTATTATTGAACAAAATCAAAGTTATTAAGAAATTTTTCAATTTGTTTTGATAGAGCAGCAGATTCTTAGAAAACCTGAAGTTTTAAGCTACCCAAGATGGATTCAAAGAATGAGCATGGCAGCATTTGAAGTCCCCTCTGAAGGAAGTATTAGTCAAAACTTGGTGCATCCAGCAGCATTCTCCAAAATGATCTCTCTCTTGGGCTTGCTTGGACAATGAGCCTGTGAGACTGGGGCTTGCTATTCTCCAGGAGAGAAGCACTGGACTCAAACTCAGCTTTCTGTATGCCTAGTGGCGTCTTCCTCCCGTTGAGAGGGGTTCCTCTTTCCCAGTGCCTTCATGGTCCTTAGCTGACTTTCCTAGACAATTCTTGCAAATAATTAACACCCAAAGCAGACCGCTTGGTGCCAAGTGGGTTGTTCATATTCTCTTTTGGCAAAAGGGCTCTCATAATTGTCCTCTAAAAGGAGAGAATGACAAGAGAGTGTGGTCTCTTGTCTGGAACCTTTACCCATAATGAATTCAGCAGTGTTTCTGGTCCTAGTATGCTTTTTCTGTGGGGACAGTGGCCTTATCTTCTTGTCGACCTCCGACTTTTACATTTCCTCAATTCTTTAACATGTGACCTTGTAAAATTTGTTGAGCCCTATATCATGTCAGATGTCATACATGAAGGGTCCTTGTAGAATAATAGTAACAACAATAACAACAGTGACAATAACAGCTAACAATTTCTGAGAGCTCTTGGATACTTCCAGGTACCAGTTCTAAATGATTTACATGTATCAACTCTTTTAATCCTTATAATAACCCTGTGAGGTAGGTACCCTTGTTATCCCAATTTTACAGACAAGGAATGTAAACACAGAGTGATTTAACTTGCCCAAGATCATACCCCTAAGAAGTATGGCTTCGAGGGAGCCAAAAGAAGAGATTTAAGTGATATGATCCACAAAATGGTTAATAGAAAACATCTTTCAAATGGATTTTTAAATTTATTCATCCAAAGAGATATATATTAACCATTTAACATGTATTGTTGAGCATAGTATGTATAAGAGATAACAAATGGGCAAGAAATATCTGTCTTTGGGAAACATAATTTAGTGAAGAAGCCAAGGGAGTTTAAATATGGTAAATGCCAGGTAGAACAGGGAGTTATGAGAGTATGTAGAAGGAGTGCCTAACCCTGCCTTGGGAAGGCTTCTCAGAGGAGGTGAGCTGCATCTTACAGAAAATGTACAAGGTAGGAGGGTCAATTGGACAGGGTGAAGAGAGGAGATGTGACCTGATCAGGGAACAAAAGTAGATCTGTGCAGCTAGAATAGAGCCTTCAGAGAGAAGGATGGTGAGATTTGAGGCTGGAAGGTTAAATAAAAATCGTATTTCTTGGGACCTTGAATGATTTTGTATGCTACAAATGACTTTTTGCAAAGGGAAAGGGTTTTAGCAAGTAAATGACATTACATTTGGAGAGTACATTGGAGGGAGCGGGAGGTCAGGAAGGAGAGAGCAGGACGGCCTTAGTGGAGATAGCGGCTGTGGTATACAAGAAGTGGACCGATTTGGCAGAAACACAGGATAGGGTTAATGTTAGATGTGGCAGGACAGGTTTTTGAGTTGGCCAACCAGTAAAGACAGAGGCCACAAGAGAGGAAACAATTTTGGGGTTGGAGTGATGATGAGTTCAATTTCCTGTGAGCTTTCAGGTTTCAGATTCAAGTCACATATGTAACTTTGAGAGCTTATTACGTGCCAAGCTCTGGCCTAGGTGTTTAACGTAGCTCACTTTGTTTATGTCTCAAATTACCTTATTATGTGAGCATGGTTATGCATATTTTATAGATAAGAAAGTCGAAGCTCAAACTGATAAATAGGTTGGGTCAGTATTGCATAGCTAATAATTCCCTGAAAAAACGGACAGATATTATCATCTTGATAGTGCCTGGATCATGGTAATGGTTGGGAACATCTGTCCTGAGTCTCAAGCCAGATCTGTGACTTATTCCACCATAAATAGACCCTGAGCCTCTTTTACCCTCTTGTACACTCCCGGCTGCACTCTCGCCTTATGCTTAGCCTTCTCTGCAGGTTTTTAGATTTATCACCTACAGGACATAGAACTTCATGAGGTTGTCATGCAGATACCTTAGATTTTTTTGTTGTTGTTGTTCAAAACTTACCCCATTCTTCCTTTGGGATTCCTGTTCTTTGCAAAGGGTACCACTGTTCTTCCAGTGACTCAAGGCAGAGATCAAGAAGCCATTTGGGTTTCTCTCTTCTCTGATGCTCAAAAGTAACTGAAGTTGTGCTGATTCTACCACCTTCATATATTTTAAATCTGCTCCATTTAAAATTATCCCTCCCTCCAAATAATTTATTTCCCATTTTGATAACAGTCTCCTAACTAGTCTACTTGTTTTCCTTTCCCTTCTCCAATCATATCCCACAGGGCACCTGAAGCAATCATGATGGGGCGCTGTGATCCCATTCCTCCCACATCTGAAAATATGCAGTGGCTCGCCATGAGCCGGGCTCTCAGTCCTCACCTCTGGCTGCATCCAGGCCTTTGCTCTGGCCACGACAAAACACTTGTGCTCTTTCAGCTGGGTGAGTGGCCCCTGAAGAGCAGCAACTATTTCTTTCTCCCATATGTTCCCAGCCACCTAGCACAATGCCTTGTCAAGTCAAAGTCCCCCCACCGCCCCTCCCAAAAAAACCCCAGAGCTTCAATGGTCATATATGTGATCTAGGAAAGCTGCATTTTACAGCAGCTTGAGAAAACCTATATTAACCTTTATCTTCATAAACATGTTTTTTGTGAGCAGCTTTGTTTTATAGGTATTTTCTGATTCCTTAGTCAAGAACTGACAAGGAGCCAGAAGCATATGGGGTGCTTTGTCTAGAAGACTAATTGAGGTTTGTTGTTTTAGGATATGAAGGGGTGATAATTAACTACAGAGAGTTTTGTAACAGTTTGGTTTATGATAGTTGTAGGCTGTCATCCTTTGGAGAAGAGTTATACAAGGTTAAACCCTTATTTAAAAATGCAAGAAGAAAATTAAAGTGAAAAAATATGAAAATGACTACAGTAATAATTTCCATGCAGAGGTAGAAGGAATTAGATTCTGTCAGAATTTATTATCTAAAACCTGGCTGGTTATTCTAAATAGACCGTACTGGTTGCCTGTCATTGACACCCCAATTTTTAGCAGCCTAGAATCAACATAAGGCTCAGATGGGGCACGTAGCAGACTGTTCTGCTCTTGCTGAATCTGATGAGTTTTCCAATTGTGTTGACAGTTTCTGAATCAAAGCAGGCAATGTGCACCTTTATTAAAACCAGGCAAACAAGAAGTAGACAGTCAATATGAAGACGCTGAGACATCCCTGAACAAAACCATTGAACAAGGACTGCTTGGGCTGTGCAGGGAATCAGATTTTTATGTTATAAGAGTACTAACTATCTCCAAAAGGAAGCACACTGAATTTAGTTATTCATACTTTCTTTTCAAAGAAACTGTCAAAATTTTGGTCTATTAAAACATACATTAGTAAGTAGAATGTGAAATGGTTTTATTTTTATCTTCTAAATATTAATCATGGGTTTATAGAAAACCTATAATCTCAGGTAGAATGGGGATGATGAAGCAAAGGGTCCCGGTATACACTTTCTTTTTGGAATATTGATTACTTATGTGTGTGTGTGTGTGTGTGTGTGTGTGTATATGTATATTAGGATATTTGATTCATAATACAATAATTCTGAAAACACTGGTAATCTATTTTCCTGACATGCAATATAAAGGTTGTGTCTACATGGGAGAGGAAAAAAAAAGGTAGGAAAGACCTGGCTATATGTAAATAACATTTATAATCCTATACTGATTTTCTTATTCAATATTTTCAACATCCAGGATTTAAAATTCAGTGAAAGGCAATCAAAACCCAAATGAAGTTCAGTGTATGGTAAGAAAAAAGAGTACAGAGTAATCAAAGAAGGTGGTACAGGCAGAAAATATTTTTTCAGAGGCTTGTTTGTAATTTGTAGATCATTAGGGTGTGGAAACCTAAGATTTCCTTTTAAACTTTAATATAAAAGATTTCTTAAAAGTCTGCAGCTAAGGCAGTTCCCAAAGCTCACTTTTTGGGACTCACCATAGAATGTCAAGGACCTACTTAAAATGAAGAGTGCTCGTCTTCAGTAGGTTACCATCTCTGAGACTGTTGAATGTGTGGATAAAATGGGGAACAGTATGAAGTAGAGGACTCCCAGAGGTCAAAGGTTGTTGATGATAAGATCTGTCATTTGGAAAATCTTTTACCCCAAACAGGTGAAAGTCACACTTGTTGAGATAGATGACTAACACTCAATGTAACAATGCTTCAGTTTGTAAGTCATGGAAAAAACCTTCAGAAAAGAGTCACCTGAACCACATCAAAGTCCTAAATGGTCACTAATAAACTCATGAGTTGGGCAGATCTCAGTCTCCTCATTAACGAAGAACAGAGAACTGGACTCAGTGCTTGAGCTAGTACCTTGTAGCTCAAAAAAGCTGTTTCTAGAGTCCCTGAAACTGAAGTCTTACTCTGCAGGAGCTTTGGTAACATCTCTACATCTTGGGTTTCTATAACCTCCAGGTCTAGATTTGGCCTTCACCAATCCAGACAGGGTCAGACACTAGACTAAGAAGCTATGGAAATAAAGTTTATGAGTACAAAGAAGAGGGGGATTTTAAAATGTCCTCTTTGTACATGCTTCAAAGAGAGCAAAGATGGAATAAAAATGAGTTAAGAGCTCAAGCGTGTAAATATATTTCAACATGTAAATATATTGAAAGTATAATTAATTTTTTATGAAAACATTACTGGCATGTGGACATTTTCTAGCTTTGTGGTCATTTAGCTACAAAAAAGCTTCCCTCAAAAATTACCCTGTGGTAGTAGCATATTGGTTATTGGTTTCCTCTACTTGGAATGTTACCGTTTGAATTATTTACAATGATGATTGATTACCTTTTGTAATATTCTCTATTACTCTTGACTCCGTAGCAGACATGCATCATGCTAGTGTAATTAGTATGCATTTAATTAAAATGCTATTGCCTATTTACCATTAGTTGGAGTTATTGAAAAACTGAGAAAAGGAAGGCCATTTTGACAATTGCTTTGGTATAGTACATATTTAAATAAATGCAAAAATTCCCTCAGTAATATGGAAAGGTTGAAATAATGGGAATGGGCCTTTAGCAATTTCCTGTATCTTACACAGATCATTACACCAGGACCATTACATAATAAAGAAGAGTTTGGAAAATCTAATCAGAGACAAAAATTGGAAATGACTGGACTCTCTGAGTCATAAAATCATACTGCATTTCTAAGGTAAGTGGATTCTACACATCCACGGTTGTTGGCTGAAATACTGACCTATAATTGTCAAGGTTATAGAATTATGAGGACAAACAAGAAATAGGGTAAAAGGTTATATATATTTTCTTCCTTTATAAATTTTAAAAAAAGGAATCAATCCAGATAAGGTCAAGAGGTTCTTTTCAACCACATGACCTAACAAAAGAAACTTCTGAAGATAAACTCCAATTTTTTCTTCAGGTAAGCTTCAGAAAGCAATCTAAAGCAAAACTTACTATTCAATAAGAAGCTTTTGAAACTAAGGAGACTAAATCCTATGGAAACACTGAGGCAGCATTATGTTTCCTAGTAAGCCTCCAACGAGATGCTCCCTATTACTGCTTCTCTTACTGGGGAAATGAACTGACTTAGTAGCATATGCCTGAATGATACCACACCCAGGAGACATTTGGGCTTCAAATTGCTTCAAAGGTTTTTTGTTGTTGTTGTTGTTGTTTTTTGTATTTTTCTTTTTGTTTTGTTTTGTTTCGTTTTTAAACAGCAGCATGTCGAGGGAACAACAAAACGAAACAAAACAAAAGCCAAGACTCTGATCTTGTGTTCTGATCATTAGTTCGAGTCAAGTCACCTCTTATTTATGTGGTGTTAGTTTTTTTCCCTACATATTAGCTCTGTGGGGATTGGGTTATTTGATGTTGCCTGCTGTTCATGTTTTGCTTCCATTTTCTTCTGCTAAGCACATTATACAGTGTAAGTGTTGGGAGAACCGCAGTGCCCTTGGTGTCATCTTTGGAACTTGCATGGCTCCTAGCATTACATTACACTCACATTGTACAATAAACAACGATTATTTTAAACTTGAATGAAAATAACATAAAACATTACCCAGCAGTACCTTAAAAAAAGAAGAAAGAACGCTAAGGAACAGCAAGGAGCTGCACCCCTTCCACTTATCTGTGATATGTTTCTGGTAGTAGGCTAAATTTGTCCATCATTAGAGTTTGATTTTAAACTACTGCTTATATACTTTTGTGAAATGTAATAAATATGGTACATTTTATAAATCTTTAATACCAAGACACGGAACACTACAAAAAAAGATTTATAGTTCTAAACAACAGTGAGTCAATCTGCATTCTTTTGCTAATAGAGAACAACAAAAACACTTCTCTTGTGACAGAGCAGCATACATAATTAAAGATGCTTTCATTTCATTATATAGAACCTCTGTGGTATAGACATTCCTTTGAAAATTAGACTTCTGCAGTATAGCTTCGAGGGTAAAGGCATGCACTTTGCAGTAAGCAGGGGGCTTGAACTTTGGTTCTACTATTAACTAGCTAGTAACCTTGGGTAAGTTATTTAAACTTTCTGGAAAGCCTCAGCTCTCTTATCTAGAAATGGGTAATAATAGTATTTATTTTTGATAATTATTTTGAAGATTAAATGAGCTAATAATCTAAAATACTGGGTTCATATTAAGCCCAGAAAATGCAAACTGTGATCATTACATTTGATTAATTAAACACCTTGTATATACCACTTTTTTTTTTCTTAAGATTTTAATTATTTATTCCTGAGAGACACAGAGAGAGAGGCAGAGACACAGGCAGAGGGAGAAGCAGTTTCTCCACAGGGATCCTGATGTGGGACTCGATCCCAGGATCAGGATCTGAGCCAAAGGCAGAGGCTTCACCACTGAGCCACCGAGGTGCCCCTATGCCAGGTGTTTTACATACATTATCTTTAATTCTTTTGAATCATGCAGTTGAATATTTCGAATTCTTTAACAGACAACATCTCAGAAAGCTTAAACCACCCACCTAAGATAACACAGCCAGTGAATTGCAGAGCTGGGATTTGAACCTAGTTCTTTCTAGCCTAAAGCAGTGGCTCTTTCTTCACTGGCAGTGATTTTTGTACCCCATCTCTGACTGGGCAACGTCTGGGGACATTTTAGGTTGTCATGTCTGGGAAGGTGGTACTGACCTCTAGCAGGTAGAGGCTGGGGATACCTCAAAACATCCTACAATGCACAGGACAGCCCCCCCAACCCACCCCCCGTAACAAAGAATCACTCAGCCAAATATGTCAATTTTGTCAGTAGTTCTGAGGTTGAGAAATCTTGCTCCAAAGCTCTCATGATCTTGCCACTATACCAGTGCCTCACTGGAGTACAGTGAATGCACGATGTTAATGCTTTGGTGCCCTGTGATACTGCCATAAATAAAGCTGATCTTGAAAATCATTTTATACCAAGAAAAGGACAAAATATTATATCTCTGGCAATACAGCTGCTTTCCTTTGGGGATTTCTCTCCACATTGTCTGTGGTTAAGGGGAAACTGCCGATCACAGTGCACCACTTGCCTCTGAAGGCACAGGCCGGCACACATGGCTAGCTGGGCCAATCCCAGTATTTATTTTCCTGGCCTGGTTTTGGTTCAGGTTTAGGGAGGACACTGACAGAGCCAACGGGAATCTTCTCTGGGACCGGTATGTGAATTTTCACAGAGGAGAATGCTTTCATTCTCCTGAGGTTGCTAAGCTGGAATGCTGAGCCCTGGAGCATAAAGAATACAACAAAGAGGACATCTGCAGTAGGAGAAAATGAGATCAATGGACCTAGGGAAGCACTCAGAAAACCCTGCAGGCTCCCTGGGATTCAGCATTGCTACCTTCTTAGTCCCATGAACGAATTTTTTTTTTTTTTTAATATTTACTTGTTTGGTTTGAGTTTCTGTCATTTCTAATCAAAAAAGCACTAATACAGTATGCATGCTTTTTTTGTAATATATTTAAAAAATATGTTCCATTCACAGTATTGTTTCTATTTTTTAAAAAAAGAAGGTGTGAGGACTATCCTTGAGGAATGACCTATGCTACTTGGGGGCAGGGCCAGCACTTGGAATATCAGAACTTCATCTCCTCATCTACACAGTGGCCTCCTTGGGAGCAGGAACTGGGTTTTCTAGGTCTCTATCCTGGCCCACATGCACACCTGGCCCAGTGACTGGCACATGTTTAATAAGTTACCGCTCAATAGCTAAGCAGATGGCACCCGCTCTTATGTGTGTTAGGCCTTTCATGGACTAGTCTTGTATACTCTTTCCTCAAATGTACAATACCACTGACCTTTGGGAAACTCATTATATTATTCACTAAAACAGAGTCTACAAACTCAGAATTGTTCATTGTAATAAAATACGCCATGGTCTACAGAAGAGAGAGGGACTATTTCATAAAAAATGATCTGAAATTTCCTAAACTCATTTAAAATCATCAAACATGTTAACATTCTGTGTTTAAGCCCACAGCTAAGTCAAACTCACCAAAATGTAGTAAAAATATATTCAAACAGAACATAGTCAGATTTTTATTGTCCAAAATATTACTTTCCTTATTTAAAATGCACCTTGGCAAACAAGAGACTCTACTTTGACCAAACGAATGAGAAATGCAGAACAAATAGGGAATAACCAGTATTTGAAGAGGAGCAGCTGGGAAAGTTTTGATTAAGCTATTTCTGCTTCCAAACAGAAATTCTGGTTACAGGATCTGTCACAGATATGCTAGCTTCCAATGTGTTAAGCTAAACAGAATTTCAACTCTTTACAGCAGCAGTAAAAATAGTCACAAGATACATGGAAGATTTTAGCTCTTACCACTTTCCTCTGGTCTTGTATTGATCTGAGGACCTCAAAGAGCTTAAATGCCTCCCCCACCCATGACTTTTTGTTCTCCTATTTTTGGATCCTTGCTTGAATACCGTTTGGTAACCACCTAAAGACTATGAAAATCACCAGCTTCGTTCCTACCTGGTCCTCAAAAAAAAAAAAAAAAAAAAAAAAAAAATCAAGCTCTGGATGGAAGGGGCATTCAGGGTCAGCCCTGTGCTGTTGGCACTGGCAATCCTGAACAAAAGAGAATGGCTTTCATGCCGGGAGTCTGTTCCCGGCTACAGCAGCTTCTTCTGGTCCCAGATATAGTCTCTGTGGCCAAATGAGGTTTAATAGACAGAATCATTCTCTAAATGGTCATCTTGGCCACAGATCATCAATATACGTGGCCAGAATGGCTGGGTAAGCTGTTGGGCAAGATCCGGGAAGGGAAGGGGTTGGCAACAGATTCTGGAACTCTCTGGGCAACAATTAGGTATGATTTACATGGTAGTCTATGTTGGAAATCACACACTTGGACACGCTGCCCTCAGACGCTGCTTTCCTAAAAAAAAAAAAAAAAAAAAAAAATCTGTCTTGTGGTGTGCTATCTGCTCTGCTCTATGGAAGTCCTATCTCCTTTTTGTCACCTCCAGAGAGACTCGGGAGTGCCCTAGATTTCAGAAAAGAACTGGAATCATTCCTCTGCTGACACAAGCATGATCATTTCTCCAGAGGTGATAAAAATCTTAGCTTATTATTGTCGAAAGGTATATTAAAAATCATCTAACCTAGTCCTTTTATTATTTTTATTGGTCATGAGGATGAGGCACTATTAAAATTAAGTGACTTTCATGGTTGAATTATAGTCTACATCATGATGGCTGTGGTTACTAAACTGGTGGTACAGTGTACCCTCGCTGGTAAGATGAGAACCCAGGAGGCAGGGGAAATAATGGAACTTCTCTTTATATATATCTCATCCTACAATAAGAAAGATTATTTATAGGGGCACCTGGGTGGCTTAGTCAGTTGAGCACCTGCCTTTGGCTCAGGTCATGATCTTAGGGTCATGGGATTGGTCATGGGATTGGGCCCCACCGTGGGTTCCCTCCTCAGGGAGCAGCCTGCTTCCCCCTCTCCCTCTGCCTGCTGCTCCCTTTGCTCATGCTCTCTAACAAATAAATAAATAAATAAAATCTTTAAAAAATATTTACAAATGTTTAATAAGATAACCAATTATGACTTTTATGACCACGTAGAAATGACTTTTATGAATGTGTATATAGCCAAATACACGTCTATGATGTACTCAAAATCAACCCCCTACCATTTTTCGCCCTCTTTTCACCCAAAGCAGTGATTATCATGTTGCATACTGTATCTTTTACTTCTTTACTTTGTTTATAGTCTGTCTCCCCTCTGCTGGAGTGTGAGCTCCATGAGGGCAAGATATCATGGCCCTAAGTGGGGAGCTACATGGACTGTAAACCAAACCACCAAGAAAGAAGCAGTTATTTCCTCTTCTCTTCTCCTTGCCCATATCTTATTTTAGAAGCCTATTAGTGCATCTTCTAAGATCACTGTCAAATCACTTACTATATGATTCTATGGAAATCATATTGCTTTTGTATGCCTCAGCTTCACAAGCAAGTTGGACTTGCGCTGGACTAGACAATCTTTTGGTTCTTTCCAGGTATAACATTTGTTCTCTGTTCTATTTAGTTCCTAGAACAGAGAAGGCACCCAATAAATATTTTTAAATGATTAAATGAATATGTTAGTACAGTAGTACTGGTACATAACGTGCAAAGAAATATGCATATATTTCTGACATAGCTGTGGATGCTCAAGGTCTTTTTACTGGTAAGGGTAAATTATTTATAATGTTTGGAGCCTATGAGTTAGGCATTTTATATTTGAAGTCCACCAGGGGAACTGGTTAAAGGGTTAAATGGGGTACTAACGAAGGAGGGCACTTGAAGTGAAGGCTCTTCTATGCAGTGAAGTCTGTAACTCTTTGGGAAAAGGATTTTTTATTCTGGAGATTTGTTTGAATGGCCTATTTTAGTCAAGAGAAAGTAGGACAAGTAGGCAGGCATTATTTTGGGCTTATAGTAGAGCAGGAACTATGGTGACTGAACCCAGGGCTTCCATTACCTTGGATAACAGGTTTAAAAAAATAAGCCCTTTTAGGGATTAATGGGGCAAATTTCTGTTTCTGAGATTCAACTTTAAAAGGGGCTGGAGAGGCAGTCACAAGTTGTCTCAAACAAGGCCCTGTGGCAGGAAAGAGCAATGAGGTCCTTCAAATAAACTTCCCTGAAGAATAGTAGAATCTAGGCAAATGAGCTGGATCCAGAAGTCTAAGTTTTGGAATTAGATGTAGAGGTTTCAGGTTATGGAGTACTCTATACTTAAGGGCAGATGCTCTGCATGACCTAGCCTCATGGGATCTGTGTTTTGATGATGTGCTTTGGAGAACAATGATTGAATAGTGTTTATGACCTCAAACCTGCCGCCACATAGGTTTCTAGACAGGGCATTCTCCACAGAATTCTCAACAGGCCCCCATACAACTGAGCGGGATTCAGCTTCAAAGGTAACACTGTGTGCCAGGGAGAAACAACAGCCATGGTGAACTAACCAAAGCCCAGTCTTCTCTATTCCTGGTTATAAACTTTATTTGCTACTTGAAGTCCTTTAGATACTTGGATACAGCTTGAGGCTGGGATGGAATAATGAATGAGGTGTGAGGTACGGAGAGACTGCCCAGGCAATGGACTGGAAAAAAGCAAAAAGAAATTTGAAAATAGTTTTACTCAGAGTGGTTAGGGATTTTCTATGGTTAAATTATCTTTTTTGTTTTGTTTTTAAACCTGTGAACATTCAGAATCACATTAGAGGTGATTTCCCATTAACATTGTTTCCGAAACCATTATGTACTTTGAGGAAGACACGTGAGTGGACAAAGTCCAAGTTCTGAGATGAGAAAGCATGAAATTAAAACACAGTTTCAGTTCTGGCAGCATACGGATTTGCATTGTCAGGGTACTTACATTTTCTGGCTACTTGTTATCTTTTGGAGGTCATGGAGATCAAATGGTTGTTAACTTTCCTGTTGTATAACGTTATTAATCACCAAAGTAATTTTTATAGGTAAAATAGAAACGAAAGAAATTGCATAAAGGATCCCATATCTCCAAAGAACCATACCGAATGTCATAAGTGCCTAAGAGCACTTGCTTTTTTTTCTTCTAAGTAATATTTAGTTTAAATTAATTTGTTCTTTACAGTGGTGCATTACATTGCCCTCAGGAAGAAAGGAAAGGTAAACATTATGCTTGGCTTTTTGTTACTTGTAGGTCAAGACTTGCAATAGCACAGCCATGCTGCATTAGAGCAATGTGGGTAGGAGTCTCAGACGTAAGGGGTGCATCAGGTATTCACATGACAAAGCCCATCAGCTGGCAGCCCTAGGACACCCAGGATAGCTCAGAGTGAAAGGTTAGTTAGCTTCTCTAACTCAGCCACAGACCCTGAACAGCTCTCAGGGAGATAAGGGCTAATCTGGGTGAGACCAAAGACGTATTTACTCCTCCAGTGCTAATGTGTTTCTACTCACAAAAATGGCAATTTGACTATTGGTGGCACTTACATCTTGGTTAGACATTTCCCAATAAGGTCTCTCTCCATAGGACATGACCTCCCACATGACAATGCCATAGCTCCAAGCGTCGCTTGCTGAGGAGAATTTTCTGTAGGCAATAGCTTCTGGGGCTGTCCACCTTATGGGGATTTTTCCACCCTGGAAAACAAATTGGGAGATTTCTCAGGGGGCTCACAAGCGTATTAAAAAATGAAGCAGCAGTCCGGTTAAATAACTTTTGTTAGAAGGCTCTAAACAGTGCACGATAGCATGGGCATTTTAAATAAAACTAAGAGAACCAGAGTAATGTTAAATGTCAGATATTTTTTCCTATAATAATCATTCAGTGTAAACAACTTTAATGGGAAATAAGTCACACTTCAGGACTACTTTATTTCATTCACTGGAGAAATTTATTTTCACTTTAGATTCACACAAACTATCACGCCATTTGAAGAAAGTTCTGGGTTATAGAACATTAAATACCATTCAACATTCATTAAACATTGTATTATGTGTGTAAATAATAACGATAATAAGTTCTCACTTAATTGAAGATAAATGGTTAAATACAGGACTGAGACATTCCCTGCCATTCAATGTTTATCAAAACTTTCCTTCTTTCCTTTTTATCTATGATCACATTCATTTTGAACTTAAAAATCCTTTCATATTATATAAGAGCACCTGAGAAGGATTAATTTTTCTTCAGAACCCTTGAGGCTGATTTATATTCTTGCTCTTCAGTGTTCAAGTCCACATTCGAGCGGACTAGAGAGATGAACCTGCGTGAATTTAGATTGCTCAGGCATTTAAGTCCGCTGATTGTGTCGCACTTATTTTTTTTTAATCAACATTCATTACACTGTATGTCCCGAAACACTGCAGAAGTCCCTTTTATACGGTAATGACAAGAATGAAACCATCCATCCGTTGGATTTACAGTCTGGGATCTCGATCTCGGCGGCGGGGCAGGGCGAGCGCAGCCGGAGGGCAGGCCCGCGCGGCGCCACCAGGGGGCGGACGAGGACAGGCGCCCCCGCGCTCCCCGACTCCCGCCGGTGGGGTGTGTCCTCGGGCCCACGGCGGCTGCGGGAGGCACCCGGCGCGTTCCTTGGCCCTTGAGGAAGTGGGTCTGACCCCTTCGTTTATCTTATTTTTTTTAGTTTTATTTGTTTATTCACGAGAGACACAGAGAGAGAGAGACAGAGGCCAAGACAAGGGAGCAGCAGCTCCTGCGGGACCCGGGTCACGCCCGGAGAACCACTGAGCCCCGCGGCCCGTCTGACACCCTTAAAGGTCAAGCCATTAATCGAGTAAACACAACTTTTCTTTTTTCTTTTTCTTTTCTTTTCTTTTTTTTAAGTAATCTAAGCATTTACTTGAAGAGAAAACCGACTCATCCGAACTGGGAATAATTGGGTTTCACGAGGCAAATGAGAGCATTAATGGAATCTTCATTTTAAGGACCTGTGGCAAGAACCTTGGGGATAAATACCTTGAATTCAATCCCCTGATTTTACAGGCGAGCGACTGAATCCAGGGTTTAGAGGTTTAGGGATTCCTCTCCACATTATTAAATACATTATGTCTATTAATGTTATAATTATTGATATAAAGCTGCAAATACTTCACCGTGGGGGAAAAGCTGGGCCCAACGAAGTTTACTATTTTGACACTGAGCACGTATGGCCATATATCATAGCAGTATCGTGGGAGGAAGCCAGAAGTCGGACGTCTGGGGCGTTCACGCTCCATGACAGTACCAAATTAAGGCCAGGAAATTTAAATTTACCAAGTTGGTGATAGTAGTTTAAGAAGGTGATGGGTGGGGAAAGAACACGGTATTGCAAGAGGAGGGTTCATTTCTAAGCCCAGAGTAGAGTGGCCAGATAAAATATAGGACCCACGCTTAGGTTAGGATTTCAGGTAAATGACATACTTTTTTTTTTTTTTTTAAGTCTAAGTATGTCCCCATAAAGGAATATACTTTGTGTGTGTGTCAGTATGTCCCAAATATTGCATGAGACACTTACACTAAAAAGAAATTCACTGTTTATCTGCAATTCAAATTTAATTGGGCATCCTCTATTTTTATTTACTAAACCAAGCAACTCTATCACATGACATTTAAAAAAATCACAAATGGAAATATTATAAATAATCCAACACAACATTAAACTAGTATTCTGAAAAACAACAACAACTAGTTGGTATTCATTTCCGGAAGGGACAAGGACACTCTAACTTGTTTCTGTGCACCAGGACTACAACAGCCTCTTTTTTTTTTTAACAGCCTCTCTTTTAGGGCATGTTTGTGGCTAAAGCACCTTGGTCTTGTGGCTCTGCATTTTGAAGTCCCTAAATCAGGCTCTGGTTTGTTTCAAATATGGAAGCCACACTTCCAGAGAATACAGACCAAATCTGTAGAGTTGACTTCAGAACAGATCCAAGAGCAGCAGTCTCCTTTGACATTTCTGACTCTGGGATCTTTCTCTGTCTCTCTGGCAAACAATGCATATGAGTGTGAACTGCTAATCTGCTGGAACTGTGCCTTTGCTAGATCTTTGTGAGTTCTATCAAGACAGGCTAAAACATGTAGCAAAGGTGCATTCACTTATCAATGATATCTCATATAAATGATTCACATGTAAATTTGTATTTCACATAAGTTGATACCACATGTAAACAATAACTTTTCCCCTTTCTAAGATTCAATTTTTTTTTCCTTCGAGAAGATATTACAGAAAATTTGATTAATAGCATTGCTATCTTTTATGGACCGATTTGTGTTTCCTCAAAATTCGTATTTTGAGGCCCTAAGCCCCAGTGTGACTGTATTTGGTGACAGGGCCTTTTTAAGAGGTCATCAAAGTTACATGAGGTCATAATGGCGGGCCCTACTCCAATAAGGCTGCTGTCCTTGTAAAATGAAGAGACACCAGACGTGTACAGGTACAGAGTAAAGGCACATGTGAGGACGCAGCGAGAAGATGGACATCTGCAAGCCAAGGAGAGGCTGGTCAGGAGAAGCCAAAACTGCCAGCACTCAGATTTCAGATGTCCACTCTACAGAACTGTGAAAGACAAGTTTTTATTGCTGGAGCCACCCAGTCTCTGGTATTTTGTTATGGCAGCCCTAGCAGACTAGCACCACCCTTATAAAAAAAAAAAAATGTTTTTCCTAGGATGTACCACATTGCAAAGTGGACCGTAAATCTTTATTTCAAATTCTATTCCAAGTGTCATCTTGAAATGGGAAGTGTGAGCTAGAATAAATCTTAAAGATGAAAAATTGTCACAGTAGTTTTAATGTAGGAGATATAATTCTAATTAATAAAAATGCATGGTAACACGAACTTGACCGTATGAACAGACTTCGATAATTCTGAGCATATATGGGATGGAGATAAGGAAGCTTTTGATTTTTTTTTTTTTTTTTTTTTTTTTAGTGGGAAGATATAGACTGAATTATAGTTGATCTCTTAAGTGCAAGATTAGGCTAAAAGAAAGAGGTCCTTATGATCTCCACACAGTCTCTATCCCCTTTCCTTAGAGGAAACACAGATGCTTAGTCTTTTTCCTTTTTTTTTTTTTTTTTTTAAATTGAATGGACCAACAATCATTTGTGGCTTAATCTCAGCTACTTATTTTGCCTGTGATCCTGAATCATAGAGGTGGTGCACTTAGTGACCTTTTTCTCAAAGCTTTAATTACCAGATGTGTGTTTTAGGTTTCAGGAATGAACAAAGAGTACTTTAGGTTTCAAATCACAATCCCCGGAACATTACATGTTGCTTTACCATATGTTTATGAGGAAAAAAAAAAGTTACCAATGATGCTAATCAAAATGACCGAAAGTAACTCAAAAGACTTCTTGCTTCTTGGCACTTCTCTTGTGCGGCAACAAAGGGGGGAACAACCAGTAAGGAAGCCAGCTGCATCTGGATGGCTACTGAAAAGACTGTTAGCAGCCTCTTTTTCCTGTTTTTAAGTCCTACTCAGAGCTTGTTGTCTAAAGTGGGGTCGCAGCAGAAAAAGTGCTGAAGAAGCCCTCAGGAACCCTGTGTACCTGGAAACCCTCCAGCCCCTGAGGGGAGGTGCATTATTGTCATATTTAACATCTGAGGTTTAGAACCTGAGCCTCTAATCTTCAGTGGGGGAGACAATCAATTGAAACACACTAAGGTTACAGAGGCTTAATACTGAAACGAAAAAAAAAAAAAACTTCCACTGAGAAATAAGAACACTTAAGTCTTTCTCCATTTCTCGTTCACTGGATTCGATGGTTCTCTTACAGGCAAATGGTTTGAAAAGACAACCATCTGCCTCTGGACTTTTTCTTTTTTCCCTGATTTATCTCTGTGGTACCCAGACTTCAAGGGATAGAAGAATTGCACTACAGAAAACGTATATACCATGCATAAAGATCAATTTAAGAAGTTTCTAGTGACAATTTTAACTAAATATTTTTTATGAGCTGCAAATTCTAAATGGAGTGAAACTCTTCTACAATCCCTTGTGTGACCTGGCCTAGTCTGAACTCTGAGTCTTATATTTCAGATATGAAAGATGAGGGATTTGAATTAAGGATCATAAAATAATAAACTACAGTGAGTTTTAATATTTGCCTACAGTTTCTCGGCTCCCATTAAATTGAGTAGACAGGCCATAGGAGTTGGTGCCTGGTCCATGTAAATAGGTGGCCTGGTGACCAACAGTAGAGAAGACAAGCACGCTCTTGTTTCACATCCCAGGCTAATAAGAAATGGTCACAGTAATCATCCTGAGCAGTAAGGAAGAGTTAAAATGACTTCATCCCTTTTAGTTTAAGAAGGCAACGGTATGAAAATATGTATTAGAAAGACATGAAGCTGTGAGAGACTCTTAACTCTAGGAAACAAACTGAGGGTCGCTGGAGGGGAGGGGGTAGCAGGGGTGAAGGAGGGCACACAATGTGATGGGCACCTGGTGTTGTACGCAACTGGTGGAGGGTTGAAAACCACATCTGAAACTAATGATGAACTATGTATGCTGGTAAACTGAATCTAAATGAAAAAATAATAATAAAAAAAAAAGATATGAACCCAGCACGTTGACTTTTTCTCCTTTTTTTGCTTTTGACTCTTAATGGGTTAAAATACACCTACCTAATGAACAAACACTGGTTATTTGGAAAACTCCTTATGTGGACACTTACTGATGTCTGATGAAAGAGGCGTTAGGTTTACTGAGAGATCATTTTATAGTAAGATTTCTCGTCAGTGGGATGATGTGTGGCAGTGCTGGTGTGGCTGGTGGAGGAATCAGCACTCTGAGATCTGCCCTAATTCAGCCTGGGGCCCTGTCAAGTCAGAGTGAGCCTCAGAGATTCTCACATGCTAGTTACAGACGACCCTCCCTCCGGGGGGGGGGGTATTCTTCTTTCTGTTGTGAATTACTGATCCTGAGAGGTAAGCCCATCCCTGAGCACCTGTATCTAGTTTGTGTCCCTGAATTGACAAATCATAATATTATCGTGCATGATTATATTATATTGTGTGAACCTTTTAAAAGCTCATCCCCACCCCCTCTCAGAGGCCTATTTACTTCCCTTCTTCACTGAAGTCTGCTGACCTGGGGCAGCTTTGGCACTGCGTGAAGGTTTATCCTTATCTGAAATATGAGGATAATGTCTGTCCTTCTCTGAAGAAAGAGTGAGGACTATGACAGAACGAATTCATTCTGTAGTCACATGGGAGAAATCTGCTTCTAGATCCCTAGATAACATTAGTAGGTGGATTAAATGAGATTGTATACATGAAGTGCTACTTAGCTGCCACCATATGGGAGGCACCCAGTAAATGTTACTTGTCTCCTCAATTTACGCCCTTAAAATGTCTTTTTTGTTTTTTTTTTCAGACCCGCTTGGCAACTCCAGCCCGTATCAGCATCCCAGTTTTCTCCTCTAGAGTCACTAGCCCGCCCCCTACAGTGATCTTCTCACAGAAAAGCTTTGAGGAGCCAGAGGCAACAAATGGATTGTCGGTAGACAAGCTCTGAGTCAGTTCCTATAATTCAGACTCGTCTTGTCCAGGTTGAGGAAATCTGTCTGCTTTGGTGCAGCGAGTTCTGTTCTATGCCTACCTTCCTGCCATGGCACGACCAGCGCCCTCCCGAGACCGAAGACATTATTTCACACATCTGCTTCTCTCGTGAGTATAACAGAAGAATGAAGAATGTTCGTCTGTCATCCAAGAACATTATCTGTGGTTAGATGCTGGCAGCCAGATTTCTGCCTACAGCTGGATCTGCCTGATAATGATTCTCCAAGTAAATCCTGCCTTTCCCTGAGTGTTTCTCTTCTCTTCGTTGGTGGGGTTTGATACAGTGGGTAAGTTACAAACTTCCCCTCCTCACTAATAATGCACCCAAAGAAACACACACACACACGCGCGCGTTTGCACCAGCATCATGTGGTTTGTAGATGCCAGGTTGAGACGCTCTGGCTGCAAGCAGAAGATTCTTTTTGCGTAGTATTCTAACAATATAAGTCACTGGTTATTAACCAATTTTTATAGGCTGATAAGGGCTGTGGAAATTTATGGTCAGTAGCATTGTCTTAGGCCACTAACATGAAACAACCACATTTACACCTTTATATAAGACAAAGGTGTCCTCACAGTTGTTTCTCATTCCAGGCTTTCACTCCTTGTGCCAAGGACCTTTGTGTAGGTGTTCCCTGAGGTCTCGCAGGGTTTTGGATGTTACTGACTCCATAGCTGACCAGCTGTTTGGCTTTGGGCTGAAATGGGCCTACAGGTAAAGCTTTCTATGGCTAAGTTTTTTGTTTTTTGTTTTTCTTTTTTCCCTCGTGTCTCTAAATGCCATAAAACAGGGTGTGGGCTCTCCAGAGTAGCATTGCTCCACTCCACTATCTCGCTGAATCTTCCTCAAACACACTTGCCCTATTTCCATTTTCCTCCTGGCTCCTGTGGGCATTGCTGTTCCCTTCCCCGACTGGAACTTCAACCCAACCTCCCTGTTCTGATTATGAAATGAACAATGATCTACTTTGGAAATTTACTTAGACTCTATTTTTCATAAAGAACAGGACCAGATGAGAAACAATTCCAAATAAACATGAAGAGCTAACTCACCAGCTTTGTTTTCTACTCTCTAAAAAACATCCCTGACCACGGGAGGAAAGACTTTCTGGTTCTTGTCTCCTCACATTATCTACCTGGAAATACACTACATTTTTATTCATTGTCTAAATGCATCAACGGCTCCGTGAATGCTAATTTTTTGTTCCTGTAATAAAACGGTGCTTATCGTGCTATTCAAAGCCTCAAGAATTAGAATCCTTTTCACCTGCTTCCTCTTAAATTGCTCCTGAAAATAATTCATTGCCACCTATTTCTCAGTGCTTCCTTTCGATGGGAACCTAGGTGCTACATCATTAAGTGAATAACACTGTTCTGGGGGACATCTGTTAAATTACATTTTCTATGCCATCCTACACGGCAGGATGAAGTAGGATACAATGTTACTGTAATGAGCTAGAATCAAACATATACATTATTATGAGGATTGCCATTGTGTCTGAGTGCAGACAACTTAAACACCACTGACCACCGTAGAGGTAATTTTTTTTTCTCTTCAAAACAACCTATCATTCATTATAGTTTTGTGAATACACTGTACGGTGAGGTCCAAAGGGGAGAGCGGATACTAATTGAGTGAAAAATCCTATTCCTACCCTTCCTGGGGTAGGTATAGTGTAGCACTTTACCCTATATCTTTCTCCACTTGTCCCCCACTCTTAGTTTTTTCTTTTTAATCCCACTATACGGAAGACTAGCTACAGCTCTGCTCTCTCCTAAGTGCGTTTTAACAAAGTTTTCTTAAGCTTCTCATCTATACTTTTTATGGCAAAGACCTATGAACACAGAAGAAACAGTTCTAAAAAATGCACCATGGGTAGTAAAAGATTACTTGGGGCCATTGATACTGAGATATTTGATCATTAAATGCTAATATGATATATAACACAATAACACAAATGTCTACAAGGCATTTTTATCTGAATGGCCTCAAATGTATACCACTAAAGAGTGAATACTTTGCTCTCTTATCAGGTTGCCCTGTAAGAATAATACTAACAACAAGCATTAATCCTTATGCCATCTATCTACTTCCATAATCCAATGCTATGTATTTGCGGAAAAATTCAGATCCTGTCGTCATTAGGGAAGGAGACTACATAAAATAAGAAATGTCTACTTAAGAAAAAAGATTTCATTTACTTATTTGACAGAAAGATAGAGCTAGCACAAGCAGGGGTGTGGCAGAGGGAGAGGGAGAAGCAGACTCCCCAGTGAGCAGGGAGCATGATGAGGGGCTCAATCCCAGGATCACGACCTCAGCCGACTGAGACACCAGGCATCCCAGGTATGTCTATTTTTATGAGTATTATTTAAAACTCTTGTTTGAAAACAAATATTCAAAAGACAGAGAAAGTGTACAGGACTCGGGGGCATACACAGTGATTTTCATAAACCTGAGGGTGTTTACCTTGGAAGAAGAATGTGCACTATTGGGAGAGAAAGCGACTGTGCAACCCAATGTGTGGCTGCCAATCCCTATTGTGTGTGTGTGTGTGATCTTGGACAAATTACAGTCTCTGTAAATTGAGGGGTAATGGTTAGATGGTACAATCTTGCAGCTCCTGTGAAGGTTTAACATTCTATGTTTCGTTAGGACGCCAACACCCTAGTGAGTTAAAGCAGAAGGAACAACCACCACTTCTGTCTTAGGAAACACAGATCAAAAGGGTCAGTGCTGAGCTCAAGTTGCCTCCTGCATCATTATTACGCCCACAGGCACTTTATACATTAAATCAGACTCTGTGACAGACCCACAGTGCTGTGACCAGATGTATCTGAGAAGCATGTCCTCTCTTGCAGCTGTCTCATCAAGGGCTGTGATACATCAGATAGAGCAGCACTGTGACCTCAAATTACCCATTGTCAAAAAGGCGAGCTCTGAGTGTACGGCCGAGGAGGGGAGACAAGATGACATAATGACATCTTTAGAGGCAGCCTGTTTGGGGCCAGCCACTCAACAGAGGAGAGGCACAATCTTCCGAAAAACTGAGGAAGCATTACTCTATGGAAAGGACGGGGCTCAGGAGCTCACATCCAAAGGCCGGTAAGAACTTGAGAAGAGTCTAGAAGTACCTGGACTTGGAAATACCAAAAAAAAAAAAAAAAAAAAAAAAAAAAAAAAAAAAGGTTTATACAGATCAATCTATTTAGAAACTAGACTTTGTTGGAAAGAATTATTAAAATGTTAGTATTCTGAAGAAGTTTGAAATTTGTGATAAACTGAATACCATACGGAGGACAGTTTTCTTCTATCCTCAGTATCTTAGTTGAGGAAATCTGCACCGTCAAACCTCTGTTCATTATTCCAGCGTGGGATGCTGTCTTGTTAACGTTTTCTTTAGCTCCTTTTTGGTTCATGACTAAACTGATTGCTCCTCTTACGCCTGCCCATGATACCCACTGTCGGCCTCGCTTGTTTGGCACCTAGGATCATGTACCTTCTATGTACTATTACCTAGCTCTTTAAAATGTGGATGTACTGTCTCCCCATAAAGGTTATAAAAGGTCTTGGAGGCCTTTGATTCTTCTTTGTAATCTACTTTACGGCATTTAGCATGGTGCTATGAGTATAATAGAATTTAACAATTATTTGCTGAGGGGATGACTGGATGAGATGAATTAGGCAAATGATGTAAAATGAAAAAGCTCCGTCTCAGAACCATACTGTTTAAGTGGAATTCAAATCTCACTTTTTAGCTTCTTCTTAGTCATCATTATGGACTTAGTTAATGATAAGGAAAAGATGAAAGGGAAATTTCCCAATCTGAATCTTCAGTTTAAAAAAGGCCTTCTCCAGAAAGGCACTGAAGGTCACTGGTGGGCTTTCCTTTACTCATTTATTCATTTTCTTATTCTTTTTTTCAGTCAAACATCTTATTTTAAACACATCTCATGTGCCAGATACTTGAGTCACAAAGACATCCTCCTTGTCCTAAGGGGGATAATGTTACAGGAGAGACATTGATGTAAACAAATAATGGGAGTGCAGTGGGTCAGGGCTCTAACAGAAGTCTCTATCTAACTAGATACACCTGACACCAAAGCAGAGGAGGATCAGCTGTTTGGGATGGCCATGGGAAGAAGCAGAAAGATGACACAACAGAGGTAGGTTATAGGGAGAGTTTAAAAGAAATGTAGGAGTTTGACCAGTGAGACAGAAAGGCCAGGGCATCTCTTCAGAGAGAACAGAGTTCAAAGGCACAGGATTTTATAATTTGGGATGCATCTGTCACAATTTCTGTATGCAAAATTGTATACACTTGGGTTTGACAGATTTTTTTTTCACTCCAATTTTGTTGTGGCTTAAAGCTCTGAATCACGTGGTAAAAATGGTGTAAATAAGTTCTTTTAATTTTATAAATATAAGGAGATGCCAGGGATCCTAAACCTCTCTTTTGACCTTTTATATTGGATGTCTAATAAAAACATTAAATTAATTTTATTTCTTGCAGAATCACCTGCAACGAGAGTGTGCAATTGTGCATCATACCAGGCAGGTTGAAAGGTCTAATTTTACTTGCATAACATATTCACTGTTTTACAGCAGATTTTCCCAGTGAATAAATTTTGGAGAAGCAATGCTTGTAAAATAAGCTTCCAGCTTGTTTTGCTCAGACTTTAAGTGTATCACTTCGGTTCTGAAGCCTTGTTCATTGCGGACAGCAGATGGCTCTGGAGGACATATCTGAAATGCTGAGTGACGGAATCTGGATGTATTTGGCTGCAGACAGAACGAAGAAAGGCACGATCTCTATCATCTTCAAATATCACAAGCCAATGGCAAAGTTTTAAATAAAAGAGGGCCTATCAAAAACAAACAAACAAAAAAAAAACAAAAAAAAAAAAAAGAGGGCCTATCTAGTTATGGGGTGGGGTATTTTAAGAGATCAACCTGCATTTCTATGAGTCCTTTCCATTTTTACCTTGGATGTCTTCTGGCTCTTTCTTATGTTACTCAATCTGTTCTTTGTCTTTTGTTCATTACTATTCTGTTTTCTCTTCCTCTGTTCTTGCTCCTAAGCATTTGCTGTATGTACAGAATGTAAGTTCCCCGAGGGAGAGATTTGTGTTCTTGGTTCTTTGCTGTTTTCTCAGAGCTTAGAAACGAGTCTGAGCATTACAGGTACTCAATATTAGTCACAGGAGTGTTGGAGATGTGGCGTAAGATCATGACAGTACTTATCATCTAATGGATGATAACGACATGTAATAAATGATGCTCTGAAATGTGATAGGTGCCAAGAGAGAGGAGAGTCAGGGAAGGCTTCCAAGAGAAAATATGATGTCTAGGCTTGGACCTTACAGGAGATTGGAGTTAAGCAAATAAAAGAGGTGTGAGGAAGGAAGAGATCAGGGATGGGGGGTAGGAAAAGCTGGTCTAGGTGGAAAGAACAGGTACAAAAGAGAGCACCACAGATTTAGAGGTATCAACAGAAGTTGCATTTGAAGAATAGGGTGGGAGAGACAGGCTAGAGAAACAAAGAGGGCAGGCAGGATCATGAAGGGCTTCCTAATGCCTGTACAGAATTCGGACCTATTCGGACATTTTCTCCTAATAGAAATGGCAATGGAAAACCACTGAAAGGCTTCAAGCAACTGATAAAGTCAGGGGGTTTCCTATTTTTTTAAGAATCACTTTGGCTGCATTGTAGGCTGCTGATAGGGGACTAGGAGACAAAAAGAGGGAAGAGGAGCAGCAGGAAAATCTCGTTAACATCTAGGGAATTAGTAATATTTAATAATTCTGTAATAGTCACACATGGCACATTTTATACACTAAAAACATTTCAATTCCTCTGATTACAGATTTGCCATATTCCAGAGAAGAATGGGATGACATTTATTCTGCTCAACCTATCTGGCATGGACAGTTCAAATCAATCACGTAAACAAAGTTAAAGGAGGAATATTCAAGAACTAATTTTGGAAAATTCTCAAGAACTTTCATGCAGTATGGAAGCATAATTTACATACATGTTACATTTATGTATTAGAACATATCCTTTAAGGACCTTCTAATTAGACTAGAAATATTTCTTATAATATTTAAAATTAATAATGCTATGTTTAAAAAACTTTATACCTTCTCCCATTTAATCCATAATAATTTTTGTGATTTATTACATATTAAATTTATAGTTTAAGTAGTTTACCTAGAGGGGAAGGACAAGGGTTCAATTCTTTTTTTTCTCTCTCTTGCTTTCTCACATATATATGTGTAGTGGGTAGAAGGAAAATTCACTCAGAAAGGTTTTTTTACTATTGTCATTTATGAAATTCTATAAGATCAATTTTTTGTTGCCCCCCCCCCGAAAACAATTTTTCTCAGGAAAAAGGACTTCATATGGGCTCAATATTATAACCCAGAGTATTTAACCCAAGGTCAAGTTATTGAAGCAATTCAGGGCAACAAAAACAGCAGTTCTGCTTGCCATAAGCTTTATCCATTATTTAAACACAAAAGAAGATAATTTATTTAATTGCGTTTTTGAGATGGTGCTTTTCATCTACATCTCGAGTCTGACATTTATTATATTTTGTTTTGTTTTTTGGTTTACTGGTGATTTTAAAGCCAGTGTTGGCTGGAAAGCTTTATGTGATGTGCAAGTTGCTATGTATTCGGTTCTGCTTGTCATATTATAGCTCTAAGTAAAACATCTTTCACAGCATTAAACTTGTTCTCATATCTTTCTGGTAAACAAAACTGAACTTAAAGCAGAGCCCAGAGAATTCAGGATGAAAAAAAAATCTATTTGAAGAAAAATACCTGAGATGTTAAACCCAACATACTATTTAACAAATAACATTCTAATTTTCAGGAAAGCTCCTTTTCGTTTGAGGATGGCTATGTATGCTTATATTTTTCATTTACAACATGAGTTTGGTCATTTCCAACTAGTCTTGGGTAGACATTTGCTAACCGTCCACAACCAGAACCATTTGGCTCAGTTTTACATTATTGACAGGCTCTCCCCAAATGGCTTTTTTTTTTTTTTTTTCTGGAATCTAGAGGAAGTTTCATGTCAGCGTTGTACTGCATTAGCGTGGCTGTCAGCAACGCTTCCCCAGGGCCAACTGCTTTCTGCCTGACTTCAGCCAGTGCTGTCAATCTTTCACTTTCATGAACCCTAAAATGATCCCACCCTCCCTCTCCTGTATCTCTTTTCAAGGAAAGATTAACTCTCATAATTTAAGGAAAAGAGACATACTTAGTACAGTGAGTGCTCGTGTTGTGGATGACAAAATCGGGATGCTAGCCTAAACTGTATTAAACTTGGATTTCTCACTTAAGATTTTTGTTTGAATAGAAAATCCTAGACACTTTAACAGTTCACTCCGTTAAATAATGAAGTTCACGATAGAACCTCTAAAATAATGTTATTCAAGCAACCCATCCATGGGAGTTGAAGCTAGAATAATTTACATGCCACCTCCTAAAAGTATAACTACTGCGATGATAAGAAAAATAAGGATAAACTTGGTTTTTTATTTTTAAAGATTTTATTTATTCATGAGAGACACACACACACAGAGAGAGAGAGAGAGAGAGGCAGAGACACAGGCAGAGGGAGAAGCAGGCTCCATGCAGGGAGCCCAATGTGGGACTCAATTCTGGGTCTCCAGGATCATGCCCTGGGCCGAAGGCAGGTGCTAAACCGTTGAGCCACCAGGGCTGCCCAGGATTAACTTGTTGTGTCCATTATAGGACAGAAAAATGCTAAAAATTAATCATTTTTAGGCATATAATAAAAACTATCGCATTTAAAATAAATGGCAAAAGCCTACTTCTTAAAGTGTCTCTCTTTCCTTAATACTTATAAGTCAGGGTTCTTATGGTTTAAATTTTTGCTGAAACACTTGCTGCAACTTGGAAGCATTGTATTCCTAAGAAAATTCAAAACTCCACACTTTTATCCCTTTTTCTAAATGCTCATCCCTTTTGATGCAATAGTTTCCAAAAGTATTATGGAATTTAAACATTGCATCCATTTTTTTTTAAATAAAACTTTCTTATTTTGTCCATTGGGAACTTCTAGTAAGTAATAATAAAAAAAAAAATCTTCATTAGTATTTGCCTTGTACCAAATCACCTCAGCAGTAAAGGAGAAAAAGTTCTTCCTCTATTCTAATTCACTGATCTTCACAAAGGTTGAAAGATAATAAAATATCTGATAAAAATGCATAGCTTTGACCCTTAAAATCTGTGTAAGTGAAAGGGGAGTGAATATTTCTGAATGCTAAAATCTGTACTACAATCATATTTTCCTGGCAGCCTGATTTAAAGGAGCTCCATGTGACAGTCAAGTTATACTAGCCTTGACAGTACAACCGGGTGAAAAAGATTCAGATCTGTTTTTATATTTAATTGGAGTGTCAGGGTCAGACTGTCACAGCAGGATACTTTTGCCGGTTGTCAGAGGGCTACCTTTGAGAACACTGAATTAGAAATGCAGATGGCTGACATTATTTTCAACTTGGCACCCAATTTATAAATTTGGGAAAATAGGTAGGTGCCTCTATACATTATTTCTATTGCCTATGGTTTAAGAAACTGATTGCATTACACTAGATGGAGGATAGAAAGGGAGAAGGAAAGATTCCACGTGAATGTGAATGTCAAAAAATACAAATGATGCTGTACAACAGTCTAGAAGGTAGGTAACCATTATTGGATAAATTCAAATAGTAATGTTAAATCAGAATGAAAATTATATATATGCATACATATATGTACACACACATATACATTCCATGATCATGAGAAACATTTTCAAGTAGAGATATATTAGACTACTGAAGTCAACAAATTATAGAATGTGTCTTGCTAGTCTGAAATATGTATTAAATCTCAGATATAAATGCTTAGTGTATGTTTGCTGAAAGAATATAGTTGCCTGTTAGTGTGCTCTAATTCAGGAAAGTGGCCTGGCCATTTAATGTGACTCTCTGCCCTCCACAGTCCTCTGATCACCCCAAGAAGGAATACCCAGCCATCACAGGTCTCCTAGGCGGTTTCTTAGGCTCAGGGGCTGCCACTACCCCTCAACAGGGAGCCCGTAACACTGCAAGGCTCAAAACTGAATAAGCCTTGTGGATGGTTGAGATCAATCCCTGTCCACTTATGTGTAGATATTTGTCCAGCACCGTTCTAGCTCATAGGTCTCATCAGAATAAAGTAATACTGGGATTTTTTATTCTAAAGTCTAGAATTATGTCTAGCACAGATTGCTTACCTTCTTGGCCTTCCACTC
This sequence comes from Canis lupus familiaris, assembly GCF_011100685.1. Lineage (NCBI taxonomy): Eukaryota > Metazoa > Chordata > Mammalia > Carnivora > Canidae > Canis > Canis lupus. The sequence goes on along the minus strand of NC_049254.1, from coordinate 5,059,268 downwards.
ACTATCTGCTGCCAAATATTGGGAGGCTATGTTTCACCCACCAGCAGGGAGATCTTCTTCTTCACCATCTGACGCAACCCACCTGCTTCCTGGTCTTTGGCCTATGACATAGTCTATGTAAGGTTTCCTAATATTTTACTCCTTCCTCGTGCCTTTTCCACTCGTCTTCCTGCCCTGTCAGGCCTGCTCTGGCCTACCGCTGACAGAACGCTGGCTCTGAGTACCACCTGTTGTCAGAATCCTATTTCTAAAAATGCAATGATTGTGGTTGGATTAAAATATGCAGTATTGAATATTTGTGATATGGAAGGACATTTTATATATATAATATACATACGGCTGTGAGTTATTGTGTGCGTATGTGTGCATACGCCCCTCTTCTGCCCTCGGTAGCCTACACCCTAGATGCTGCCATGCCTTAAACAGGAGAGGCTCTCTCTCCGTGGCCTTGACCTGCGACTCTGCTCATCTAAGCTAACGTTCATTTCCTGGACGTCATACAAACATTAAAGAAGGTGCCGGTTTCTACTGGCCTTGCCGGCCTCCTGGAGCGTCCCCCTGGGTGCTGACCGGCCCCGGCCCTGGGAAGGCCGAGCTCGCCTCCACTCGTGAAGGTCCACCCGCTGCGGGCTCAGCGGTGAAGCCCGTCGCTCCCGGACTCGGGGTCTGCGCTGGGAATGGGAGGATCGGCCTCTCATGTGGCCGTGGGGGGCCCACTCGGCTGGGAAGCAGGGGAATCAGCTCACAATCCAGCACACGCTGGCCCCCGGGGCACAGGGCACGGGTCTCCCACGGCCCGCCCGGAGAGGATGGCAGGGTTCCTGGGCCCACGTCCCGGCGCCGCGTGGCGGCCAGCGAGGAGGCGGCAAGGACAGTAACAAGTTGTTGGCATCGCTTTCCATTCCTCCTTGCCTCGCTTCCATTCCCCACCGGCCTAGATGCCCTGCTTTTGTGCCTCCCAAATAAAGCTTCACCATTTGAAATTCTTTTCTGAGACTGTTTTCTGAGACAGTTGCCACAGAATCAATATTTCTGCCTCCCTTGAAAATTGAGGGTATTTATTCTAGTCATATGCAAGTTTTAGACAAAATATATTTAGTTAAATGCTTATCCCAACACGTGTTCTAGAAAATGGTTGCATAAGAGAAATAGAGGCAAAAAGGAATTAATTTCCATATGTTTTCTAGATAATTTTTTGTCTTTTTGTGAGATACCTTTTTTTTTTAATCCCCCCCTCTAGGCCTTGTATTCTTGCTGAGTTAAGTTTTAACTTCTGTGTTGGATTTGGAAATTGCATACCAGGATCTTTTTTTGCGTATCCTATATTTCTCTATTTACTATCTGGGGCAGTAAAGTGCAGAGAGGTTAAAAGCACAGGCCCTTGGTCACACTGCATAGGTCCACATCCTGCCTCTGTTCCTCAGGAGCTCTGTACCTTCTGGCAATTTTGCTTACCTCACCTCATCTCCACTTTCTTACCTGGGAAGAGGAGATAATCTCAGCATTTTACGGGGCTGTTTGTGCATTAAAGAACAGAATGCATCTACAATGTGTGCAACAGGGCTAAGCTCATATGAGAGTCATCATTAGTGTTATTTCTTTTTATATTTAGTCTCTGTGCTAAGCATTACAGAATATACTCGTGACAAAACTGTTATTTAAAAATGGGAAGCAATGTGTGATCCCTGCTATGTATTTATCTGTATCAGTAGGGATGGTGTTGTAGCATTTGTTCCCCATTGTAAGAATCTGCTGGGAGCAGGGGGGATAAACTTGTTCTCCACTGGAACACTCTCAAGTATACACTCCTGAAATTTACTTTCCTATGTACATGTGGATGTTCTCCTCCTCGGTGACTAATGTTTCTGTTTTGGGCTCCACGTACGTCAGAAGTCCGAGAATTGGATCCTGTTTTACAACCTATCATGGCATTTTCCTTACTGGCTGTGTAACACTAGGCCACTGAAACTTCTTGAGACTTACTCTGCCCATCTATAAATGGAAGATGATAATCTCTGCAGACTTATTTACTTACCATGAAGCAGTTATTGCCAGCCGCTGGGCCCTCAGGACCAGTGGCCACACAGATGAATAAGGCCTAGATCCTATACTCAGCTTACTTATTATAAGTGAAAACAGTTGCCACTGTTTTCAGACAAAGAGAAGGGAAGTCAGCAAAGGTGTGAAAACTGTCCAGGGTGACATGGCCAGTGACAGTGCCAGATCGGAGACTTGGACCCAGGTCTCTGCCTTCAAACCAGTGCTTTTCCTAGTATATAGTAAATATTGCTCTACTTCTGTCAAAATTCAATGAAGTCCTAAGGATAAAATATTCCATAAATGTAAAGAGCTCTCTATATTAATTTTATTATGTTATTAGCTTGAAATTTACTATTTCACTTTTTTGGGCACTAGAATTTTCTCTTTCAACTTTTGGAGGCAAAAGACAAGTGGGAAATGGAGAGGAGTCTTCAGGTGGCAAAACAGAGTTTTACAAAAAAAACCTTTATGTCAAGAATTAGACTATGAAGCTTCTTGCTTGTCACTAATTTTTGTTGTTGTTGTTGTTGGTTTCTCCTTAAGACAATGACTATTTATTAGTAGATAGATGAATAAAACAAATTTATACCAGCTATTCTTAATGCTTGGTTTTTATTTTAAAAATTCATTGATAATTTCTTTCAATTGGCATGCCAATAAAACTAAGGCCAGGTGCAGTGTATAAGACATGAGAATACTCTTTGAACCTGTTTTGGAAGTGTTTGTGGGAAGTCTTAAGTGGAAGCAGCTTGGGAAGGAGGGCTAGCAGCCCCCTAATGTGTGGGAGAGATTGACACAATGATGGCTGGGGTGCAGAGTGCCCCACATCCTGTCGGCTCAGTCGAGGATATTAGACACCTTGGAAATTGATCACACACCTCCAAACCAAATTGCACACTGACAGGCTGATACTGACTTCATCATGGCCTAACTAGTGGATCCCTGGAAGCAGTCTAGAACAGGTCACCCTATGGAAACTGCACAAATAAATCAGCTGAAGTAAAAACTCCTTTCATGACCCCGAAACATTTCTTGAGGTCTGGAACACATTCATCTTTTCAGGTTTTTACTACTGACATGGGAGACGTATTCACTTATCCCTAGAAGCCATACACTTTCAGATCCTTGTCTTTTAGGTGATAGGAAATGGCCCTTATTTTTGTAAAAGAATATTGTAATTTCTGTCTCTTTCTGTTTTCATTTTAGCCGAGACCCAAAAAGGCCAAGGAGGAAAAAAAAAGTACATAATAAGTATTCTACATTTCAAGACTCTCCTCCTACATTATTATAGCTTTAAAAGGGAGATTAGAAGCAAAAAAACCCAAAATCAATGGTTTTACGACTTGTTGCTCAGTACCTAGATTACTGAGGTAGAACAGGCTGGAAACAATTACTTTTGGAGAATGTAATTGGTGTGTTGCAGCAACCCTCTTGTCAACCTAGCGAGGAACCTTCATAGGAACACCGAAAGAATCCTTATTTGCCGTTGGGAGTTTGGGGGGATACGAGGCATTCGCTTTGAGTCCATGTCAGGAAAAGATTAAAGATGAGACACTGTTCAGTTGGTGTCTGTTTTAATGAGAGAACACTGGTATGCATTTCTAAAGCTGAATTTAGTATTTGGTGCTAATACTAAAGTCTGCAATTTAACATCACAGTCAAAAGTATGCACAGTAAAGCTGTGACCGCCAAGGCTTGAGTTTTGGCTCTCATCTCTGGGTCTTGTAACATTAGGCAAATCCATCTCCCTGTGCTTCGGTTTCTTCAACTGTAAGCCAAGGATAATAATACCACCCTTTTCTTTTTGGGAAAGTTTAATAAGTTAATACATGCAGCAGAGCCTGACCATAGTATGCACCCAGCAAAACTTAGTTATTGTCATTATTATTAGTATCCAGCTATGCTTTCTTTCATTGACAACAGGCAGAGGAGTATATTTCCTGTGGATCGGATATGGGATCTTGTGGAATGGGGCCAGCTTTTTTTTTTTTTTAAAGGGACTTTATCCAAAAATGTAACATGACAATAAAGAGGTGAATAGCTGGAAAAGAGAGACTGATGAAATGACCGTAATCTCTAAAAGGCACAGACTATGAGGACATCTTCAGGCAAGAGACATAAAGTAATTGAGAGGAAGTCCCCAAATAACCCATGAACGTATTTCATGAGAAAAAAACGTGTTAGTTTCAATTACCCAGCAAGCTCAGATCTTGATATGAGATCAAGAACATACCAATTAAGTGAAATCTACCCTGCTGCTAATCTATTCTTTTCCCAAACCTGTTCTGACCATGGATGGGTTAGAGACCTGAGCATGGAAGCTGTGAGGAAAAAGCATTAGCTTTTGCAATTGCAATAGAACAAGCAGAGACAGGAAAAATGAAGGTTTGTTTTGTTGTTGTTGTTGTTGTTGTTAAATTTGCAACCGATGGTGTCTGGTTCTTTTCATCAGACAATTTGGTGTCAGATGTTATTTTGTGGCTTTGAATACAGAAAGCTTTAAGAGAATCATCAATTCAACTTGGCAAGTACCTTTTGAGTGTTTAATGTTACAAGGTTCTGTGCAAAAGAAGATGCTATAACAAAAGTGGTCCACTTATGTCCTGAATAAGCTGTCAATCAGCAAGAGGATCATGATATGTTTGGTGGGTTCAGTGACTGGGATATAACACATATATCATTATAGTGTCACCTGTAGATTGTAGACATCTAGGATAACCAGTGGTCTTATAACAGACAGCTTCTTATAAGAAGTTCTCAGCTTTCTTAAAGTAATTAAGTAGAACTAAATCTCTGTCACATGTTTGAAAAAAGGACAAAGGATGACTTCTGGTTTATACTTAACCATCCACTCTGTCTACAGTAATAGTATTTAAATTGACAGTGCTTTTACAACCTCACCTCATGGACTCATCTTTCTTTAGCTTGTTTTCAGTTTCAAAGGACATTTTAATACACCACTGTACATGAGTTCTGGCACTAGAATATCACCAACCCTATTAATCAACTGAATCTCCTTGTGGTTTTCCATGATGGTGTCATTTTTTGAGTAATATGGAATCAGATAATCTCTCACTGATGATGTATCTCACTAAATCACTCTCTGAGTGCTGATAACATAATGACAATAACATATTAGCATAATTCATCATCACATGTACCTTTGCTCTGGGGATGTTTTATTGTAATGTATAATACACTGGCTGTCACTCTAATGATGTATTGCAGCGAGACTTCCTCATGAAAAAAATGCATTTTGATGGAATACTATTCCTATCAGATGGTACTGCCCAGGGATAAACAGTTGAAAAAAAGTTTGACTTCATTTGCTATAGAATTCTGCATGAAGGTCAAAGGCAATACAAATAGTAAAAGATAGTTTGAAGACAACAGGTATCTATCTCTCTGTTATGAAACAGAAAGTTCAATTTTTGGTTCCAAGTAGGTTCAAGCAGGTTTTTATCCCTAGTAAATATTTAATATCCACAGCATCCACACTGTGCAATGGAAGTTTCTGCAGCCTGCAGTACTACTCAGGGAAATGACACTCTTAAACAAGATGTGGAGCTTGCTTGGGGCAGAAGTGAAGTGACTTCCAAGGACAGATTAAAAGTGAATGCAATATATTATAATACTCTTCCTGAAATTTTTCCCCCTTGAGCTACCCCACAGAATATTAGATATGAAAGGGGCTCATAGATATCATCTATTCTGTGACCTAGAGAGAATAAGACTTACTCTAGGACACATGAAAATGAGTGGTAGAGTAAGACTAGAAACAAGGTTTGTTTTTTAAACATATATAACTGTTTCAGTGCTTAATATAAGACAATCAAAGTTAACTGTGGACCATTTACAATTTAAAGAGCTAAAATAAGGTACAAGCGTGGGGCTTATATGCTGAGCACAAAGTTCTTTACTTCAACAGAAGTAAAACAGAAGACCTTCATCAAAACAATATCTACTTGACCAAGCACAACTATAACCATCCACTAGAAAAAACTGATGACGATGATGATGGTGAGGGAGAATAGCTAACACTTAGTGAGCACTTACTCGACTCTGATAGTCATTTTGCAACTATTACCTTATTTTGCCTTTTCAGTTTATTTAAACCCTTGCTATGAAACATGGATTCCAGAAAACAATGGTCTTACATCACACGATCTTAAACCTTATCAACAAAATCCTTGTTCAACAGTAAAAAACACAAGGCTCATATATCCTTGATGCAATCACTGTTGCTGATAATGATGTCCATGAAATCATCCAAGTTATATTTTCCAAACAGTAGAAACAACTGTTCCCCAGAAGACAAGGGGTGATCTTGTTTTATGTATTTTAGAAAAACGGCTTTATTTAATCATATACTGTTGCTGCTGATCCCGACCTCTGAATTTTCCTGCCAACAATTTATGTGACTCCTTGTTTAGCTGATGCTGTTTAGCATCTTCCCGGGATGCCTAATTTAAATGATAAGGCGCCCACACTGGCAGATCCTCTGTATCTCCTTATGTTCTGTGTAGGGCAGAGCACTTCATATGTGCTCAATCTTCTTTACAAATGCCTATCTCACTGAACCAGACAGAATTTTCCTCATTTGCCTTCTTTATTATTATCAGGCCATCAGAGAGCCCTGACAAGGGCCACTTACCAACCACACATGTCAGTCTCTGAGTCACCATCATAGCTGCAATGTAAAATATTCCAGCTGACCCTAAGAAACATAAATATTACAGCTTTTAATATCTCAATAAATGCTCATAATGCTTTCCTTATTTCTAAAGGTCAGGTAACCACTGGTAATGGTGGAGTGCACAGAGGACAATGATCTATTGGGTAAAAGCACTTTTATATGTGATTTTATGAAGAGACTGCCCACACGTATTTTTTTAATTTGAAAAACAACAGGGTAGAAAATTGAGGTCACTGATAACGGAACTATAGTAATCTGAGTATGAATGGAAAAGCATAATGTTTCAGAAAAGTTTTTCAGCAACTTTGGGCTAGTATGAAAAGATGTCACTGCAAATCAAAAGCAAACAAGTCACACACAGAGATGTTTCCGTGCTTTTTAAAGGCATTGTAAATCACATAAATTATTCAGAAAATGGCAGTGAGGTCTAGTAGAATGCCTGAGCTAAGGATTCAGCACTGAAGGGTCAATCGGTTTAGGACAAGAATGGCCTTTTTGAAATTTATGGCATATCTGGCAACTCTACCATAAAAAGACTAGTGTCAGGAAAAACAAAACTAAAAATTAAAAAAAAAAACCAAAAAACAAAAAACCCAGCACCAAAATCTTGTTTGTGAAATGCCCTCCAAACATTCTTTCAAAAATTCTGATCAAATACCGATCATTTGCAAAAGGTTTACTATGTATACCAGAAGTACTTCTTAATAATCTATCATTGAAAAAAACATAAAGAATAGGGGAGTTCATTCTATTCAGCCAGCAAACTTTTGCATAATTATTAAGAACAAAAGAAGGAAAGACAGATGAAAATAATTTAACAAATTTACTAGAACACAATCTAAGTAAAAAGGAAATTCCCACACAAGGAAAATGTGCTGACAATGGATTCAATGTTTTATAGTATCAATTCTCTCAACTTGGGAATGGAGGGGGGGGGGTGTATAAAATTCTTAGGGCTATTCCCACTGTGGAAGTCTCTCCATAACACTTTTGCCATCAAAATAAAATCCAATCCAAGCAAAGATCATGATTGTTGGACAAAGCACGAAACCAGAAATCATTTCCTCAATTCTGTGAATTATTCCTATGGCTGCTCTTCTCTGGTTTTAAGGACATGGTCTTTTTTTTTTTCAAAACAAGTTTGTATGGTTAAAAGTTCAAAGTAAGTATATAAGAAAGGGCTAAAAGTGAATTTTCTCCTTTTTTTTTTGCTCAGGATGTCATGTGGTTTGTGCCCTTCCAAACCTAGTCACAATCATATCAATGTTAATTTACCACTAATGCTTCAGTGGATATTTTAGTGCAAGAAGATAAATTGTTATATGAATTGGGTATCAGAGTTATTAGAGTATGAAATTCAAATATATACTTTTCCTTAACCAAGAATTTTATAATATCTGACGCTTGGAGGTATTTTAGTTTTGAGTATATGTATTTGTATAAAAGTCACCAACCCTTCCCTTAATCACACCCATATGATTTAATTTATGAGATAATTTACCAGGCTTTTTATGTGTAATTCAGGCAGAAAACAAACCAACAAAAAAATAAAACAGACTAAAAGAGTATTCCATTTTGACTCTAAAAATTAAGCCATGTTGCAAGGGACCCACAATATCCTAAACAATCTTGAAAAAGAACAAAGTGGACTCACACTACTAGATTTTAAAACTTATTATAAAGCTACAATAATTAAGACACTATGATACTATCATAAAAGTAAGATACATCCATCAATGGAATAGAATTGAGAGATCAAAAATAAATGATCATGAATAAGTATTTATGTTTAGTTGATTTTCGACAAAGGGGTTGAGACTCAATGAGGAAAAATAGTTTTTCAATAGTGTGGGACAACTAAATATCCACATTTACAAGAATGAAGTTAGACATCTATCTTACACCACATACAGAAATTAATGCAAAGTGAATCACAGAACCAAATGTAAGAGCCATACCTATAAAAATCTTAAAAGAAAACAAACACAACAACATATCTTTGTGACCTTGGGTTAGGCAATGATTTCTTAAACACAATACAAAAAGCAGAAGTGCTTGAAGAAAAAGAGATATGTTTAACTTCACAATAGTTGAAACCTTTCTTTTTTTTTAAGATTTATTTATTTTTTTGAGCGAAAGAGAGAGAGAGAGAGAGAGAGAGAGAGAGAGAAAGAGAGTATGGACAGGGGGAGGGGCAGAGAAAGCAAGAGAATCTCAAGTAAACTTCCCACTGAGTGGGGAGCTTGACGTGGGGTTTGATCTCATGACCCTGAGATCATGAGTTGAGTCAAAGTCAAGAGTCATGCTCAACCGACTGAGCCACTGAGGCACCCTGAAGCTTTTGTGTTTCAAGTACCACCATCAGGTTAGTGATAAGACCACTTATAGAATGTAAAATAATATTTGCAAATGACATATCTGCTAAGGTAATTTTATGCAGAAAATATAAAGAACTCTTACAATTCAATTATACAAAGACAACTTGATTTTAAAAATGAGCAGAGGATGTAAGTACACATTGTTCTAAAGAAGATACATGAATGGTTAATAAGCACATGAAAAGATGTTCAACATCATCAGTAATTAGGGAAATGCAAGCCAGAGTCATAATGGGATGCCACTTTGCACCCAATAGAATGGCTATAATCAAGAAAGCAATAACGATGTTGCTGAGGATGTATTGAAATTTGAATCCTCATCCACTGCTGATGGAATTGTAAAATGGCACAGCCACTCTGGAAAATAATTTGGCAGCTCCTCAAAAAGCTAAACATAGAGTTACCATGTTTAAGTCTACTATGACCCAACAATTTTACATCTAGGTATATATCCAAGAGGAATGAAAACATATGTCTACTCTTAAAACTGTATACAAAAGTTCATAGCAGCATTATTCATAATAGCCAAAGGGTGGAAACAACTCAAATGTCCATTACTGATGATGGGCTACCAATGTGGTATATCCATACAATGGACTATTATTAGTCAGTAATAAGAAGTGAAGTATTGATATATGCTACAACATAGGTGAAATTGGAACACATTATGCTTCATGAAAGAAGCCAGTAACAAAAGCCACATACTGTATGCTTTCATTAGTATGAAATATCCAAAACTAGCAAATATACAGAGATAGAAAGCAGACTTATGGCTGTCTAGGGCTGTGGATAAGTGGCACGGGATGGGGAGTGAATGCTAATGGATTAGGGGGATTTCTCTTGGGGATGATGAAGATGTTCTAAAATTAGATTATGGTGATCATTGCACAACTCTGTCAATGTATGAAAAATTACTGACTTGTATATTTTATTTATTTATTTTTTTAATATTTATTTATGATAGTCACAGAGAGAGAGAGAGAGAGAGGCAGAGACACAGGCAGAGGGAGAAGCAGGCTCCATGCACCGGGAGCCCGATGTGGGATTCGATCCCGGGTCTCCAGGATTGCGCCCTGGGCCAAAGGCAGGCGCCAAACCGCTGCGCCACCCAGGGACCCCTGACTTGTATATTTTAATGCATGATCTTTGTGGTATATAAATTATATCTCATTAAAGTTGTTAAACAGAACACTGCAATATGAAGACTGACTCACTCAGCTCCTGGAATGAGGTGCTGAGTTTCCAGTTGCTCATTTGCAGCCCAGAGTGGAATGCTAGGTTGGAGGCCCAACTTTTACCTGGAGTCATTGCTATGAAGATACCTGGTTACCTTTCTCACAGGTCCCACCTCTCAAAGCTGGTATGCAAAAAACAAAAGCAAAAACAAACCAAAGCCAAATCCAGAACCAAAATAATAATAATAATAATCCTAGTCTCCAGAAGAAAATTAATTCTTGTATGTCTAGCCAAAATCACAAATGTTTTTCAGCCCATCATTCATTTTCATGAAATTGAACATACATCTTACTATGGCACTGGAAGGACCAACTGTTGGCTGTACCATATTTCCTGGGACTTGTGAATAAGCCAGACATCACAGATGTTTGAGTGAACACATACCATTTGGCCAATCTCTAACACAAACATCAAAGTTTACTATTTATTCTGTGTACTTTCATATGACTTCATAAGGCCACATTATCTGCAGATGGTACTATTTGGCAAATTACATTTACTTCAAAGGATATTTGTTGTTATGAGTTTAATGCATTCAAACTAAACCAACAATTTTTAAATCTTTTGATTATTTAAAGTTACAAACTATTACAGCAAATATATGGTATGTCAAATTTCACCAGGAAAGAGAACTTTGAAAAATTAAAAGTAAAACTATATATAGCATTTAAAACTTGGTTTAATCTATGTTTGGTTTACTCAATGAATAATAACAAATTTAAATATACAGAAAATATTTTAACATCTTCAGTTAGGACAGAAAGTAGGGTTCTGTTTTGGATTAAAGGAGACAATGTATGATTTCACTCATATGTGGAATTTAAGAAACAAAACAGATGAACAAGGGAAAAAAAAGAGAGAGGCAAATCAGAAAAAAGACTCTTAACTATAGAGAAAAAACTAAGGGTTGCTGGAGTGGAGGTGGGCAGGGGGATGGCTGATGGGTATTAAGGAGGGCACTTGTGATGAGCACTGGTGTCAGTAGATAAGTGATGAATCACTAAATTCCAGTCCTGAAACTAATATTACACTATATGTTAACTAACTAGATTTTAAATAAAAGCTCAAAACAACAAAAAGGAGCTTTATTATATTTATTTTAATGAAAAAAATTTAAAGAAATAATTATTTCTTTCTCATATTTAGAAGTAGGGCAAAGCACAAGTTAGTTTTCTAAAAAGTTATAATCTCACTTAGAAAAGAAGTATACTTTTTTTTTTTTTTTTTTTAAAGTGATAATGTTGGGATGCCTGGGTGGCTCAGCGGTTGAGCATCTGCCTTAGCTCAGGGCATGATCCTGGGGTCCTGGGATCAAGTGCCACACTGGGCTCCCTGCATGGAGCCTGCTTCTCTCTCTGTGTCTCTGCCTCTCTCTCTCTGAGTCTCTCATGAATAAATAAATAAAATATTAAAAAATAGAGTGATAATGTCATCTGGAAAAGAACCATATTATTAGGTGGTTTATAACAATATAAATAAATTATGGTAGAAACACATACTATCCTTTGATCTAAATGGAAGTCACGAAAGATAAATAGAAGCAAAAAAGCATGTATCAAATAACGGAAGAAATATACCCACAAAAATAAAGGTGTTTTGAAGCACGCTGAAATACATGACTAGAAATCACTGGTAGGGGCACCTGGGTGCCTCAGTCGGTTAAGTGTCTGACTCTTGGTTTCTGCTCAGGGTCTGATCTCAGGGGCCTGATCTCAGTGTCCTTGGGTCGGGCTCCATGCTGAGCGGGGAGTGAGCCCCAGCTTCTCTCTCCCTCTCACTGTGCCCTCGGGCACCCCTGCCCACACCACGAGAAGAATATGCCCGAGACAGCTGCCCCTTCAGCCTGGGACCAGGAATGAGAGATGTGGAGCAACCCTGAACCTACTGAACATTTTAAGCAGAGCTGCCACATCTGGCCTGCAGCCTCATGAGTGAGAAATAAAGGCTTGTTTTAAACCGCTGAAATTGTTTTTTCAGTGTGGGTGGAGGGAGAGGATTGCTTATTATGCACCATTACTGTAAAACCAGCTTTCTTTTTTTTTTCCTGAGCTTTCCAGAATCCTGAAAACTGCAGAAATCTTGTTAATATTTCAAAAGAATTATACAGCATCTGCTTTAAAAGAAACTATGTGGAAAGATGTACCTCAAGCCCGGAAAGAAAATACAGTACAGAATAACTGAATTCAGGATCCTTCCTCAACTGTCCTCAGAGTCTTATTCTGAAACAGGGAATATGCTCATTATATTGCATTATATTATGATCTCTGAAAATTTAAGATGAAACAAAATACTTGCTTCCAGTTTGAACTTCTTGAAAATGCTAACACTTTGGCAGACCTCATCATAGCCACTGTGTCCACTAATATTTTAGTAACTCCAGAACCACCTGTACACTTCTACACAGAAAACTGAAGGCACAGATTGAGATAAGACCATTGTAAACGCAGCACAAATGTTACCTTTGTTCTTTGCAGTGAAGGACCTATGGCAGACTTAAACACATGAAGCACTTGAAAAAGATGTAATTGAAGAAGAAAGCAAAATAAGGCCTCTGACATTAAGAATGGAGACAGGATATCACGGCCATAATTAAAGTTTGGAAAAATCACTTTTTATGAGCAGGAGAGACATTGCAGGGGAAAGGACTTTCATTTGTCCTCTTCATGCACCATAAGAGACAAAAAGCCTGACACACAAATCATTGCAGGTGAAGTACAAGTAAGAGTTTCTGCCAGATGGCTGTAAACAACTCTCAGGACCAGAAGAGTCAGACACAGAATTTTCTCCACAAAATATGGGAGATTTTGTTTTTGTTTTTGTTTTGCTGTGCCACAGGTAAACAATGTATACTCTAAAGCCAATGAAGGTAGGAAGATATTTACTAACAGATGCCAAAGAATATGGAATCCAAGATCCAGTGTTCCCGGATGGTTTATAAATGTATCTCTTTACTATAATTTTGAGTGATTTCAGGGAAAACATTTGAAATCTTATCTAGGCATAAGGCGATAGGCACCATGTATCAGTATAAACAAATGTGGGTACAAAAGCCAGGAAAGATAGTGTGTGTCAATGGTAAACATAACAGTGAATGAAACCAAAAGGCCTTGTGCTTTAGAGAGATGTTAATAAATTCACAGGCGGAGAGCTGTAATAAACACATCCTGGCAAATTATAGTCTGGTCCTGCCCCTATAAAATCAGGCATATGTTTGGAGTTTGAATTTCAAAAGACTTCCAGTATGTCTCATTGAATCTTATATTGCATTTGTGCATATCATTGACGGCTGTGATGGTGAATTCCTTGGAGACAGAGGACAGATCTCATTTCTGTTTATCGCTCCAATTCCGAATACCTGCCATCTACCAGGAACACAAAATATTTAGGTGAAAGACAATATGGAAGTACTGGGGAAAGAGGAGAGATGGGAGACGAAAGGAAGAGGGGAAAAAAAGGAAGGGCAGGTTGGATGGGCGGATATTGATCATTAGCATTGAGTCCTCACAGCTATTATTAGATGCCCAATAGATAGCCCTTAATCTGCAGATAATTCCTTCCTCCAGTCAGTGTGAGAGGAGTTTCCTCCCCTGATCTTTCTCCATGAAACTGATGTGATGACACATCATAAATGAATAACTACATTCATTTTTAACTTCTGAATGTGCTTTAGAACTGTTGAATAAATGTAATGATTGAGAGTATATAGGCTATATTGCTCATTAAACTAGAGAATGTGTAGATCTTGCTTGTATTACTTGTCATAATTTTTTAGCAAGAATATAAATCTTGGGATAATACCATTTTCTATTCCAGAGCTTAAGGATTTACCCAAGAATGTTCATCCAAGGAGGTGGAAGCAAAGTGGTTAAGCTTGTCGGCTCCGGAGCTTGTATTTGAATCATAACCTTGCATTTTACTATTTGTATAGTTTTTGGCTAGTTACTTAGTTTTCTCCACGCTTCAGTTTTCCTCTATGTTGACTAAGTGAGAATAGTACCTGCGGTAATCATTATCGGCTATTTGCAAATATCTTTCTTCTTCTAGGTAAATGGAGAGAGAGACTGTTTTTGCCCATTTCTTTTAAGTCAGGCATGGCCACGTGACTTGCTTCGGTCAACAAAATTTAAGTAGTAGTGATGGGTGTTACTCCCAGTCAAAGCTTTTAAGAATCAATATGCTATTTGACATTTTCTTCCTCATTGTTATAGTGACTGGAGATATTCCAGGTGGTGGAGGCCCTGTTATACTAAGTCTCCATGTGACAAAAAAAAAAAAAAAGGAGCACAATTTCTAACCACAGCATATGAAAAGGGGAGAGACAAGTGAACTTTCATTGTATTAAGGCCACTGAGATTTGGAGGGTTATAGGTCACTGCTGCATTATAAAGCCCATTCTGCTCCGATACAGAACTTCACTGAGTTACTGTAAATACATTTAAATGAGTAAAAACACATGCAATGTCTTTTAAAAGCATTCCATAGGAATTAGCTATTATCCTCATCTTAGGCTGTTGCTGCATTGGAATGGCATACCCATTACCCATTAGCTGCATATTTGGCTACATAACCTCCTCACCTCTTCTTTTGGCAATAGTTTTATAATTCTATAAAGAGAATAAAAAGGAAATTTATTTTCCCTAGCATGGTTGTTGAAATTTGGCCTTAGTAGTAGTTTAGAAAACATTTCTTTCAGTTCCATAACTCTCTATGGGTGTTATCATGTAAAGTTTTGTGATGGCTGCTAAACTTAAGAAAACCTATCAAGTTTCTCTAATATATTAACTATTATAGGAAAACTTGTTCTTAGCAGTACATGCAATAGAATTATATCCTATAAAAAAGGAATGCTGATAAACTCTGTTTTGTGAAACATCCATTAAAAGTGAAAGAAAGGTATCTGTTGTGTGTGTGTGTCTGTGTGTGTGTGTGTGTGTGTGTGTATATATATATATATATATATATATATTTTTTTTTTTTTTTTTTAAGTAAACTCTCCTCCCAGTGTGGCCTCAAGCTCATTGCCCTGAGATCAAGAGTTCCATGCTCTACTGACTGAGCCAGCCAGGCACCCCTCAAATATATTTTTGACAGGAGATAATTTCTATTCTGATTGGACTTTGATAAGAACTGAATGTTTAAAATTTTTACATATCTGGTGATTGAAAAAAATTGAAAAAAATTTTAAATGTAGTACAGACCGGTTTCTGGCTTCTTCCCTTTCAATTTTTCTCTTTTGCTATTAACATTCTTTCAGGGCCAGGTACTGTAAGGTATGTTTAATCATGACAATGCTTCTGGCCCTGCACCTTTGTATGATCTTGCAGTGATTCAGTATGGGGTGGGTGGAGGGGTATTTCTGGAAACCATTCCTAACCCAGGTGGCTAGCAATAACATCACCATATGTGGAAATGACTGAGAAACACATGAATATATCCCATTGAATTAAAAACAAATGTATCCCCAACTAAACTTTCGGTAACTGAATTCCCAAAATACTCATGGTTACTCCAAGCACTAGGAGAAAGGTTATGGAAGGTAGGCCAGTCAGAGTCAAGTCAGCGATTTTAACCAACTCCAGTTAATGTAACTTAGTTGTGCAAGTTTTATGATAGATGATCATAAGAACACATTTCTATAGCTCTTCTTAGGTTCTTCTTATAAGGAACCCCTAAAGCTAAAGCTTTGTTAACATCTCATAAATGCTTTTCGATTCTTATGGATTGAATATTCTTATATTCATTCATTCGTCTGTTCATTAATTGAAAAGTATTTACCGATTATCTAACATGCACTGAACATACAAATGTATGAACTAGCATCCATCCCCAGTGGGCACACACTTTCATGGAGAGGTGGCCATGTGTATAATGAGCAGTAAATCTGGGAAGTAGCAGATACTGTTTAATATCTATCCAATAAACATTCACCAAACTATTTATTCTCTTTGAGCTGAACCAGAATTGTGTTGGGTGATTCACCCTATTCCACAAAATCATGTTCACAAAACCATTGGTTGGGAATTCTATGCTCTTCCTGCTATTGATTTAGGAATGGGCATGGGCCAATGTGATGTGAGGCAAAGTCAGCTGAAGGCTTCTGGGAATGCTTAGTGAACAATTCCTCTTCCTCTGGCTAAAATAGCCGCAGCCACTTGCAACCAGAAAGAAAGCTAAGCAGAACACACAGGGGCAGAGCAGTAATGTGGAAAGAGGTACATAAGGCATTTTGTGGCATTGGTGAGCCGCCCAATTAGTCAACCTTCAAGCTACCCTACCCCTGGACTGACAATGCTTCAGGGAATTTAGAATTCAAAAAGAAAAATTTTAATAAGCTAGAAAACTTCAAATTAAACCGTGACAAGTTTTTTTTTTTTTTTCCAGCTACTCCTCTCTCTGTAAATTGGTAAAGTTTCATTTTTCATTACTTTAATTCTGGTCCAAATATGAAAAGCAACGAAATGCCTCAGAGGGTGATTTGATTATCCTTTTTATAGTTACTACATCTGCACTAATGTTTTGGGGGTTATTATGCTGTTTATTTTCTATAATTTTTCCCAATTAACAGTTATTACCAGGAGCTATCTTTGCTGAATGAATGTTACTGCATACATCAGAGAACGTGTAGTGACATAAGGCAGATGACTACAGAAAAGCTGTTTTATACAATGGTCAGGCACTGAAATATCACCTGAATTCAATTAAAATTGTACATATTCACAAGAGCACTGTGTCAATAAAGGCTGGCTTCTCTGATAGTAGGAGAATTTAGCTTAATTAAAAATTGTATTTTAATTGTATTAATATTAATATTAATTAATTAATTAATATTAATATTACTTAATATTCTAAGACTTCTTTTTTCTCAAAAGGGAAAGAGATTTTTCTAAAGGGTTCTGACTGAAAAATGCAGGTACAGCCAATAAAAACGGTATCTGGGAGGGTGCTATAATAAGTTTATATAAATCTTGTAAAAATTAAAAAAAAAATAAATCTTGTAAAAATGCACTCAAAATGGAAGGGGAGATTTTGCTGTTTGTTATTAAGATGTAGTCAGGTTATAGCCAGTTGCTGACATTTGTTACATCTTCCGTTGTAACTAAATTTAGTTGTACATAGGTGGGTGAGCTCCATGTTTATAAATTCTAACAGTCCAATATGGGAGAACGGATTTTTGTTTTGAACAACTAGTAGTGACAGACAAACTATCCACCGTGTATACAGATGATAAGTCAAGAGGAAAATGAGCTCTTATATAGTTTTTCAGTGTCCTTCACTGGAAAAAAGAGCCATGTGACATGTGTGGTGTGCACAGTGGGCTTCCGTGTTAGTGTTCATGCTGCTGGAAAATGTATTGCTTGAACTGAATGCACCCTCTATTGAGCACAAATGATTCAACCACAACTTAATAGGGAGATCATTACCTTGGCAAAAGAATTTTCAAGATAAGCAGTGAGGAATCAGAGTCGACAGAGGAAATTGAGACGTTACTCGCTTGGCATTATAAAATTGTATGGCAGTATAGATAGATATTGATTGTCCTTTATGTCGATAAGTAGAAGAGTCAATAAAAAAAAAAAAGCATGCTTTAGGTGGGTTGTAAATACTAACACTGCTAGATATCCTTAATCCCTGGGGATTATTTACTTTCCTGAAATCATTTTAGTTGTAGCTTCCAATGGTGCTCTGCAAAATGATCTATTGGGGGATCAGAGTTGAGATGTTTCACCATTATCTCCACTCCTTCGACCTGTTTCAAGTCATGATGTCTTTCATCACATCATTCCCCTCCCTCTGATAGATCAGAGTTGAATATGAGAGTTGGGTACCGACACACAGCCTACCAGGTAATCTGAGAAGTAATCTATGTTAGAAGGAAACAAACAGATGATTAATTTAAATCATTGAATTAGATGTACTGATCATTATTAAGAAACATTTTGGCTGCTTTTTGCTCTGAAGAGTCCGTGGGTGATGCTCCACACACCTGCACAATTAGCTATTAAAAACTTTCAACTGCCAGGCATATTTGTGAAGCTGAGAAGGTTTATATGATGGCTATAACAAGTCTTTTGATTACTAGAGGCCAAATAGATTTTTTAAATGACATATGTAATTTTTTTGTTACAGATGATTCAAATTTTACAGAACTGTACAGAATAAAACATGTTAGCTCCTCTCCCATCAGTAACAACTACTAAAAAAAATAAGTCACAACTGTTGAGCTTGGTGAGCATCATACCAACTCTGCTCCAGCGTATTTTGCTTCTTCATTTTAAATGTAGTATTTCATTCAAAACAGATCAGTGCATCTGATATCTGAGTAGCTTAAAAAGCCTTTGCAAGTCACAGATTCATTCATTCCATAAACATATGCAAATATATATAGTATTATACTCAAATCTAAAATTTTCAATATGCTTTTAATTTTTTTCTTTTAACAATATGTTTTGGAGATCTTTCCAAGTCAATCCATTAAAGTCTGCTTCATTATTCTTAATGTCAGCATAGTACTTCATAGTATGAATGTATAATTATTGCCATTCACAGCACCATGGATGGAAGCTAGAGAGTATTATGCTAAGAGAAGTAAGTCGGAGAAAGACAAATACCATATGATTTCACTCATATGTGGAATTTAAGAAGCAAAATGAACAAAGGAGAAAAAAAAGGAAGAGAGGCAAACCTAGAAACAGACTTAACTATAGAGAAGAAACTGATGTTAGCAGAGGGGAAGTCGGTTAAAGGGATGGGTGAGATAGGTAATGAGGATTAAGGAGGGCACTTGTGACGAGCACTGGGTGTTGTATGGAAGTGTTGAATACACACTTATTAATTTAAAATTCCTGTGTTGGGGGATATTTAATTTAGTTTCAATTTTTCTCTATTACAAACAATGCTGCTCTCCATACCCCATATGCAATTCTTTGTTCTCATATGAAAGCATTTCTGCAGAGTCCTTGTTAGCTAAGAGTTGCAAATTGAAATTTTGAGATACTGCCAAATGCTCTTCAAAACAGATTTATCAATTTATACTCCCACCAATAGTGTATGAAAGTGCCTATTTCCATTTATCACTGCCAGCTCTGAATATTATAAATCTTCTAAATTTCTGCCAGTACTGTGGTTGAAGATACAATCTTGTTGTTTTAGTTTGCATTTTTCTGATCACTGGTGAGGCTGAACAAGTTTTCATATTTACTGTCATTTGTATTTTATCTTCCACGAATTGTTCTTTCTTTTCCCAATTTTTTCTATTTGGCTATTTGCTTTTTTCTTTTGACCCATGAACCAAATGTCTCATTGCTTTTGTCTTTACCTACTTAATTTGCCTTTTGTTAATTCTGATGCTGATTCTGTATATTTTCCCATGCATATGTGTGGTAAAGCAGTTATAAAAAAATGCTTAATATGGCACCTGCTGGCCATATTAAGCATGGGTGGCTCAGTTGGTTAAGCATCTGTCTCAGATCCAGCCCTGCTACAGGGTTCCCTACTCAGTGGAGAGTCCGCGTCTCCCTCTCCCTCTGCCCCTTGCCCACTTGTACTCTCTCTCTGGCTCTCTCTCTCTTTCTCTCTCTCTCAAATAAATAAAATCTTTTAAGAAGATGTTTAGCAGATTTTCATTACAAAAGTGAAACTACAAAGACTTTTTACTTCCTCATTTTTGTATAAAGTACTTTTAATTTCATGTCTCCTTTCATTTAAACCCTTCAATGTGCAATATAAAAAACCCACTTCAGTGTGCAAATATTTGGACACTGAAATGTAAACAAACCATGACAATGTAATTAAAGTCATGGTCTCTTTATTTTTAGGTTCAGTGCCTTTATCCGAAATTACTAAAATTGCTGAGAAGTTGGGGAACCCAACCATTTTTCACTTTCACACTTGTCACTCAGCCACACTCAAGTACCTCTGCGGCAAACAGGAGATATATAAAAATACTCATGTTATTAGATGTCTCCTTCAAGGAACTGGGAGTCTAACCAGAGAGACAGCCATGTACACACTCGTATAGAGGTCCCAGTGAACATGGGCCAGGTTCAGTGTGCCCACGTGGTACACTCGAGGGCCCAGCCTGCCAGAAGTCTGTTTCTACATGGGGATCTCTCTCAGAGAAAGCACAATACAGGGTAAGGAAGTGAGCATTATGAGACTGATGTGCTAAATGAATTCTCAGCCATCAGAGAATGGAGGCGAGTCTGCGTATATTGTGCCTGTGGCTGTAATTTCTTGGTCCATTCCCACCATTGGGTTTATATTTGAGTTTTGGCAGACTTGAGCAGGGACGGAGGAAGAGGGGCTAAAAGTCAAAATGACAGAGCTATTTTATCAAAACTCTACAAGACGTCAAAGATACAAGGATGCGAGTACTTTGGTAGCTTCGCAATCCAGTGTAACTCTGAAGAAGTCAAAGTAACTCCTCCAACCATTTCACAACAGTAGATCATGCAGCACCGATTTCCCGCAACAGAGGCCCCTGAAAATTAATTGCTGGTGTAATAAGTAAGGCAAGTACACGAGCCCACAGTCAAATAAGTTCTTGTCACAAAGGTTTAAACAGGTGTCTTCATGTTGAGCCTTCTGAGGGCCTTTAATAAGTTAACGCGCCTTGGTGAATCGGCAACAGAGAACAGGCAACTAAAATAACTTAAAAACAGACCCTCTTTTGGGTTTCTGGGGAAGCATTTATCAAAGAAAGATGTTTTGGCCTATTCAGGGTTCTGGTACCTCTGTGGTACGTGCCACAGATTCCCCTCTATTCACACTCAAGATGAAGGTAAAAACCAAAATAGCTGAGGTTATTTACTCTTAGGTGTATTTAAGGGCAAGTGATTGACTAGGGACTGAATTAAACATCTAATTATACTCCAGTTAATGATTCTTTCATTTAGCATGTGCCATATTATAGTACATTAATCAGGCGTGAGATACTTGGCATTACTTTTAAACAGTTTTCTGCGACCTTGTTGATCATGCCCACCAGTGCCACAGAATGCACTTCCCATATATCAAGCACTTTTTCTTCCCTCTGTCACGGCTCCTCTCTGCACTCTTCCTTTTTAAAATTTTCCCAGAAAGCTCTGGAACTTTTCCTTTACACCTCTATTTTTTCCCCCTCACATCTGTGCTGCAGCGATGCTGTTGGCTCTATACTAAGAATACACCTAGAATTGGCTCACTTGTAGTCACCTGCATTTTTCTTTTAAACTCCGTCAAATGTTTTTAGAACGTGGAGAAGGTAGTCTCCCTTTTGCCTTTTCAGTTGAAAGACCACAGGCTGACATTCATCATAACAATAGAGCACTTCTGATGTAAGGTTCAATTTCTCTATGTATCTACACATTCCTGAAGTTCAATAAAAAAAAAAAAAAGATTTGATGGAATAAATTACTTTTTGTTTTTGACAGATATATAAATACATATTCAGAGATTCTAGAGAACAAATGTTTCAGATAAAGTTATCACCGTATGTGACATAAAAGGAATTCTGAACTTATGCTGAAGTTAGGTTTTGGTCTCTAGAGTCCATGTACATTCTTTGGGATGTCACTTAATGTTGGATTTTGGTTGCTCTCTAAACTTTCCATCCAAGGCCTGCGGATTTTGTTTAACCATAAAACTAGAACTGAAGGAGGTCTCTGATTGCTTTCTGCTGTTCTTGTTGTGAATTAAATGAGTAACAATGTACTGCTATTGCTTAGTTTGTCTCCTGCCAAGCAGAGGCCCCAGAAATGTGATTTGCCTTGGTTGGGAGCATGAATCCCCATATGGCTGTATGTCTTGATATATTAGAATCCTGCAAAGTTCTAATTGCTCATGTAATTGCACCCCCAAATTCTGATGCACACCCCTGCCTCCTGGCTGAGAACTGATGGAGTAAGTAGGAAATGGTTGTGCCCTAGCCTGCCAGTAGTCTTCTAATAGATGGGAAAAGAAGGAGACCCACCGGCTTACAAGGCCATGGTTTCAGAGATGTGCTTTAGATGACAGTGCTAAACAACAAACACAGTGGCTTGCTTCAGCAAATGGTTTCCTTGTCTCCTTTTAATTGAATAGTCAGTTATTAGACCCAAATAACCTAGCTTCTTAAAGTGGTTGCAATAAGCAGAAGCCATTGTACTGTACTTTTCAAAGACTTGATTCAAACTCCGTAATTTGATTTTCCTGATTCCTCTAGGTCACAAGGGCTACAACACTTGCAGAAACCAGCAGAAGGTGGTCCTAATGGAAATTTGTTTTCATCCTCTTTCAGCTGAAGATGCAGAATATGGGTCTACTAATTAATAAAACGATCAGATAAATTATCTTACTGCCTACAAAAGGAAAGTGACTTTCTTAGAGCAAGAAGTCCCCAGATATTCTTAAAAACCGCATGCTCAAATGGATAACACCGAATTGCTGATAGGAAATATGCTGTAACTATTTCTTACATGAGCATGTTATGAAGCCTTAGTAAGAGAGCCGGTGTGGATCAATGTAGCTTTATTAAAATCCTTAGGTGAGTAGCAGAATTGAGACAATATGCACTTGGTTGGAATGCAGGTCCTGGTACTTAGAAAGAAGCACAGCATTGTTAATATGCTTCCATTACCATCCACACAGACATTATTTCCTGGGCAATGAGTCGCTACCTAATCATCTAGGTTTTTATTTTTCTTGGTATAGTGTTGTGCTTAGCTTGTAGGTTTCCTTATGTTTTTCTGCATACACATCAAGTATCGGTCTTTCTTAGAAAATGATGCTTTTTCCCCTGGAATATGAATATATATATATATAATTGAAGTGAACTTGATATACAATACTAGTTTCAGGTGTACAATACAGGAATTTGACATTTATGCATGTTGTGAAATGATCACCATGATAAATCTAGCCACCATCGGTCACCACGCAAAGTCATTACAATATTATTGATTATATCCTCTATGTTGTACATTACATTCCTGTGTCTCAGTTATTTTATAACTGGAAATTTGTGACTTTTAATCCCCTTCTCCCTGTTGCACCCAATTCCCTACACCTACCCCTCTGGCAACCACCAGACTGTTCTCTGTATCTGTGAGTCTGTTTCTGTTTTGTTTTGTCTTTTTTTTTTTTTTTTCAATTCCACACAGAAGTGAGATCATGCCACATTCATCTTTCTCTGTGACTTATGTCACTTAGCACAATACCCTCAAGGTCCATCCATATTGTCATTTGTGGCAGTATTTCATTCTTTGTTGTGGCTGAATGGTATTCCATTGTACAAATATACCACATCCTCTTTATTGTTTCATGTATTGATGGACACTTTGGTGGCTTCCGTATCTTGACACTTGTAAATAATGCAGCGATGAACAAAGGGAGTGCATATATCTTTTCAAACTAGTGTTTTTGTTTTCTTTGAATAAATACCCAGAGGTGGGGATCCCTGGGTGGCGCAGCAGTTTAGCGCCTGCCTTTGGCCCAGGGCGCGATCCTGGAGACCCGGGATCGAATCCCTCGTCGGGCTCCCGGTGCATGGAGCCTGCTTCTCCCTCTGCCTGTGTCTCTGCCTGTGTCTCTCTGTGTCTCTCTCTCTCTCTGTGTGTGACTATCATAAATAAATAAAAATTAAAAAAAATACCCAGAGGTGGAATTGCTGGGTTGTATGGTAGTTCTATTTTTAATTTTTGGAGGACCCTGCATACTGTTTTCCATAGTGGCTGTACCACTTTGCATTCACATCAACAGTGCACAAGGGTTCCTCCTTACTCCACATACTTGCCGACACTTGTTATTTCTTGTCTTTTTGATATTAGCCACTCTGACTGGTATGAGGGAATAATTCATTGTAGTTTTTTTGATTTGCATCTTCCTATTAGTGATGTTGAGCACCTTTTCACATTTGTTGGCCATCTGTATGTCTACTGTGGAGAAACATCTATTCCAGTCGTCTGCATGTTTTTTAATTAGATTATTATTTTTTGATGTTGAGTTGTATAATTTCTTTATAGATTTCAGATATTAACCACTTATCAGTTATATTATTTGCAAATATCTTCTCCCATTCTGTAGGTTGCCTTTGCATTTTTGTTGACAGTTCCTTTCACTGTGCTTTTTAGTTTGATGTGGTCTCATTTATTTATTTGCCTTTGGAATGTTTTAAAAAAGAAATTTCTGGAAAATCTTTTACACTCTACTACTACAACTACTTATTTAAGTCAAAGGTGAAATATATTCTTGTTAATAGTAGATGAAACTATAATTAAAAATTGTTGCAGGGAAGCAAGAGGAGGTTTTTGTTACATCAGTCAGACATATTTCAGGCTAAAGTTGATTAAGACAGCTCTGGCCTGCTGCAATGAGGCATTAGCCTTTCACTCCATTTGAACTCAGAAATACAAGTCCTGAGCAAACAGATTTTGAAAAACATGGGTCAATGGGCCCAGTTTATAGATGCCCATGGAACGAGGTTCACCCTAACTGGAGGGCCTTTTCTTGGGAAAGCTTGTTTTTGAGATCCTCAAATTGTCATAAATCTGTCCTTACATATCACCTAGAATAGGGCTAAGAGCCTCCACCTGATACTAACCTATCTTGCACCAGATCATGTGAGGCTGCTGGCAAGACATCTCAGAACTCAGCTAGATAATCACAGAAGAAGTAATGTTCCAATAACTGCTAATTCATCTTGTTTGCCACCAGTGAAAGGTGGCTATGTATATTATCCACTCAAGGCAACAGTTTCATCTCCCCTCCTCTCCTGTCCTATACCTGGAATTTGCAGGAATATTAATGCCACTCCCTGTCCTGGGTAACATCAATTGTTTCTTCCTCTTTTTTTCTCTGTGTCCTTCTTTCTGTGTTTCCCTTCTTCCCTTAAGCTTTTGCACACTGAAGTTATTGAAATGATAGCTCAGAAAGGATTTTTTGTAAACCAAATACATGCAATCCTGACTTCAGAGAAACAGAAACTAGAAATGGGAAAGTGGTGTGAGTGTAATTTATCTTTAAAGAGGTCTCTTCATTTAAAGGGAATTCTCTACTGGACTCTGTTAATAGTCAGTCTCCCTAGGGCCTTTCCTTAGGACTGAGTGTACAAGTATGAGATCTACAGAGACTTGGTTCTTTATAATTCTGTGAGGCATGAGGAGGTGTTACCAGGTGAAGTTTCCATTTCCTTCTACCCATATCATTTTCACTTTGGAATGCAAATGCATCAAAGCTGAGGTTGCAGTATGAAAAATCCATTTAAGAAAATTGATTTTAAGGAAAAATATATCGTTTACTATTTTAGAGTAAGGAATAAGTTTCTGTTCTCACATGATCCTGAGAGTGGTCACTTATGCAAAATGGTGACAATAAAATCAGTCTTAGCATAGTTTAAGGAGGAGTTATTTTGACATAGTCAAAGGTATTATTTTGCCCTTCCTTCTACCCTCCCTCCTATCCCTTCTTTTTCCTTGTTCCTTATCTCTTTTTCTTTCTTTTCTCTTTCCTTTTTTTCTTCTTCTCTCCTTTCTGTCTTTCTTTTACAACTAAAGAACAGTAGGCTGGGAATGCAGCAGTAAGCCTATAGGCTATTTTACCTCCATATGACTCACACAGTTGTTTTTATTAATAGTGAAATTCTTCTTTTCTATATAAACTGCCCCAAACTACTTCCCATCCTCCAACAATAACATGTAAAAAGAATTACAATAAATAAACCCCTGGTCCTGAAAGCTAACAAAACTTTCAAACTTGCAGAAATAAGAATAGTTTGGAAAAGGACTGGTCATAGCAAAAACAGTGTTCAGAGAGGAAAAGCTCTGGAGCTATCATTTTAAAGGCAACAGAAAGTAGCATTCTTCAGAGTTGGAAGTTAGAGTATTATTTGGTAGACCTGTAATAGCACTTGGGGTGATTTAATAGGTAAGAACCAGAACTTGAAATTGGAATTGAAAAAGACTTATTATATAATTTAGTCCCTTTGGTCAGGAAAGGAGCAAGCAATACAACTCTGGATCTAAATTTAATTGGGATTTAACTAGATTCTTTGAAACTTTTCCATTTTTCACCTAAAAAGCACAAAATGCTCATCCTTTCAGAAACAGTGATAGACTGCATAATCCAATAGCTCATAGTATATCCTAAATCAAGTTCTGAGCAGCCACAGTTGTGCAGTCAGAGGTATTCCAACTGAAATTAGAATCTAAACAACTTCTCAGTGTGCAGGGGAAGAAGGTTAAACCATTTGGGTAGAAAAAGATCTGAATCACAGCTTCTATTCCTACGTGTTTTTGTTTTTGTTTTGTTTTGTGGTTTTGTTTTTTGTTTTCTTTTTGGACACTGAAAATCTATGCTAGGATTACATCTTTTGCCCTAAGACTCCTGCAGCAGTTTCTTTCTTTCTTTTTTTTTTTCTGCAGCAATTTCTTAAATATTTCTGCTTCCATAGGGCACTTAAAAAAAAAAGCATTAAATCATTTTGGACTGAGTCTATCCAAAGTTAGAGGTATTTTAAAGTATTACCTTCCATGCAAACAATACCAACACTACAGCAAGGAGACTTGATATTAAAGAATAATAAAGCAATGTGTGAATTGAGTATATTATACTTGACTTCTATGAAGGACAAGGCCACTTGCATAATTCAATTGAATATTCATTCATAAACCCATACTTTCCAGTACATAGGTCTCACATGCTACTCTGCAATCAAGCAACAGACAGAAGCCAGCGTTTTAGCAAGTAGTAGACTGACTGGATAAGAATTGATCTCACCTGCTTCTTCCTTATGAACATTATCATAGAAGTCCATATGTTTTGTCATCTGTCATTATTCCCATTTTCCCTCAACTCTACCTTGCCCCAGCTCCTGGGATAATTGAATGAAGAGAGAGAAGCAGGCAGTGATTGAACAAAGTGGCTATTTATAAACTTGTTAAACCCCATGTCTTCTGGTCTCAGCCAGCTTTCTGCTCAGAAGAGGCCGTTTGTGATACAGACAGGCCAAGTGTAGAATGAGCCACATAAGTGGTATCATTTACATTTTTACAGATGGAAAAACAGACTCTGGGTGATCCACTAAAATGTGTGGCCAGTAAATGGCCAGTAACTGAGTTGACACCATGTATGGGCCACCGAGTATTCTGAAAGAAACTAATGTAGACTTTCTAGAAGATCTTCTATGATAACTTAAGCTTAGGTGTTCTTAGAGGTTCTTTAACCACCCCACAGCTCCCAGATCTTATGAGTGAAACCCTCATTGTGAAAGGCCTATGAATCCAGAGAAGATGAACAGCGGTAGGCTAGTGAAAAAAATTAGACATGCCATCATAAAACCTGTTTTGAAGAAAGAAACAGAAGTGTGCATGTGGTGATGTTGATAACTTAAAAGGATCTCTGTGGACACGGAATATACTAGAATGGAGTGAGTGTGCCACACGCTAAAAAATCACTAAGATATTAGAAACTGTTCAAATCAAAGAGAGTTTTTTTTTTCTACCTGTATAAAGACATGATGAATCCCTGTATTGAGCTGTCCATAAATTACTTGGAAGTGAGTGATCCATGCTCTGTGTGCTGCAGGACCAGACAGTTGCAGATAGATAAGAAACTGCCATCAAGTAAGAAAGGTCCTAAAACTTGATATGCCTTTAATCAACAAGTCAGCCTTGGTTTTACAATAACATTTCAGGAGACCTGAGAAAACCCTATGGAAAGAAAAATGGCCTCAGAGATGGAAAAAGTGGTGAAGTACTTAAGTCTTTTTGTAAGAAGTACTACAGATGACCAAATATTCTGTCCTCTACTATATTTGTGTGGGTCTAAGAAGAAAGGGTTGCCTTTGTCCTTTTTCATCTAGCTTCCTCCCAGTTTTTGCTAAGGATACCAGTCAATGGCATATTCAGACCCTTGTGGGAAGCATTTTTTATCTTGTGTTTGATTACCCAATAATCTCGCTGGATTTATGTTTTATATGGATGTTTAGCAATATGTACTGTAATTTGTAAAGCTAATTATGAAGCATTTTATTTCCAGGAAATGGGTAAGGTCAGTCTTTTCTGCTCTTGTTTGATTGGTGTATATTATAGCTAGCTCCTCATTATCTGTAGAAGGGATGGTGCTCTTAGGTAGGATGTTTATTGCATGGAAAATCCCCCAACTACATTTTAATATACCTAGAAGTGGGCTTTTCATCAAACTTACTAACAAGTTGCAACATATGAGTGATTTGCTCCCCAGAGAAATAGCCAAAAATGCATTAAGGAGAAGGCAGAAGAAGCGGAGAGCTGAGATAATCCATCAGCTAGTTAATTCACACCTGAATAATTGAGAGTTTGCTTTCTGGTAATTGAATATTTATGAAGGTTCTACAATGTGCTGGAAACTAGATGTGCCAAATAAAAATGCCAAATAAAGCCAACCTGAACACAGGTTATGTTTAATACAGATCTTACTATTTGACTGGAACACAAAATAGAGCGTGTTTCCAAACTTCAGTGTGTATAAGAATCACAAGCAGGACCGTGTCCGTGTCTGTTAATGTTGCAGATTTCTAGGTGAACCTCAGAGGTATTCCTCAGGAATCTCTATTTTTAACAATTTACTCCCGATGATTCTGAAGCAGGTAGTCTAGAGTCTTCTCTTAGAGAAATTATCGATGTAGATAGTGACAGGAAAAAGGTTATCTCCTGGAAGGCACAAGATAAGAAATCAGAGCTATACTGAAGCTATACTTGAAGAAAGAGAAGAAGCCAAAAGAGAATGCATATTTGCAAAAAGAAGCGCATGGGCAATAAAGAAAACGAAAAAAAAAAAAAAAGAGGAGGATAGATAATTAAATAATGGTATTATAAAAGATCTCAGTGTCTTAGAGATTTGCTAAAATGCTATGATATCTTGAATTTACTCCAAATTACTTACAGTTCATGGAAGTTACACCTCAGATACAAGCAGCTTTGCCATCTCATAGCTCACTCATGGCTCAGGAGCATCATAAAAGGAAGCCCAAGGCTCCAGAAAGGGGGCCCATACAACAGATGCAGCTATTTGTACTGGAGCAATACCACAAGCTTCAATAAATAGTATAATGAATGTCAGAAAGGAAATTTCATTGGTTAAATTGGTGGATTTTAAACCAGCACAATGGGTGTCAAAAGTGGCTAAATTAGTGGCCTTAAAGATATGTAGACTGGCTAAAATAATTTGGTAATTCATTTCTTCCCTCTGGATAATTGGGGTATAGAAATGCAGACAGACCTGTAGCTCACCTATGACCTGAGGGATCAATTCTAATCTCCCAATAATCTCTAAATGGTTCAGACAGCGAATCTGAGTCTGATTGCTGGGCCTACAAGGCTACAGAATCTTGGTCTTGGGATATTGTCTAGACTTCTTTAACTGTTAGTTTTCCAGGCAAGATGTTTAGGGATCCCTTATAAGAATGGAGAGTTGAAACTTCATTGATCTTAAAGAACAAATTGTATGAATGCCTTGTACCAGTTTGTTAATAAATATTTGTATGTTAAATGTTGAAACATGAGGCAGACTTGTTCTTACTTGCTCTAATTTTAACTTGAAGCAAGTTTGTGAGGATGGTTGCTCATTCTCAGTCACCTCCGATGTTTAGGTTGGTACAGTTATCTACTAAGAAGACTTTATGAGTTAGTTGCCATGACACACTTGGCAGAGACCAGTTCTCACGCAAACGTGGAAAAGTAAAACCTTAATTGCGAGAGAAATTTGGTGAACCTTCTTTTGGTGATCTTTCTCTAGTGAGAACTGATAAAGCAACCTTGTTTTCGTGCTTTCTCTATTGTCTTGCTCTTTTGGACCCAAGAAAGTATGAAAGGGTCGACGAAGGCTTGGTCAAAATGGCATCCAAGGGCATACGGCTTCTACTGGGTCATTCACTCCATGACGAAGAGCAAATGTGAGAAGCAAGGAGAGTTTTGCCTATCAAGTATTTGCCTAAGTTCAAACACTTGTCCACTGTGCTCTCTATTGGGCCAAGATCTTCATATTATTTTTTTATTTTTTTTAAGAATTTTTTTATTTATTCATGAGAGACACACAAAGAGAGGCAGAGACACAGGCAGAGGGAGAAGCAGGCTCCATGCAGGGAGCCTGATGTGGGACTTGATCCTGAGACTCCAGGATCATGCCCTGGGCTGAAGGCAGGCACTAAACCGCTGAGCCACCCAGGTGCCCCTCCACGTTATTTTAGATCTTGCCCAGCTATCCTCTAAAAGAGATTTTTTTTTCCCTTTTTCTTATTCTGAGTGTATCAACCTTTCCTCTCCCCCCAAGTAATGGCTGGTTTAAAGAAAAAAAAAAGAGTTAAAGCTAATCAGGAAAGTTCTAGTTGTATGTTCTCCAATTTTCCCTGCTTAATATTTTAAAGTAATCAGATACTTCCAGTGTATCTGTCTAGAGAAGAAGTTATATCAGTTAATACCATTCACATTTATTTATCTGTAGGCACTCAGATATGAAAATGTTCAAACATGTGACATGATAATTTAGTTTTCTACAGTGTAAGTGAAACTGTAAATAGGAAAAGGGAAATGTTATGTCTATATCTAAATATCTATAGCAACATCTTTTCAGAGGTGATATTGCATAAAATAAATTCAGAACATGTAACCCAATAACCATCTCATGTTGAATGGTAACCATACCTATGAGATCATTTCAACATATTAAAGAGTCAAATTATGGAGCAGATTAATAATGCTATAGATATGAATGTTTAAGGATGTTACTCTAAACGGCACACTTTCAATAAAAGCAGGAAATTTAGTCTGGGTATTCTCTCCCTTTTACAGTTATGTGATTTATTAGACAATGTTAAACAATGTTAACATGCAGAGAGAAAGTGGGAGACACCTATAAATAACTTTGTATATGTTTGCCACAACTTGCCAGCTAATTATTACTTTGAGATATTATATGATGTTTCTGATTAATAAACCAAAAGGGAAACTCAATTATGAATGCATGCAATCAAACTTCGTAAGTAAGCCAAAGTAAACCCGACATTTGTAAGTCAGAATAAGCCATTAGGGAAACTAATATGGTAGTGTTCCAAGGCTACACTGGGTGGAAAATTGTGCTCTCCTGTTTATTTATTTATTTTTTAAAGATTTTATTCACCTATTCACGAAAGAGAGAGAGAGAGAGAGAGAGGCAGAGACACAGGCAGAGGGAGAAGCAGGCTCCATGCAGGGAGCCTGACGTGGGACTTGATCCTGGGACTCCAGAATCATGCCCTGGGCTGAAGGCAGGCGCTAAACCACTGAGCCACCCAGGGATCCCCTGCTCTCCTGTTTAATGGAAAGAGGTAGGTAATAACTTAAAAGACAAACTTGGAATTTTGCTTATTACAACAGGACACTGAAGTAAAGGACTTACTTCAAAAGAGAAATGACAATGTCTTCAATTCTTTTCAATGGAGATCAAGGAATATTTCTTGGGTAACAAACTAAAGCCTCTTCTCCAGATGGCTGTTCTCAGTTCAAGGAAAGACCACCTTTCATTGCTTCAAATCTCAGGACTAGGGGGTTTTATGGGTTGAATTGTACCGCCTCCAAATTTCTATGTTAAAGTTCTAACACTCAGTACTTCAGAATATAAACTTATTTGGAAATAAGACTGTTGCATACATAAATAATTAAGATGATGGAACGCCTGGGTGGCTCAGCAGTTGAGCGTCTGCCTTGGGCTCAGGGCATGATCCAAATTCAGGGATCGAGTCCCACATTGGGCTCTCTGCATGGAGCCTGCTTCTCCCTCTGCTTATGTCTCTGCCTCTCTCTGTGTCTCTCATGAATAAATAAAATATTTAAAAAAATAATTAAGATGAGGTCCATAATGGGATTGTGTGGGTTCCTGATTCAATATGGCTGGTACCCATATAAAAAGAGGAGATTTGGACAGAGAGTCACACTAGGAGAATGCTTTCTGAGCATGAAGGCAGACAGAGCGATAATGCTTCTACAAGCCATGGTAACATCAAATATTGACAGTAAACCAAAGAAGCTAGGAGATAGGCATGAAACACATTTTTTCTCTCAGCCCTCAGAAGCTAAAAGTCTGAGACCTTGGTCTCAGACTTTTAGTTTCCAGAACTGTGAGAGAACAAATTCTTTTTTAAAAAAAAATTTAAATTCTAGTTAATCTACAGTTCAATATTGGTTCAGGAGTAGAGTTCAGTGGTTCATCATTTACATATAACACCTAGAGCTCATCATAATAAGTCTTCCTTAATACCCATCATCCATTTATCCCATCTCCCACTGACCTCCCTCCATCAAACCTCAGTTTATTCTCTATAGTTAAGAGTCTCTCATGATTTGTTTCCCTCTCTCTCTTTTCTCCCCTCCTGAATGTTCATCTGATGTTCTTATATTCTACATATGAACAAAATCATATGGTATTTGTCTATGACTGACTTATTTCTCTTAGCTTGATACACACTAGCTCCATCCATATCATGGCAAATGGCAAGATTTCGTCAGTTCTGATGGCTGAGTAGCATTCCATTGTAAATATATATCACATCTTCTTTATCCACTCATTAGAGTCCATGGGCATTTGGGCTCCTCCCATAGTTTGGCTATTGTTGATAATCATGTATTGAGGTACATGTATTCCTCAGAGAATAGCCACCTAGTTTGCAATACTTTATTATGGCAGCCCTAGCTAATTAATACAGGGGTAGAAACAACACTGAAAACAAAGTCTCTATCCTCAAAGTGCCTACCATCAGTTGTTCTACTGTTAAAGTAGAGAATCCCACTGGTAAAATTTTGTCACTTAAAAAGCAACATCAGGAGCCTGGAAATAGAAATAGGTAAAAGGCAAGATGCCTGGATGGCTCAGTGGTTGAGCATCTGCCTTCGGTTCAGGATGTGAGCCCACGGTCCTGGGATCCAGTCCCACACTGGGCTCCTTGCAAGGATTCTGCTTCTCCCTCTGCCTGTGTCTCTGCCTCTCTCTGTGTGTCTCATGAATAAATAAAATCTTTAAAAAAGAGAAATAGGTAAAAGGAAAATGTATGTTATACAGGTATGTTATACCCGAATTCCGACAAGATTGAAGTTGAAGGGGAGAGGCACCGATGTCTTGAAATGGCTGACCATGAGGTCAAAGCTGGGAAGACAAGTGAGGGAAAACAATGTAGGAAAGATATGTATTGATGAGCTGCATCTAGCACAGGAAAAGTGGGGTCAGTGGGAGTAGTGGAAGACAAGGTGGCTATAGAATTTTGCTTTAAAGATTCCTACTCTTTTAGCTCTGGATTTGGTTTAAGTGTACTATCTTTGAAGGACAAATGTGAAGACATTTTTTTTTTTTTTACATTTTAAATATGTTTATACATTTCTGAATTCTACTGGAAAGCATAGAGTTGCTACCTTGTGAATATTTCCAAAAATTCTTAAAAATTTATTATAAAAATATTTTAGACCCATAAAATCCACATACAAATTTGTAAAGTGACCATCTCTATAGATGCTGGTTGGCTTTAAAAATATAGCATTTCTAATATAGTTTAAGTCCTGGGGGTTCCTCTGCCAGTTCCCATTTCTGCCCCTGACTCCTACCTCCAACTTGGGTGTTTATTGTTTACATGCACTTTTTCATATTCGCTCTCTAAATCATCCAGATCAGAGGCAAGAAGACTGAAGTCTTTATACTAGTAATGTTGCCCCTGCCAGTTATTAGTCCAAGGATGTGCCTGACAGGATGTTAATTCCAAATTGCTTCCCAACTCTTTTCACCTGCAAGCACAGTGGGTGCCAGCAGCGTCTCTAGAGCAGCCTTTCTGACCAAGCCCCAGGTGCTGATTGGTGGAGTAAATGCATCCCAGGAGCCTGTGTATATAAAGATGGTAAAGGGAGATGAGAAACAGGAGAAGCATGCGGCCAGCATCAGGTACATGGCTTTCCATCACGTGGATATATCACACTTTATTTTCTTGTTGGTGGCCATTTAATATAAGTAGATCTTTATTCCATTTTTTTTGGTGAGATTTTAAGTAATTTCTACACCCAATGTGTGGCTCAAACTTACAAACCCAAGATCAAGAGTAGTGTGCCCTACCAACTGAGGTAGCCATGTGTCCCATGCTAGTTTTTAACAGAAGATGCTAAAAGTACACCATAAAATATAGGCATTTCAAACATTCTCTAAAGATTTTTAAGATTTATTTTTCAATTTAAGAAATGATATAAATCTCTCCTACAGTTCTTCTGTATGAGGAATCAGGTGAAGGGAGGGAGACTGTTTATTCTGGATTGTCAGTGATGAAGCGAACTGGGAGAGGAGTTAGAACTCCTTCTCACAGAGAGCAGCTTGCTTTGATGTCTTTGGCCTGGGTTCTGCAGGAAAGGGATCCTCACTGCAAGTGGGGACAGGGTTCATGTCAGGGCCTCGTCAAAGAAGAATGCTCTGTTCTCAGGGTGCTTCCAACCCTTTTTTAACTTCCCAATTTATAGCTTGCCTAATTGTTGTCTCTTTTGTTTAATGCTTTGAAAGATAAGTTTCACCTTTATTGTCTTTTTCCTCACTTTTTAAATTATTTACTTTTAAAGTTATTTTATTTTTTTAGGGGGGGATCAGGAGATATCTGTAAAAGGGGTAGGCTGATTGCCCAAAGCAAGGAGGCTTGATATGTGTTCCTCCTTTCTCATCTAACCCCCCACCCCTGCCCCCAATCTTAGATTTTGAAATACTGATAGTTCCCCACCCCTGCCCCCAATCTTAGATTCTGACATACTGAAAAGATAGTTCTATCTTCTATTCGAGCTCAAGACCTAAATGCAAGGCCCATGTGGGATAGGATGACATCCTAAATCATACATAAACAATGCTTTTGACATCTCGACATATATGAAGGGGAGAAGCATAATTTTCCACCCAAAGAGCAAAGTACTTTTCACAAATTTGCTGAGAAGCAGTATCAGAACAGTATATATTTTGTCCACGCAGCTCATGTGCTGTGTACACAAAGATTATGAAGACATCCATGAGAGGAAATCCAACTGTGAAACCCTACAACTTGTGCATATTTGAGACATTTTGAAAGATGTGAAGGGGTAGTAATGCTTGAGGAGAATCCCTGAAATAAGAGCAAACATCTTTACCACTTAATTCTGGGATTCTTTTACTCAAGTATCAGAATTTCCCTTTTACTGGCTTGACTTAAAAATAACCAACTAATATACAATTGCCACCACAGAAGACACAAACTGATCACCTTCCAAGGGAGAATTTTCCACTTCTCCCAGTTTTCAGCTCTTAAGGAGGTGGTATGATGAATTGACTGTGTCCCTCCAGAAATTGAAGTATTCACCCCCAATTTGATGTATTCAGAGGTGGGGCCTTTCAGAGGTAATGAGGTTTAGATGAGGTCATAAGGGTAGACACCAGTGTTCCCATGATGGGATTAGTGTCCCCCTAAGAAGAGAGGCCTGAGCTCTCTCTCTTTCCATCACTGAGGACACACTGAGGCAGCAACTGTCTGCAAGCCAGGAAAACAGCACTCACTGAGGAAATGAATAGGCTGGCCCCGGGTGTTGAAATTCCAGCCTTCTAGAACTGTGAGAAATAAACCCCCGCCACTTAAGCTACTCAGTCTCTATGGTGTTTTGTGATAGTGGTCCAAGTTTCAGGTTGAGAAAGTTCCTAAATAGGTATTTTAGACGGATGTCTGCAAACCTGATTATACTACTTAAAAACTGTAGAATTTGCTGCTTGAATACTGGAGTTTTATGAACTATAAACTGTCTCAGGAATAGTGCCCCATCCTTCATAAACTCCAGTGTTCTATAAAGTTTCTTGAGTGTTTGAAGCCAGTGGAAGAGCACTTGCACTGTTAGTATCTTTCTTTTTTCTTTTTCCTTTTTCTTTTTCTTTTTCTTTTCTCTTTCTTTCTCTCTCTCTCTTTCTTTCTTTTTCTTTTTTTCTTTCTTTTTTTTTAAGATTTTATTTATTTATTCATGACAGACCCAGAGACAGGCAGAGGGAGAAGCAGGCTCCATGAAAGGAGCCTGTTGTGGAACTCCATCCCAGGAATCTAGGATCATGCCCTGAGCCAAAGGCAGACGGTCAACCACTGAGCCACCAGGTGTCCCTATTAGTATTTTTCTTAAAATGAATGTAGGGGCTTGAGGCACCCCCAGGTGAGTGTGCCAACTTTAGGGTGCCCAGTCTTAATGACAGTTCTTTCCCTTCTGAGCTTTTCCTGATAATGGTACACATAAAAAAACCCTCTTTATCAATATTTTCCATTTATATGAAAAATGCAGTGCGTAGGTATGAGGACTAGAAAGAGACTGACAGTGCTATGGCACCACACAAAGAGGTGTTATTTCTGGATTTATAAAGACAGCAGGAAGCTACTGTTTCCCCTTTATTATCAGAAGTAACTCATCTTAGAAATGCAGTGAAACAGCCTGTATCTAAAGTAAACTCTGAGCAAATATATTGATAGAAACAAGATACAAGAAGGAGTCATTGAAAACTGGAAAGATTCAGATGAGACCAAAATGGAACTACTGTTTCACATGTACTTTTACTAAGAAAGACATGGGATTTAATATTAGGACATCATTTTTCTTAGATGCTGAGTAGATCTATGGTTCATTTAATATACAACTAAATGTATTGTTTTATTTTCAAAACCTGGACCCAGGATAGTCTATCTTCCTTTTGTCATCCCAACGAATCCAGAATTGAAGAATACTCTCCAGATGCTGGCAACTGTGGATATCTTCACTGGCAACCCTCTCCAGCTGTGACAAATGAGATTCGAGGACAGTGCAGGCAAAATAGGCAATCCTGTTTTGATGGCGTACATTTATGTCACACCATACCACACTCGTAGTTCACATTTTTGTTTTTCTCAGTCCTATTTGTCTGCCTCTTGTAAATTGTGGCCTATTTGGCTTATCCTCTCTTCTGTCTTACATCGTTCTAGGCAAACTGAATTCAAGGCATGTACAGTGAGGGACAAGGGGCTTCATAGTCTAGTGCCAGCACCCTTCAAATTCCAAGGTTCAGATTCACTTGTGGTGCATTTCCTGCCAACGTGAACGGAAGGATGGCTACAATTTGGAGAACAAGAGGGACATGAGGAGTCTTTACAAACTTTTATTAGAGACTGTATGGGAAATGTGACCTAGATTAACATTAAAAATTCAAAGTTAGAAAACTAGTTAAAAAAAAAGAATATATAGTGATTTTTAAAAAGATTTTATTTATTTATTCATGAGAGACACACAGAGAGAGAGAGGCAGAGACACAGGCAGAGGGAGAAGCAGGCTCCATGCAGAGCACCTGACATGGGACTCAATCCCGGGCCTCCAGGATCACTCCCTGGGCCGAAGGTGGTGCTAAACTGCTGAGCCACCGGGGCTGCCCTATAGTGATATTTTTTAAAAATCCAGAGAACAGTGCAAAATACGAAAAGGAGTATAATAAATGGTACTATATCTTAAGATTGTTGTTATAATCCTCTTTTAGTCAATATTTTACAAATTTTCAAGAGTGTGTGAAACACACACACACACACGTATATAAATAGCCCAAAACGTAATTCAAAATATTATAGAAAATGGGCTGCCTTTGATTTTGAGACTTCCTTATATTCTCTCATTTCAGGATAAGGGATAAGAAAAATAAATGTTTACAAACACATTCACTTATGAGCCTACTAGATGTTAAAATGCCTTATATTTTGGGGGGTATTTCTAGCACGTGAATAAACTGTAGTAGTGTTGGTAGGATGGGGAAATTCTCACTTGAATAAATGCTGTCTAAATTCTTGGGTTATATAACCTAAAGTATAAGCTGAAGTAATGCAGGAAAATAATTTACAACTGTTTTATTAACAATGAATTTATGTATTACTACCATCATATTCAAAATAGATTTGGAAAAAGATATTCATAAAATTAGTACTATTTTTTCGAAGTAGTGTCCGCAACTCCTATTATTATTTCTGGTAATTCCTGATACAATAGAAAATACACTGGACTATTTTATATTTTATTATTCTTTTCAAGTTTAACCCTTGACTGTTTCCTCTCTTCATAATAAGAGTTTGATCAACATGTTGGGTTTTTATCTGCATTTTTCTCTTATATGTATCAATTAGATATAAGCTACTGAGCCCAAATCTGTAGAATCTCTCATCGCTTTAAATCTCCTAAAATCATCCTGCATTGCCCTCTTGCCCTTAATTAAATAGCCTCTTCGTGGCCTCTTAAATATTCTCAAAATTACGGATTTCATGCCTATGCAAGAAAACTTAGCATTGGCATTTACAAACGTTAATGAAAAGCCTGCATGTCTTCGTTTCTTTTTCATTAAGCTTTTCTCTACTCCTTTCTGTCCTCCACCTGATTTTTTTTTAAGATTTTATTTATTTATTCATGGAAGATACAGAGAAAAGGGAGGCAGAGACACAGGCAGAGGGAGAAGCAGGCTCCATGCAGGGAGCACAATGTGGGACTGGATCCCAGGGCTCCAGGATCACGCCCTGGGCCGAAGGCAGGCGCTAAACTGCTGAGCCACCTGGGCTGCCCCACCTGATTTATTTTAAACATGCATTGCTTTTGTTTACTTTGACAACTCCTTTCTCTGATTTCACACTTGATTTTTTTTCACTGTATGTTCTCACTTACACCTTAGGTTTTTATAGAGGAGAACAATGATAAATCATTTTAAAGTCTCCATTTTTGTCTC
Organism: Canis lupus familiaris; assembly: GCF_011100685.1. NCBI lineage: Eukaryota > Metazoa > Chordata > Mammalia > Carnivora > Canidae > Canis > Canis lupus. The sequence goes on along the minus strand of NC_049254.1, from coordinate 5,020,214 downwards.
AACCTAAATCTGACAAGTTCTCAGTTGAATATTAGGATTCAATCAGTGTTCTCTGATCCTTCCTCTGTTCTTATAAGTAAATGGTCCAGAGTTATAAAAGTTTAATAGAGAACATGTAAGTAACCATTCCATATCAGAGCTCATGAAAATGCCCATCTTCTCTCAGACAATAATAAACCAAGAAACAGAAAACTGCTTTTCAAATGGTCTGTGTCCCACTCATCACCACAAGGGGGCATGTTGATACAAACGCATCATTCCTCTGTGGTCGCATCGTTCATAAGGACATCATGAAGGTTTTGTTTTATTATGCTTTTATGTCTTTCATGTTTCTTAGCATGTGTAGTTTTTATAAAGTCATCCTAAGAATAGTGTAGTTTCTAATGTTGAGTGTAGAGAGTGAATTTCACTTCAGAACCAGAAGAAACATTCTAGGTCAAAATCTAGAAACTGCATTCCAGCAATTTCTTCTATTTCCCAGAAGGTACACTGGAGTTCAAGTAACACCTAACCATTGCCAAGTACACTCAAACCCCATCAACTCTAGGCATTCTAAACAATCAGTGGCATAGTTTGAAAAATGCACAATTGTTTTAAGCCTGAGATAAAATTCAGCACCTGGCACAACCAAAGTGACTCCGCTATCTGAAAAAAATTCTTCCTGTTTTGGCCACAAGTTATTATATGTCACAGTTTAAAGTATATTCACAAAATGTTACAGGTCTTCAGTAACTTCCCAGAAGGGGCATACATTTCCACAGTCAATACTGAAGAGGAATGAGCCTCAGAGATATCTTAAAGAGAAGAAACTGCAACAGGGTAGCAAAATGGAGAACCCCAAATCCATCAAACCAACATCCATCAAACCAACATCACGTCAGAAAGAAAAATTAACCCTGGAGATAACAATTCCACTTTTCATTATTGGGCATGTTTTACACTGGAAACTATCTTATATGAGAAACTATAGACAAAATACTTGTGCTGCATGGAATACCTAGGCAAAGAATAATGTCAGAGGAGCTGTTGATTTTTGTCCTATGGTATGTTCTCTTGTTAGTGTGACCACAACTTTAACTTCCCATCACCCACAGCTCTTCCCCCCACTAAGCCTCGCCTCCCCTCCCTAAATGTATGGACAAATCTTGTACCTGCCTGAGACTTCAGTAAGGATGGAAGAAAAAATAACTGAACATGTGTCTAGATTGTATTACAGCACTTAATCAAGATGGAGCTTTTAAATTACTGGTTTCGCAATTACCTGGGTGTTTATTAAAACTCTAGATTTGCAAATCACACCTTGCTACTCCTCCCCCAGACCTACAGAATGAAAATGAATCTCCGAAACTGGAAACTGGGAATCTGCATTTTAAATAAGTGTCTTGTGATTTGTATGTAGTTAATCCCCCAAAGAGGCTATGCTCCGTACTTTATTTCTTACTTTTAATTAATTTATTTATTATTCAGATTTTACTTATCTATTTGAGAGAGAGAGAGAGCATGAGTGGGGTGGGTGGGGAGGTACAGGGGGAATGGGAGAAGCAGACCCTCCCAGCTGAGGAGGGAGCCTGACCCCAGGATCTCCAGACCATGACCTGAACTCAAAGCAGATGCCTAACTGACTGAGACACCCAGGAGCCCCATTTTAGCTTATTAATTATCTTGTTAGTTGTTACATTTCTGTAAAGTGGAGAGTGGATGGCTTTTTTGATTCTATTCAAGATGTGGAAGTTGAGGCACAAGGATCTCCCTCCCCCCTCCCCTCCCCTCCCTTCGATTTTTTTTTATTTATTCATGAGAGATACAGAGAGAGAGGCAGAGACACAGGCAGAGGGAGAAGCCGGCTCCATGGGGGGAGCCCAATGTGGGACTCGATCCTGGGACTCCGGGATCACTCCCTGAGCCGAAGGCAGAGCTCAACCACTGAGCCACCCAGGTTTCCCGAGGCACAAGGATTTTAAATTAATGATCCATATTTATTCAATGAGTTAGTGGTCAAACTGAGATCAAAGTTACAGCTCTGAGTTCATAATCCACTGGTTTTCTATCTGTATTATGTCTCTAGTGTTTTCTCCACGCTTAATGATTCCATATACATATTCTGGTACTGAAATGCCTTGATTACGAAACTCCATGGAGGGTGGCATGAAGATGAGGGTACACAGCTTACCCTTGACCTGGTTAGTTACTACCTTGTATTAGAGTACAACGTCGTTCTATAGAATCTGTGTTTTTCTTTAACTAGCAATTATCTTTAAAAGTAAATGTATTTGCGACTTAAGAACTACAGTCAAAAAACTCTGCTAAAGAAAAAGAAGAAATCTCAGCTTTTATAAAAAAAAATAAATGGTATAAACATATTAGAAATGTTGCCTTCCTGGGGCACCTGGGTGATTCAGCTAAGCATCTGTCTTTGGCTCAGGCCATGATCCCAGGGTCCTGTGATGGAGTCCCACATCAGGCTCCCTGCTCAGCGAGGAGTCTGCTTCTCCCTCTGCCCTTCCCCCCTGCTTGTGATCTCTCTTTCACCTTCTCTCAAATAAATAAATAAAATCTTAAAAAAAAATGTTGCCTTCCCTTAAAGAGATTTTACTTGCATAGCATATATGAGAAATAAACTTTTGAACCACTAAAAAGAATAAGGTAATGATTCGGTTTCCATAAAAAGAAGAGAATTAAGGACCAGAATGTGTTGGGACCTAAATTATGCAACATATACAGGCAAGAGTAATCTAGAAAACATTATCTTTATGTATAATTCATCTAGCAGCTGCCTATTTGTGACACATATTATACACTGATTAAGAGCATGGTTAAACAACTGAAATAATGTGCATGCTTCATATAATAACACCCTGTTCTTATTGCAAGTTTAAAGAGGCAAAACTAGGTACAGTGAAACTTTCTGTGTTTATGTTAATTTGAACAAGTCATGATCTGAATATATGAAAATATTGATTGATCGTGGATGCACTCAGAGCATCTTTGCATTCTTTGCAGAGGGAAGCCCAAGGGAGAGTTTGGGGAAAACTCTTTGCAGCCACCTTTTCAGTGTCCCTTGTTTGCTTTCCTTGTAATGAGCCATGGCTGCATATGTTTATCCTATGGATACCTGATTCGTAAGTAAGCCAGCATGAACCAAGCATGGGATAGCCAGGGGAGAAAATGAATAAATGGGAGAAAAAGTATTTATTTCTTAACAAGGGTACTAATATCTTTTTGTAAAGTCTGAATCTTTTTGTAAAGCCTGAAATTCAATTTTACGTCTTTACAAAGCAGACTCTAAGGTTCTGTAGTGCTTTCTCTAGTTTTGATCTCTCTCTCTTTTTCTTAAAGATTTTATTTATTTATTCATGAGACAGAGAGAGAGCAGGCTCCACGCAGGGATCCCAATGTGGGACTCAAGCCCAGGACCCCAGGATCATGCCCTGGGCTGAAGGCAGGCACTAAACTGCTGAGCCACCCAAGCGTCCCTAGCTTTTGATCTCTTAATGATTGTTTATAGGTTTGGAAAAGTTGATGACTGTGGGTCTTGATGGTAGGCCCTGGAGTGACAATGAGGGATGGGTACTGAATTTGAAATTCTGAGGCAGAATCTGAAGTTTCTTGGAATATTGCCCAGAATTCCATTTTAAAAATCAGTAATTGTACTTTTCATTTCCTTAATCTTTCATTTAAAGATAAATGTAGCCCAGTGAAAGGACCTTCAGTCATCTTTTTGATCTGAGAAGTGTATTCAAACAACTACACAAACATGTTGTCTAGTCACTGACTAATACTGAGGAAAAACTTTAAATATAAGGGTCAGAGAGATCTCTTGATACTCTGTCAGGAGCTATTTCTCTATTTGTATAACATATATTTTCTTTTATCTAAAAGTAAAATATTCAGAATAATTTAAAAAGTTCAATAAACTGGGACGCCTGAGTGGCTCAGCGGTTTAGCACCTGCCTTCTACCCAGGGCATGACGCGGAGGTCCTGGGATTGAGTCCCACGTCAGGCTCCCTGCGGGGAGCCTGCTTCTTCCTCTGCCTGTGTCTCTGCCTCTCTCTCTCTCTCTGTGTCTCTCATGAATAAATAAATAAAATATTAAAAACATAAAAAAACAAAAAATAAAAAGTTCGATAAGCAAAAGATGGATCACCAAAGACTAAAACATCAATCTCTTTATTTCTCAATATTCAAAGACCTCCAACTACTACTATCCACCGCCTTCTGCATGGGTCTCAGAGGTAAGAGATAGAGGGGAGTTTGCAAATAATAGAAGAGAATTTGTAATGGGAAGTATTGGAAGAGGAAGAGGAGGAAGGTTCAACTGTAGGACAAACATCTTCCCTTAACACTGTCATTACTGTGATGGTTAATTGACATCGTTTCCAATATAAGGGCCCTATGACTTGATACCACTTAATTTCTTTGGGCCTTAATATCTGTTTAACACACACACACACACACACACACACACACACACACACATATCTAGGCAAAGCTATTGACACAAGATCTCCCAAGTCTCCCCACCACTCTTCACTTTTCCTATTGCTAGTATATATCAAACTACCATCATTTCCTGTCTATGGTATGGTAAACAAGTCTCTTTGCTCTCTCTCTCTCCTTGACCCTCTACAATTAATTCATTCTCAACATATAGCCAGAGTGAGCTCTTAAAAACACAAATTCTGTTATGTCATCACCTGCTTAAAATCATGCCAGTGGGTTCCCTTTGCAATTTGAATACAATATCTACTTTTGTCCATGACCTTTGAGTTTCTATCAGATCTGTCCTCATTTCCTACTTCTCTTTCAATGTCAACCATCCTGGCCTTATTCCTAGTCCTAACATATGCTAAGTTTGTCCTCATTTTAGGATCTATATTTGTTTTCTAGAACATCTGGCTTCAGATCTTCCCTTGGCTGATATCCTTATAATTTTCAGGTCTCATTTCAAATACCACCTCATTAAAGAGGCATTTTCTGAACATGCCTTCCAAGTTAGTTACTTTTATTTTTAAAGAATTATTTTAAAAATAATTAAAAAATTATGTATCAGGTACCTGTCACTGAGATGAGATTCCCTTTTTAAAAAACTACTTTATTATTTTCATTCTCACCATGCTCAAGATTGTAAACTCCATGAGAAAAGCTTGTTTATTGGAGTATCTCTAATGCCCAGAACAGTATCTGGCACACAGTAGGCACTCAGTACACGTGTGCTGTATAAATCTCAGATTTTAGGTATACATTCAATAACGTGAATTTTAATATCTGTTTTCTCCCCAGATTCTAAGCACTTTTAGCTCCATTATCCAACTTGTCTAATAATATTAATAAATATGTGTTAAATGAATAAATCATGATAACTGCACCTTCAAACTAACTGTATACTTACAGCCTGCTTAGTCTGTTCAGTTTGTATGATGGACGTGATAGTTAAACATTCACTTTGTCATTTTTCTATTTACATACTCTATTAATATGGAAGTTTTTCTATCTATTGGCTACTGTATCAGAATGTCTTTGGATTACCATTCACAGAATTATAGATGCCCAATTCTCAGGAACCCAAGCAAATAAGGCATTTCATTAAATTATAAGAAAATAATTGGAGTAAGTGGTTTCCGCTTGTACACCACAAATGGTTGTATTGACACAGAAGCACAATTTCATTGGAGAACTAGGCTCTTTGTGGTCAAATGCTCATATATCCTCGCATCACGAACTAAGTTCTTTTTATTTTACTTCTTGGCCATCCTCAGCTTTGGGTTTGTCTCCTTAAGCTTGTTGCCTTTATTCAATATTATTTCTGTGAGACCTCAACCAGAAATTTTTTCAGGAGTTGTCATTCTCACTTTACTTTTAAGTGACCAGTGTGTAAAATTTAAGTGTCAAAGGGGAATGGTATAAATATAACTGGTTTATATACATCATGGTTTATTTCTGAGACCTGAGCTCATTACAAGCACCCCGATTTTATTAGCAAGGAAGAGATGACACAAGAGGTTGAGTCAGCAGCTAACAGGGTCAACTAGGAACAGTATAAATAACTGGAACCCTTTATCAATTTATTTGCTATTGATGGGAAGCTTTTTACACTGGGAATAAGTAGGCTTTTCTCCAGAGCTTTCATGTGATTTATTTGGCATTTATAATGTTTTTCTTTCTAGTTTTTATGGTCAACAACAACAAAAGAAAGCATTCTTACAACATCAGAGATGAAACTCGTAATTAAGCATTAGTAATGACTATTTCTCCAGGTGGTATCTTTGGAATTCTAGATTTAAAGTCAGCAGCTCTGTGTTCATTGTCTTACTTTGTCTTTTTTCTACACACACAAGACGGGCCAGTGAGCACTGTACTTTCTGCTTACTGAACATCTGCTGATTGATCTTTCTCGGTAAATCCACTTAGCCTGGATTTGTCCTAAAATCACTGGGAGCAGGGAGACTAACTCTGAATGAGGCAGTTTTGGATGTTACTAACACAAACACAAACAATGCCTGGTGTTTCCTGTGGTTCTTGGTTAATCATCAGGTGTAGGTTGAATACTCTGAGAACTGTGACTGGCATTTGATTATTCCTCATCGATTAGCATTTAGGTTAGAAGGACTGGATGTATTTCAGATGTTTGTAGGTATTAGAATTTTATGTATTATGTGATTTTATGAACCATGTCTTGTATCTTATCTCTGCTGTAAGCATCCTTTTGTGCTCAAAACTTTCAACCGGATGTGTTCAGAGACTTCAAAACAGAATTTTCCCCTCTGTGACTCTTTGTTGTAAGTGCTTCAATGTCTGTTACATTTGTTGCTTTCCATTGCAATTTTTTCACCTCTTTCTGATGCATTAAGGATTATTTTAGGCTCACTTAGTTGATGGTTTGTGATTAACAGTGATATCAGAGGAGAAATAAATATAATTTTACCGAAAAAAATTGTTCTTAGAGTTTCAGTCACTTCCTACCCTTTTCTTATTGGTTTAATTATCAGCAATTAATGAAGCAGTCATTAAATAGCATATTATTTTAGGTGCTGGAAAGCCTTACAAAAATGTAAATGGTAACTCTCCTGTTCTCCAGGGCTTTACACAAATCTAAAGGAACTCATTACTTTAACAAAACAAATTACTCGAAAGTCATACACCAAACTTTGAGTGCTAAACAAGAAGTTTCTCAGTGGTCTCTTATCTTCAATAATGTCTTTCCAGGTCAAAAAAAAAAAAATGCCTTTCCAGGTTTAAGGGACTTTTCTTTAAAATGCACATGGGAAAGATGGAGTGCTTGGTTTTGTAGATGCTCTGCACAAATGGCAAATGGAGATTTCCCCAAAGCATGGCTTGGCTTCTTAACGGGATGCACGATTTAGCTAGATGGTCCCCTCTGTCTTCTGGATTTCTGATAGAGCTATCTGTTCGTTCAGTACTTTTCTCCTCTGTGTCCCATAATCTTCAAATCTTTTTCATTTGTTTTACTATAAACAGCTCTGTAATGATCACAAACTGTTGTTTCCTAAGCTTCAGAGATGAGGCTTTTTCAGGAAACGATTCTTTAAATATTAATTTCCTCTGGTATTGTTGATTCCCACTTCCATATTTTGCTCAAGATCTGCCACTGTCAATTCACTCAAACAGTATATTTCAAAGAAGTTTTGTGTCCTTCGATATCACCACTGCAGACACTACCATTAAGATTTTGGGTCTCTCAGCCTGTGTGTGTGCCATTCACCTCCTGAACAGTTAATGAGGAAGATTCTTGCTTTGCATTTAACAAACGTTCTCTTTGGTTTAGTATAAAGCTTTGTTGCCCTTTCATCCCCACAGTTGGGGATTTGCTTTCTGGCATTTGGGCTCAAAGTGTAGAGACACTCATTTCTGAGAATATAGCTACTACATATCAGATCATTAGAATTTCCTTTACAAAAAGCTTATATTGACAAAGGTAAATAAAAACTGTCAGACTTTCTTCTCATGAATTAATCTATCAAACTCTTGCTGGCTCAAGGGCACGTTTTTTCCTTTGAAATTAGGAAACCTAATATTGGCACATTGATTTCTTCCTCTTCAGCTAATTGTAATGGCCTCTGTATTAGACTGATTTTGACTGACTGCTATCATAGTGTCTGCCATGTGAGAACTATTTTTTTGTGAAGAGTCCTTTAGTTGTTTTTCCCAAATGGCGTAATTCTTTTCTTAGTGATGAATTTGGTTCTTCTCACCAGGATTTTATTGTTTTTCATTCTTCCAAGGTTTATTTGTTCATCACCGTTTTATTGAAAAAAAAAAAAAACAAACTTATTCAAATCTTCACATTACAGCATTCTGATAACATTGCTATTTTTCTCACTTTTTTCCTTTTTACTCAGACTGCTGAATTTACATTTACCTAGAAGAAACTGTCATTTCCTTTCCTTTAATTTTTCAGTGAATCCTGTGCAGGATCCTCTTTTTATATTCTATTTATGCTACTGTATGTTGCTTCTCTGGGGGCTAACAGCTTCAAAATAATCTACCTAAGTGGTCTGCCTTTGTGCCTGAAGCAATCATACCCCCTCCATTTTCAGCTTGGCTAAATCTGAAGGAACAATTGAAATAAAAATCATTCTTCAAGTTGGCCCTGGTTCATTGAGGGTAGACTTAGTGTAAGATAAATTTTACCAAAAGCTTTATCTTAGCACATCACCTATACACTACCCATGACCTGATGGAGTAGATTTCTAAAGGTAAAGTTTTATTTTTCAACATAAGAAACTAGAAACATTTCTCAGTACAAGTTCTTTTAGTCACTGCATCAGATATTATACGATTTTAGGTAAAAGCATTTAATTTTTTTTTTTTTACTGTATAACTTTTTACAGTAACTCTTTTATTTAAAATATACAAAAACGAGTGAAAACTCTGAGTATGTTTTATCAGGTTAAACATACTCTCCAGGCAAATCTTAATTACTCATATTAAAGCAGAATAGTGAATGATCTGAAATATAATTTTTGTCTCACCTTTATCAAAAATATTTGTTTTTAAAGCTAGACATGTCTCAAGATTTAAACATTCACTTCAGGAAGTCAGGTATCTGCACACCTCTTATGTTTTACTGTATTTGGTTACTCTTGATCCACCCTCTGTGTAGTGATTTATCCATTCTAAAGAATCCCTTTATGTTTAGTTTTTGGCTCTCCAAGGAGACCAATATGGGCCTTAAGTATGGCAACTCCATAATAAACCCTGTTGAGTACATGCTGAATGAACAGGTCTTACATCTGAAACAGAACATGTAATATGCTCTTAAGTTATAGGAAGACATAGTAGAATTTCTACTTAAATTTGTTGTAAATCTCATTCTTCTATTTACTTTAGCATATTTTATAATGTAAATAATATGTTCTTATGTATTACATATACATATATATATATATCTTCTAAATAAGGCACAAAGGACTTACTAATTGTTGGCAAAGTAATCTCTCTTGTCACATCTCTTTCTGGTCTGGTCACTCTGGCTCCAATGGGCATTCTGCTCATCTGCTGAGCAGTCCAATGCTATACCCAGTACCGGCTTCACACTGGTCACTCTAACTTTACAGACTGTCTTTTTAGCAGTCCTTATTGCTCTTTGCTGTGGTATGTGGCTCTGTAAATTGGCAAAGTCATCTTAAAGGAAAATATCTATTCTGCTCCTGTTTTGATTAGGAGGGTACTGTTTCCATGAGGCATACTTTTATTCTAAGAATTATTTTCTTGGGGCTCCTAGGCGGCTCAGTAGTTGAGCATCTGCCTTCAGCTTGGGTCGTGACCCCAGAATCCTAGGATCAAGTCCCACATCTGGCTTCTTGCATGGAGCCTACTTCTCCCTCAGCCTATGTCTCTGCCTCTCTCTCTGTATCTCTCAAATATAAATAAATAAAATCTTAAAAAAAAAATACAAACTGAAAAAAAGAATTATTTTCTTGAAGACTACAAAAAGATCTTTATCCATGTCTTCCTGTTTTTAAAACCCTTCACAAGCCCCCCTTTTCTCCAGACCCTTCCTAATGCAGATTATAAAAACACACATAAATAATGAAGAAGTAACAATTACAGCTATCTAGTAAGTGAAAAAAAATCAAAATTGTTTAAGGTAGAAGATATATTCTAAGAAAGTTAAATATAGATAACACCTTAAAAAATAAAATTATACTTTAAAAATGTATCAAGGGAGCTTACTCTTTAAAGTTATTTTCATGTAAATGGTTTTATAAAACAAAGAATAATTTCATATAAATGACTCTTCTCCTGTATTTTGTTATACAGAGTTTGTTTGAATTATAATATATCTTCACTAGGCAGTAAAGTTTTCTAAGCATCTCACTCCTTTTTAAAAAGGAAATACAAAAAGAATTTGGAGCCTAAGTATATATAAACTAAACATTTTACACACAATTGCAACAGAATGCCAATGCTCAATCTGCCATTATCTTGATGACTTTGAAACACTGTGCCTATGACCCTTTGTTATAATTTTGCTTTGAAATCTAATGCCATTAGTCAGGCCATCTCTAACAGGGATTCTCTGAATTGATGAATAGCATCTCATTCAACGAGTTGTTTAATCTAAAAATACTGGTGTCATCTTTAAACCCTTCTTCCTTTTTATAATTCATATCTCATTAGTTACTGATTCTTGTAAATTGTATATTCATAATATGTTTTTCATTTCTCTACCTTCTTCTTTATTCCAATTGCCACTGCTCTAATTAAAGCCACATGGCCTTTCTGGCCTATAGCAATAATTCCTTAACTGGTTTCCTATAGCCAGTCCTCCTGTCCTTCAATCCTTCTCTCCTTCATACTGTTGTCAATAGTATCTTCTAAGACATGCATGTGTTTTTGTCATTCTTCTATTTAAATAAATCAATGTCTGTCTTTTAATTTCTATAAAAAACCTTCAAATTTCTTGAAGTACCACCCAACTAACTTTGCCATTATACCTTAGAAATCTGGGTTGTCCACTACTATTCTCCCCCATTCTAAACTTTCCACATTTCCATCAACATGTCTATTCACTTCCCCAAATTTCCATATCTTTTTCTTTTTTTTGGTTTCCTATATGTGAATTCCCCAACAGTCTAACAAAATTTTTTAAATATTTGGTTCAAATTTTAGCTTTTTGTAAAGTCTTCTCCAGACCTCTTCTTTTTGGTACTTCCATATTTCTTTATTCAGACTTGTATGTCAACATTTAATGCACTGAACAGCTAAAAAGTATGAGGGCATTCTATAAAAGTGTAAGCTCTTTGAAGGCAAGAATGCTGCTATTTCAAGTATTAAATTGTCATATTCAGTATAAAACCAAGTATGATATCTTGTACCCTAGGAGCCTTTAAACAGGTATTTCTGAGATTTTTTTTAAAGTTCTTAATTACAGTCTCTTCAACAATGAGTGTTGGGAAAACTGAACTATATGCGAAAGAGTGAAACTGGACCACTTTCTTAAACCATGTACAAAATAAACTCAAAATGGATGAAAGAATTAAATGTGAGACCTGAAACCATAAAAATCCTAGAAGAGAGCACAGGTTATAATTCTTTGGCATTGGCCATAGCAATATTTTTCTAGATATGTCTCCCAAGGCAAGGGAAATAAAAGCAAATTTAAACTATCAGGACTATATAAAAATAAAAAGTTTTTGCACAGTAAAGGAAATAATCAACAAAACAAAAAGACAATGTACCAAATGGGTGAAGATATCTGCAAATGATATATCTCATATGGGGTTAATTCTCAAAAACTATAAAGAACTTAATATGACTCAACACCAAAAAAAAAAAAAAAGCCAAATAATAGGCAGAAGACATGAACAGACATTTCTCTAAAGAAGACATACAAATGGCCGATATACACATGAAGAGATGCTCAATATCACTCATCATAAGGTAAATGCAAATCAATGCCACAATAAGATATCATCTCACATTTGTCGGAATGGCTAAAATCAGAAACACAAAAAACAACAGGTGTTGGTGAGGATGTGGAGAAAAAGGAACCCTTGTGCACTGTTGGTGGGAATGCAGAGTGGTATAGTCATTTAAAAACAGAAATACCACATGATCCAGTAATTTCAGTACTAGGTATTTACTTAAAAATATGAAAACACTAATTGGAAAAGATATATGCACCCTTGTGTTCATTGCAGCATTAATTAAAATAGCCAAGAAGCAACTGAAGTGTCTGATGGTAGATGAATGGATAAAGAAGGTGTGGTATATACATACAATGGAATATTACTCAGTTATAAGAAAAATAATGAAATCTTGCCATTTGCAACAGCATGATGGATCTAGAAGGTATACTGCTAAGTAAAATAAGTCAGTCTGAGAAAGACAAGTGCCATATGATTTCATTCATATGTGGAATTTAAGAAACAAAACAAAGAAGAGACAAAAAACCCAGACAATTAAATACAGAAAACAAATTGGTGGTTACCAGAGGGGGGTTGGATGGGGGGGATGAGTGAAATAGGCGAAGGGAATTAAGAGTATACTTATTGTTTTTTTTTTTTTTTAAGATTTATTTATTTATTCATGAGAAACACACACACACACAGAGAGAGAGAGAGAGAGAGAGAGAGAGGCAGAGATACAGGCAGAGAAAGAAGCAGGCTCCATGTAGGGAGCCCGACGAGGGACTCGATCCCGGGCCTCCAGGATCACGCCCTGGGTGGAAGGCGGTGCTAAACCGCTGAGCCACCAGGGCTGCCCAAGAGTATACTTATTGTGATGAACACTGAGAAATGTATAGAATCAATGAATCACTGTATTATACACCTAAACCCAATATAACACTGTACATTACTTACACAGGAATAAAAAAAATAAAAATAATTTTCAAAAAGTACTCATATTATTTACCATTCAACTGATGCTTCTTAAATTCAGAATGTTATTTCTTAATTGAGACATAATTTATAGCTTTTAAGAGGCATTTTAGAGCATTAATATTCTGGTTACCTAACCTGATGTTTAATTTTGTAGTCAGATTTAAATTAAAATAGCACTGTTCGAGGCCTCTCAGTCTCTATAATCATGTTAGACAGAAGAACATGCCTGGAAGCTGGATTTCAAATCTGACACAATAAAACTTACATATGCTTCAAAATTTGGGTTACTCTGCCAATTTTATTAGTATCAAGTTTAGGTATGAGCTTCCCATTTTAAATAGCAGTTAAAATATTATTTAATAGGAATTTCATGTATATCATATAGGCATACATAGAGTATAATAGTTACATCGTATTTCTACTCTTTATTCCATATGATTTTGCTCTTTTAGACCATATTTGTTGGAATTTTTATAAATATTATACTGTATAAAATTTACACAATAATTTTAAACACTATTCTTCAAGGTTGGAAATAAAATGCGTAATAGAAAAATCTTATCTACGTTGTTCTGTAACTTGAAAAGTTGCTTCAAGTTACACATTTATAAAAAGAAAAGCCTTGAAAAAAATGGAAAAAATTATGACATTTTCCAATTAGAAAATGGAGTTGGAAATAGTGCTTTCCCTGAAATGAACAATTTATTTTCAGACATGCTAGATTTTTATTTTTATGAAGGTTTTTGGTCAAATTAAAAGATCAAAGATGCTGCTACCTTATGTGTCAGGCTCTCAGAGATTAATTTATTTTCCTTAGCACTATAATTCTTTGTTGGAAAAAATTAGTGAAAATATCAACAATAAAGTAATACAGAGCATTTCTACAGTGCAAGCATAGTGAGAGCATAATACGTTTCATTCATAATGTTAAACTTGCATCTCTTCTGGAGTAATTGAATATGGTGAGGTTTCAAAACAATCTCATAGAAAATGAAATAAAAGGGAACTAAATAATGGATTTGCCTCTTTTACAATAATGTATAAGGTTGGAGAAAGAGGAGAGGGTAAAAACATCTTCAATAATCTTACTTTTCACTGAAGGTGACTGTCAAATGAGCTGATGGTGAAGGTTTTGTTTCAAAAATAACAGGAGAGAGGATAGTTGTACAAATTATTAGCTTTCAGACAGCTGAAGAAAGACTCTGAGATTGAAATCCTTGAAACAATAACCAAAAAGGTCAGTGGAATGCACTGGTTTTGGGGCATTCAGAAATGCTTAAAGTATTCATGAGTTAAATTGGAATTGTATAATCTACAGATGACAGTTTGGTTCTCAAGTTTTAGCCTCTTATTCCTGCTCGTATTCTCCCCAAGAATCATTCAAAAAAAGTTTAGAGTGTACTAATATGTGCCCAGAGAAACCCATCTTGTTCATCTGGAAGTATGATCAGCTCATTACATAACATTTGCTGTGAGGGGGAAAAAGTGATTTTATAACCATTGCTTCTTCACTAGCACTGATGCAACTGATTCACCACTGGCCTATACAGAACTCCATTTAAAGGAGATAATTGTTAAGCATCAAGAATACGTCAAGCAAAGGCAGCTTTGTTGTGAGGGCAGTGAAAACACGGGCCTCAAGCATGATATTAAAGTCCCAGTACAAGGGGAGAAAGAAAACAGTCAAACAGACCTAAGTTTTTTGTTGTTGTTTTGTTTTTTGACGAGGCACTCAGAAAAAAGCAAATACTTTTCCGTTGATGATGTTAAATTTAGAACACGTGCGAGCAGAAAATTAGAAAAAAACAGAATTATTCTAATAATATTGAAAACAACACAAGTAAGCAACTTATGCTGGAAAAGGACATGTAAACTTACAGTTGTTGTGTAAGCAGCTTCTGGGTCATCTTCCAGCACCCGGGACAGACCAAAATCAGACACTTTGCATACTAAGTTGCTGTTGACCAATATATTCCTAGCTGCCAGATCTCGATGGACATAGCCCATATCAGAGAGATACTTCATCCCTGAGGCGATGCCTCGGAGCATACCGACCAACTGGATGACTGTGAAATGGCCATCGTGTTTCTGAAAGACAATCACAGTTGTTTACATTGATTTATTTTAACGTAGGACGTGTGCGTGTGTGCAGCATCAAGCAAAACCGTGGACGAGCTGACGAACAAAGGATACAAGAGAACCAATCAAATTAACTTCGAGAAAATCTGATTTCAAAAACTTTAAATATCAAGGGGGACCTAAGTCAAATTAGGGAGCAGCCACGACCACCGCGAGAACAGAATTCACGTCCGGTAGCTGCGACCTATGCACCTGCCGTACAGGTGGGCAGAAGGACGACAGACCCGGGACGGGATGGGGGCGGGGCAAGATGGCGGCGCGGCCCTAACTCCTGGGGCTCTAACCCCGCGCCGCTAACTCACCCTCGGGGCTTCCACACCATCCTGAACACGGACCAATTGGACCTGAGACGTAAGGGGAGAACAGTCGGACGCCACCGAGAGGAGGGCCTCTGCTCCTATCGGGGTAGGAGGGCGGAGAAAGTGGGAGGGAACTGGAGTGGGGGCGGCCCGCGAGGCGCCCGGCTCCAGCGGAAGAGGAGAGCCTCGGCCGGAAGCGCAGCCCCGAGCCGGAAGTGCAGCCCGGGACGCGCCGGGACCTTACCAGTCCCTGGAATTTCCGGTCAGAAGAGGGCTCCGCAGGGAAGTCGGCTGAGCCGGGATCGCAGGGAAGCCTCCAGGCCTCGGCGTCGCTACAAGAGGAGCAGCCCCCGCGGGAAGCGCACGGCCAACCGCGGCGTACCTCGGGGGAGGGCTGGCGGGTTCCGCCCGGCGCCCGCGGAGGCCGAGAGGGCCCAGGATGGCGGGGACGCTCCTGCGGTGCAGGTCAGGGCCACCTGTCCCGGGGCGCCAGGCCAGTGCGGACCTGGAGCGGCGGGTAGTTACTCAGGGGCAGCTGGCCCCAGGGCTGGAGACCCGGCACCGCCATCGCGGCGTCTCCCCTGGCCCCTGGGAGGGGCGGGGCCTCGGGGAACAAGGTCTCGCGGGATCCACAGCTCACGGAGCCGCCCCCCCGCCCCCTGGCGGGGCGGGGCAGGGCATCTCCGCAGGTGCTCACACCTGGGAACCAGCGCAGCAGGCCCCGCCCCCAGGAGGCCCGCTGCAAGGACGGGGAAGAGCGAGTTTAGGAGCTGAGCAGCGCTGGAAAGCTCCAGGACTGAGAGAAAATAGAACATACAACTAGAGGGGCTTTTTTTTTTTTTTTCATTTCAACTCATTTTTATATCAGGCTTAAATTTCCAATCATTTCTCTTTTCCCACCTTAACTACAATATTTTACCGACTCTTTGTTTTTAAACTTTTTTTGTTTTGACATTCATATTTCT
Source organism: Canis lupus familiaris (assembly GCF_011100685.1). Taxonomy (NCBI): domain Eukaryota; kingdom Metazoa; phylum Chordata; class Mammalia; order Carnivora; family Canidae; genus Canis; species Canis lupus. The sequence goes on along the minus strand of NC_049254.1, from coordinate 5,003,962 downwards.
ACAATTACATGTCATAGATACATATTTTTCACTTCTGGATTCCCTTCAACGTATTCAATTTAATTTTTGTAGATATACGAAATGGGTATTTTTTGTTTTTTTCTGTCTCATTTTGTTTTACAATGGTGGAAGTTAGTACCTTCTAAAACACGACCAACATACACCCGGAACCAAGTGGAATATTGTGCTGGTTCATTCTGTGAGATTATACTCCCTTCCTTCCCACTCTGCCCCCCTCTTTTATCTTGTTTATGTTTTTGTGGAGAGTGTTGAGTCTTTCTATAAGTATTGTTGGTTTATATAAATTTTGGATAGAGCATTTTCTAACATACAGAACAAAATACACTCAGAAACAAGAGGATCACCCTCTAGGACCCCTCAGGTAGATTATATTCTCCACTACCACTTCCTCACCACCATGATCCTGTTTTTTTTTTTTCTCTTTTTTTTCTTTGTTTTTGGTTTTTTATTTCTACTACTACTTTTTTTTACAATTTGTTTTCACTTTAGTGGTCATTTTGTTTTATTTTGTTCTGTTCTTTTATTTTCTGGTCTCTGACCTCTTTGGAATCATCTAGGGTGTATGATTGTGGTTGGTATTTTTGACTCAGTTCGCTCATACAGCCACTCTGCACTGGACAAAATGACGAGAAGGAAGAATTCACCAAAAAAGAAAGAACCAGAAACGGTACTCTCTGCCACAGTTACAGAATTTGGATTTAAATATGATGTCAGAAATTCAATTCAGAAGTATAATTATAAAGCTACTGGGGGCTCTGGAAAAAAGCATAAAGTACTCTAGAGACGTTGTTACTACAGAATTGAAATCTAATCAGGCCAAAATTAAAAACAGATTAACTGAGTTGCAATCCAAACTGGATGGTCTAACTGCTAGAGTTAATGAGGTGGAAGAGAGAGTAAGTGACATAGAAGACAAGTTGATGGAAAGGAAGGAAGCTGAGGAAAACAAAACAAACAATGCAGAGCCCACGAGGAAAGGCTTAGGGAAATAAATGGTAGCTTGAGAAGGAAGAGCATATGTTTTATTGGAATTCCAGAAGAGGACGAGAGGCATAGGACCACAAAGTGTATTTGAACAAATCATAGCTGAGAACATCCCTAATCTGGGGAAGAAAATAGGCATTCAGATCCAGGAGATAGAGAGGTACACCCCCCCCCCAATAAATAAAAACCATTCAACACCTCAACATTTAATAGTGAAACTTGCAAATTTCAAAGATAAAGAGAAAATCCTTAAAGCAGCGAAGAGATCAGAGATTCTTAACTTATAAGGAGAGAAATATCAGAATAACAGCACACCTCTCCACAGAGACCTGGTAGGCCAGAAAGGGCTAGCAGGATATATTCAGGGTATAAATGAGAAGAACATGCAGCCAAGAATACTTTATCCAGATTCTCATTCAGAATAGGAGAGAGAAGGAGCTTCCAGGATAGGAAGAAACTGAGAGAATATGTGATCACCAAACTGGCTCTGTAAGAAATATTAAGGGGGACACTGTAAAAGAAAAAGGAAGCCCAAAGAAACAATCCAGAAAAACAAGGACTGAATAGGTAATACGATGACTCTAAATTCATGTTTTTCAATAGTTACTCTGAACGTGTATGGGCTAAATGATCCCATGAAAAGACACAGGTTATCGGACTGGATAAAAAAGCAAGACCCATGTATTTGCTGTCTACAAGAGACTTATTTTAGAACTAAGGACACCTCCAGACTGAAAATGAAGGGGTGGAGAACAATTTACCAAATTGTCCTCAAAAGAAAGCTGGGGTAGCAATCCTTGTATCAGATAAATTAGAGTTTATACCAAAGACTGTACTAAAAGATGAAGAGGGACACTGTCATACTTAAAGGGTCTATCCAACAAGAAGTCCTACAATTATGAATATTTATTTCCCTAATGTGGGAGCCGCCAAGGATATCAATAACCAAAGTAAAGAGATACTTAGATAATAATACACTAATAGTAGGAGATTTCAACACAGCACTCTCATCAAATGACAGAACTTCTAAGCAGAACATCACCAAAGAAACAAGGGCTTTGAATGATACACTGGACCAAATAGATTTCACACATATATATAGAACATTTCATCTGAATGCAACTGAAAACATATTGTGATTGCATACTGGGTCACAAATCAGGTCTCAACTGATACCAAAAGATTGGGATCCTCCCCTGCATATATTCAATGCTTTGAAAATTGAACTCAATCACAAGAATAATTTGGAAGAAATTCAAACACATGGAGGTTAAAGAGCATCTTACTAAACAGCGAATGAGTCAACCAGGAAGTTAGAGAAGAATTAAAAAGATTTATGGAAACTAATGAAAATGAAAATACAACCATTCAAAATCTGTGGAATACAACAAAAGTGGTCCTAAAAGGGAAATACATCGCAAAACAAGCCTCCCTCAAAAAATTGGAAAAAAGGTCCAATACAGAAGCTAACCTCAAACCTAAAGGAATTGGAGAAAGAACAGCAAACAAAGCCTAAACCAAGCAGAAGAAGAAAGATAATAAGATTAGAGCAGAACTCAAATAGAGACCAGAAGAACTACAGAACAGATCAACAAAACCAGGAGCTGGTTCTTTGAAAGAATTAATAAGCAGATAAACCTCTACCCAGCCTTATTAAAAAGAAAGAAGACTCAAGTTAATAAAATCATGAATGAAAGAGATCACAACCAAGAAAAGAAAAACGATTTTAAAAACATATGAGCAGCTATATGCCAACAAATTAGGCAAAATAGAAGAAATGGATGCATTTCTAGAAACACGCAAATTACCAAAACTGGAACAGGAAGAAATAGAAACCCGATCAGGCCAATAACCAGGGAGGAAATTGAAGCAGTCATCAAAAACCTCCCAAGAGACAAAAGTCCAGGGGCAGATGGCTTCCCAGGGGAATTCTACCAAACATTTAAAGAAGAAAAATAATACCTATTCTACTAAAGCTGTTTTGAAGGATAGAAACACAGGGAATACTTTCAAACTCATTTTATGAGGCCAGCATCATCTTGATTCCAAAAGACCCCACCAAAAAGGAGAATTATAGACCAATATCCCTGATGAACATGGATGCAAAAATTCTCACCAAGACACTAGCCAATTGGCTCCAACAATACAGTAAGAGAATTATTCACTATGACCAAGTTGGTTTTATCCCCAGGATGCAAGGTTGGTTCATCACTCGTAAAACAATCAATGTGATAGATCACATCAAGAGAAAAAACAAGAACCATATGATCCACTCAATAGACGCAGAGAAAGCATTTGACAAAATACAGCATCCATTCCTGATCAAAACTCTGACATGATACTGTACATAGAAAACCCAAAAGACTCCACCCCAAGATTGCTAGAACTCATACAACAATTCGGCAGTGTGGCAGGATACAAAACCAATGCCCAGAAATCAGTGGCATTTCTATACACTAACAAAGAGACTGAACAAAGAGAAATTAAGGAGTCAATCCCATTTACAATTGCACCCAAAAGCATAAGATACCTAGGGATAAACCTAACCAAAGAGATAAAGGATCTATACCCTAAAAATTACACAACACTTCTGAAAGAAATTAAGGAAGACACAACGATGGAAAAATATTCCATGCTCCTGGATTGGGAGAATTAATATTGTGAAAATCTCTATGCTACCTAGGGCAATTTACATGTTCAATGCAATCCCTATCAAAATACCGTGGACTTTCTTCAGAGAGTTGGAACAAATCATCTTAAATCAGAAAATAAGCAGAAAAGATCCCGAATAGCCAGGGGAATATTGAAAAAGAAAACCAGAACTGGGGGCATCACAATGCCAGATTTCAGGTTGTACTACAAAGCTGTGGTCATCAAGACAGTGTGGTCCTGGCACAAAAACAGACACATAGATCAATGGAACAGAATAGAGAACCCAGAAATAGGCTCTCAACTCTATGGTCAACTAATACTCGACAAAGCAGGAAAGACTATCCACTGGAAAAGGACAGTCTCTTCAATAAATGGTGCTGGGTAAAATTGGACAGCCACGTGCAGAAGAATGAAACTAGACCATTCTCTTATACCATACACAAAGATAAACTCAAAATGGTTGAAAGATCTAAATGTGAGACAAGAATCCATCAAAATCCTAGAGGAGAACACAGGCAACACTCTGTTTCAACTTGGCCACAGCAACTTCCTGCAAGATACATCCATGAAGGCAAGGGAAACAAAGGCAAAAATGAACTATTGGATCTTCATCAGGATAAATAGCTTCTGCACAGCAAAAGAAACAGTCAACAAAACTAAAAGGCAACCTACAGAATGGGAGAAGGTATTTGCAAATGACCTATCAGATAAAGGGCTAGTATCCAAGATCTATAAAGAACTTCTTAAATGCAACAGCAAAGAAACAAACAATCCAGTCGTGAAATGGGCAGAGACATGAACAGACATTTCTCCACAGAAGACACAGACATGACCAACAAGCACATGAGAAAATGTTCCACATCACTGGCCATCAGGGAAATACAAATCAAAACCGCAATGAGATCCCAGCTCACACCAGTGAGAATGATGAAAATTAACAAGACAGGAAACAACAAATGTTGGAGAGGATGTGGATAAAGGGGAACCCTCTTGCACTGTTGGTGAGAATGTGAACTGGTGAAGCCACTCTGGAAAACTGTGTGGAGGTTCCTCAAAGAGTTAAAAATAGATCTTCCCTAGGACCCGGCAATTGCACTACTGAGGATTTACCCCAAAGATACAGATGCAGTGAAACGCCGGGACACCTGCACCCCGATGTTCACAGCAGCAATGTCCACAATAGCCAAACTGTGGAAGGAGCCTCGGTGTCCATCGACAGATGAGTGGATAAAGAAGCTGTGGTCTATATACACAATGCAATATTACTCAGCCATTAGAAAGGATGAATAATCACCATTTGCTTCAAAGTGGATAGAACTGGAGGGTAATATGCTGAGTAAAGTGAAGAAAAGGGGGGAAAATATACAAATTAGTAAGGAAAAAATAAAACTATCCTTAGCCACAGATAACATGTTATCTATGTAGAAAATCTGAAAGAATGGACAAAAAATAGAATACCAAGCAATTATAGCAAGGTTGCAGAATCAAAGTTAATATATAATATACAAAAGTCAATTGCTTTCCTACATTTCAGCAATGAACAAGTGGAATTGGAAATTAAAAACACAATACCGTTTATATTAGCACAAAATGAAATACTTAGGTATAAATCTAACAAAATATGTACAAGACCAAATGAGGAAAACCTAAATTCTAATAAAATCTAAGAAGAATTAAATAAGTGGAGATATTTTCCATGTTCTTGATTAAGGAAACCCTATTATTAAAACGTCAGTTCTTTCCTATTTGGTATATATGTTCAATGCAATCCCAGTTAAAATCCTAGTAAGTTATTTTGTGTATATCAACAAACTGACTCTAAAGTTTATATGTAGAGGCAAACGACCTATAATGGCTAATACAGTATTGAAAAAGAACATAGTTGAAAGACTGATAACACCTGACTTCCAGATGTAATCAGGAATCAAGACAGTGTACTATGGGTGCGAGAATAGACAAACAGGTCAATGGAACAGAATAGAAAGTCTATAATAAACATAGTCAACTAGTCTTTGATCAAGAGCAAAGGCAATGCCTTGGAGCAAAAATTATCTTTCCAGCAAATGGTGCTAGAACAACCAGATATCCACATGCAAAAAATAAATACGAAAACAAAACAAAAAACAAAAAAAAACTAGACACAGTACATTACACCCTTCACAAAAATCAGGTCAAAATGGATCACAGACTTCAATGTAAGTTTTATAATTTTGTGTTTTACATTGAGGTCTGTGATCCATTCATTTTGACCTGATTT